>NW_020448342.1:1065370-1172825 GCF_003343035.1 Apteryx rowi
TTTTAAACCAGCATAGCTGTAGCAATGAGCTCTGCAGAGGATGCAGCTGTAGTGGTATAAAGACACCTTATACTGAAAATCCTTACCAGTTCTAAATGAAAGTGAAATATACTGGTATAAAGCATTTTTACACTACAACAAATGCATCCATGCTAGGAGAATGAGAAAAGCTTAGAAGCAGTGAAAGCAGTAAAACTTCCCAAACAGGAGAAGCTTTCTAGAGAATATACAGGTATTCTATAACACACAGTCTGCTGAAGCATAACATACAACAAGCCCAGAGCAATCTTTCACTTAACACCAGTCTGCAACAATAGACAAGCTACCTGACTCAAGCCACCAGGAAACAGAAGGCAAAGCAAGCTACCTGTCATTAATATTTTGTAAACATCAGTTCCTTTTTGCCTCCTCAGCTTGAGCATTTCTAAAACAATAAAAATCTGCAGTGAGAGCTGAAGCACCTGTTTTAGCACTCTGAAATTATTTGGTGCAATGCCTGAAAGTGAAATGCATATCCCAACTGGAAGACTGAGGGTTAGGTGCTTAGGCTCCAAAATGAACCATCTCACAAATGGTGGTCACAGACAATTCCCCATTTCCTCTTTCTCCCATTCCCTCCAATCCCCAAGCCAGGAGCTTTTTAATCACTCAGAAAGACCACACGCTACAATCCTGAATTCTAGGGAGATAGGAGTTAAGTAGATGGGCAGGTCAAACCTACAAAAACAGTACCTAAATTTACATCTGATCTGGAACATGGGATATTCTCCAATGAACAGAAGCTTATCACTCCTCTCCATCCTCTTGATGTTCCCACTATTAACAGCAACCAGCTTTTCCTTACTAACTTGGTGGTAAAACATTCTTCTAAGGCAGCTGGCTCTAGGACTATCTGAGGCTAAGAGAGGTCAAACCTATTCCTCTTACTTCCCAATAAAGAACCATAATACAAAACAGTCTGAAGAAGTTTTTGACCCCTGTTTGAGGCTGAACCATTGAACCTAGGAATGCAAGTCATTGTGCCCAAAATGAGAAAAAGCAAATAGGCATAGGAAGTTATAGTCAAAGAATTAAAATTCAGGTGTCAGGATAATAGAAGACAGGGCTTCTGTGCTGGTCCATGGAGACTTTCTCACCAAACACAGAAGCATCTCATTAATTTTCTGTTACACATGTGCTTTCTCGGTTACTTTCTTGAAGTTGGAATGTAATTCCACTTAAGATTATTGCTGCACAAGAACTTTAAAGCAGCATAAACCAGCTTTGCTCTCAAACGAAATAGGTCAACCCTGTTCCTGTTGTTCATTATTCCCCTTTCTTCCCCAGTCTTTGGGCTGTCCTAAGCACTTCTGTGGCCAATGAATTTAACTAGCTAGAAGTATTGTCTGCCCAAAAGCCATTTCAAGCACAACACTAAAGGCTTCACATGGGATCTCTCCATGAAAAGGAGAGTAAAGCAGAACAGGAAAAGAGAAAGGGAAGAAAGCCTTCTATGCAAGTAATGTTTTCTCGCATGTCTCCTCTCCACTCACCAGGGAAAGATGTACCTAGGAGGACATGGTCTTTAGAAGAGGTATCACTGGATCATAATGATTAGGTAAATTCTGCATGGAAATTTTTACCCTATCCAGGGCCTTGGAACACACTGAAAATATGCACACAGAAAGCAACAAACAGATGCTCTGTTATTCATTGTGGCTTCAGCTTTCACCCAAGAGCACAGATGTGCAACTTACAGGACAAATTTAAGTAGTTCAAATATACCAACTCTTGGTAATCTTTTGTTATAGTATTTAAACTAACCTAGGATGAAGCATAAGAGGAAAAATGGTTAAAGATTAAGTGATAGATGCATGCACCATTACAGGAGATCATCATAAATGTCAAGTGGAATCTGTTCCTTTAAATAGGTGTGAAGTTCAAAGACACCATACCATCTAAAATGACATCTGCCTCTAAGAGGCAGAGGTTTTCACTGCAAACTGAAATTGTTTCAAGTGTACTCCTAGTGATAGAAGCCAGAAAACCCAGCCTTGAGGGATGGGAGGGGAGGGATAATACCAAAAATGTGGCCTTCTGTGCAGTGGGAATAGCCAAAGTCAGAAGGCACAGGAATCACCTTTACTGAATCAAAGGTACAAGATAAAAATCAGTTACTATTTATACACACAGTATGTCATTTGACATTTAGATACTGCATGATAGGTTGCTTACTGATACAATAGCCAAAACTGATACTAATCGCAGAGGCAATATTAGGAGACACTGTTGAAATTCCCCATATTGGTCATTGAAACATAGGCCTAGTTTTTCCTAAACTCTCAGCTATTTCTAAGGAGACTAAAGATGTTTATTTTGTTTTGCTGGAAAAAAAAATGTTTGCAACTATTTTATAAAATATAGCACAATCAAGTTACAGAATACGATTTCCGAACTTAGAAAAAAATCTTTATAAGAACATTGATTTTGAGCATCACATGAKATTTCTCATAATCATGAGGCAAGTTTAGTCTTGCTGAGGCAAGTTCAGATTGCTTAATCCACCTGTGATTTCAGTCCATGCAATGAGATTTTATCTGTCAAGTTCTGAGTGACTTGTGTGCATCTACTGCCATCCAGCCAATACTTAAGAGGAACTTTCCCTCCAATTCCTCTTTCTCACTGGGCACTGATGCTGAAAATAAGTCTAAAGCAGAGATTTTCAGCACAAGTCTACAAGGTGAAATGCAGATGGTATATCCACAGCTGATGGGACATAAGATAACTCTGGTCCTTAAGTAAACTCAAGCTCAACTGCAAATAGGCTGTTCTTCATTTATGCCTTTTCTTGTCCAAGTTTTGGCTACTCAGTGCCAGCATCTTGGTCATTTGAAAAGCAGTATGACAGTATGAACCTAGAATCTCATTTTGTATTAGCTGATCAATCTATCTAGTTATAGATGATCTCAAATAGGACTAAGAATTGATCCTAGTGGAATTTCTTAAATAGCTCATAGTTTCCCATTGCTACACACAGGTGCCTCTTATAGTGCACTATAGCTCACTGCTCTAAATCTGTAAAGGTACAAGCAAATGAAAACATCTGCCTTTGAAGGAAAGTTCTAGGAATCTGAAGTAGAAGTCTAGCAACCGATTTTGCCTATAAACATTGTTCTCAAATATATATGCCCTGCTTTCACCATAGCAAATGCTCTACAGGTAAGAGCAATAATCTCTATAGTGCACATTTGCTGACAGAGGAGTTAACTAAGTCCTTTTCTTGATACCTACTTGGTAAAATTAAGATGCATTTCTTGCATATGTCAATGCATCTATGATGGTTTTTATTCTAGGTAGCACAGAACTATACCAAGGACAGACTTTAATCCATGGATACCATGAGTAGATTTCCTAGTTATTAACATGTGTTTCAAAGTCTCTTCACGATTTTTATCATTAGGCATACTAAAGCATATTACAATAACACCTGTTAGCTCAGCAAACATACCCATAACTGCAATGTTGAGGTACTGTTTTGAGTAACATATGTTCAAATTCCTGCTGTCCAAAAAGATTAATACTGTTCGGCAATTCTCAAACTAACAGCTTCTATTTCATCCAAGACTGTAGGAAAGGGGAAAAARGCAAGTTAAAAAAACTACCTTTATTTTTTTCTTCAGTTACATTTAAACGGGGATGTATTTCATTATTTAGACATCCAGGCAATGTTGACTTCATTAGTTTAGACAGGGAAAAAAAAGCATATAAATGCAAATCATATTGGCTTTACCTGAACATACCTGCATTACTTACTACTGACCAGTTTGTTTTGCTAGAAGAAAATTTTCTTCAGCATTAAATTGGAGCACTTAAAAATACTGCTAAAAAGCAAGTGTCTAGATACTGGTCATTGCAGCAAATAAACAGATTTTATATTTTAAAATATTTTAAGTCCATAACTGGATTAATATACACATTTTCTTGTTATGTGTAAGGAGTTCGTATCTTATAAACACTGTACAGGCCAAAAACCTCCAAGAAGAAAACCAATCAGGTGCATGAGAAATACAGATACTACATGTATTTACAAATATTATGAAGCAACAAATTTGGTCAAATACTGCAAAAAAGGAYGTGTTTTCACATTAGAATGGTCAAGTAACCTCCGACCTCTTCAGCTCAAAAGAAAAGTAACTCCATGAGTTTGAGATAATCAATACCACAAACAGGTAGAGTGGAGACTGTTGATCAAGTTACAGTATGTTTTTGTAGGCCAAGTTCAGTTTTTTTAAAACAAAAACTTAAGATCATCAACAGCAAATGTGACAAAGATCAAAGTACACAATGTGTTCATATGAGCACATAACCCAAACAATGCACTACACTTTTGGCTGTTAAGGAAAAATAAATTACAAAATACAATTAAAATCCCTGTAAATGCAATAATGAATTCAAAGGTGTGCATTTATCTTTAATATACATTTTAAATGTTGCCACAAAACAGTTTAAAAATAAATAAGTATGCCAAAAGGCATGCATGTATAGAAAAAAATATTACTAGTTAGCTTTACAAGACTTATTAAAAAAAACTGAGAGAACTGGAGTTTTGGCCAACAAATCTGTCTAGTCACTTCCATCTTTTACTCCATCTTTCCAAGTAACTGGCAGCTAAACATGACAAAAGCACACCTCTGTCATTATGGCTTTAAAAGAAGCAGACTTGAAAAAATAAAACAGGCTGCCTTTTCTACAGAACAGCTGGTTTGTTCATATTGCAGGCACTTCTTAGGACTGTGGGGAAAGTACCTGACCCATCCTTGCCCTGGTATTTTACAATAGTAGTAATATTGTACTGAAAGATAAGAAAATTCCAGAAAACAAAAAGAAATCACAGCAAATTTTGGGTGCTATGGGCTAGTACRTAGAGAAGGCAATAGAAGTCTAACCCACTTTCATTGCATTTGTTTTCTAAATCAGAGTGTAAAATAATTTACAAACAGATCTCTAACATCATTACATGGCACGTCCACATGTTCAATTTAAAGATGTTGTCAATCAGCAGTTACTGTAGTGAACATTTAGGCTTTAATACCGATTCCACTTTAACCAAATTCACATTTATTTCGTAGTGTATTTCATAACTCCTCTGTAGATCCTCTTTTGAAGATACTTCAATCTTACTAACATTACTGGAAGCACAACTTACATTATACAAACATTTTATTTTTTGTAAAAACTCTCATCATTTCTACTATACTGCAACTCCGTTACAGGCATGACAAAAGCAGATTTTCAAGCTCAGACTACCAGAAATGCTTTCTGTTCATTAGTATCACCAGCATTTAGACAACTGTCATCACCTGCACTGCCGCTTCCTACTTGATATCTCTGGACAGTGACTGTACCATGATATCACAGAGAGGACAATGCTAATACAGTTTAACTGCAGTACCATCAGTAATACTGGAAAAAGAAAATCAATGCAAAAGAAAAGAAATCTTAAGACATTTTTCTAAATGCTTGTGCATCTATTTTTTCCACTTTTTAAAAGACTGCTTTTGATATGCTGTTACAGAACTCTAATACCAGATTTATGACATCTTTCTTCAGCTAAGACACTGCTAAAACTTTGTAGAGCAGGAGAAATACTTTTGAAGTTTAGCTTTAGTGAAGATAGTGTCCATTTTGTTGGTCCATTTATTGTTGGTCAAAGAAGCACTCATATTTGACAAAACTTTAAAGCTTCCAGAATAGATTAATTGAAAAATATGGATGTAGGAGAATCAAATCAAAACACAGAGGCATGACATTTTGTTTCTAAGGGAGTCCTTGGAAAACGTGTGGTCACTACAGAGATTTTTCTTTAGATCACAAGACAGCAGTTGAACAAGTAAGCAATTTCCCATGTTCTGCTTGCTTCTAAAGTCATTTGTGGCGCTGAATGGTTTTCCTTTTCCTTCGCTTGAAAAAACAGCAGCACCTGCAGGTGTGACATGGATTACATACGATATAAAAAGAGAAGCCACAAAAAACACCGTTTCGCTTGAAGCACGTAGAGAAGTTATAGCCACCACTACAAGGAATATATTAAGCTCTATTGCAGGTGATTGACTTTTTAGTGAAACTAAAACTGAAGTAAAGTTGGCACATTTCACCCTTTTTGGTGAACAAATTATATCAATGGAAAAAAATCAAAATAAAAATAGGTAAAGTTTAGAGTATTGTGTGATGGTATAAAAAGCATGAGCATTAAGGGCTGACTTAAAAATACATTTGCAAGAATAAGGCAAGTTTTAATTCCTATTTACTCTTTCACATAACTGTTAATATGCCAAATACAAGCTTGAACATATCTTAAGTTTGCATCACCTGAACTGCATACTTAAGACTTTACTGCTGCTAAGACAGGGGAACAATTTGAACTTCCTTTTAGCACTTAGAACTCCAAGAAGCCCTTTTTCCCCCMAAAAAAGTTTTAGAAAACCATGTTCATCAACAATAAAAATTAAAATTCTAATTCAGTGCTGTGATATTAGTAAAGTGAGAATCACAGCTTKAAGTGTAAAGTATACCAACATTCTTCTGCTTCATTGTATATAAGAAGAAAACTGAAATTAACAAATATTGTCAGTTTCACCTAATAACAGAAAAAATCAGCTAGTAATAAAACATCAAAAGCAAAAAAAGAGGGTGATGGGGAGGTGGCACAGGGGGAGTTAGAGAAGAGGTCTACAGAAGTCCAGGAAGTATTTTTGAAAGCAAATTAAAGAGAAGGAAGCAACAAATACAAAGAAAACTTTCATTTCCATGCARTGTTAGCCTGGTGTTATTTTAAGCAACTCCTAGCTCCTGACCACCACCTATAAAATTAAAGCTCTCATTCAGGAAAATATTCTCAGTACTTTAATTGCGATCAAAAATGAACATGCAAGCTTCCTGTCTCAGGATAGCTTGCCCCAGGGAATTCTGTAGCTTGCTTAATGAACTGCTTACTGCAGTGCTATATACACTATGAAGACTGATACTTGAGTTTTCCTCAAGCTATGCAGCACAACAGAAATGACAAACTAGAAATTCACTGCATCAATATGCCATCAGCAAGTCCTCAAGCTCATTAAGCATTATCTGTAGTTAAACTTCAAAAGGAATCCTGCTGAGTTTGTTTGGAATACGAGAAAGGAAGGGGAAAGAATTTGAAAACCAGGGAGAATAAGGGTCTAAAAATAAGTTTCTAAATGGGGTGAGAACAACATCCAAAGCAAGGGGAGACAAAAGTTACCTTCTCAAAATATCCAAGGACACCCTCTTGCTCAGTCACTGAAAAAGTAGCAGTGGGCAGAGGCAGACCAGAGCTGCTCTGAGAGTTACATAACTTTCAGTAAAAAAAAAAAAATAAAAAATTGGTTATTGATAGAGAGGAAGCCCAAAATTAAAATTCAGTAGGGGAAACTATGAGGATAAGTATTTTTATAGCTACCAGAAATAATACTAGATTTACCTTAGAAGACTTATAAAAAGAGATATAACTGCTTTGGAAAGTTGGTAGCCACCAACTGCAACCAAAATTCCCCCATAACTACAAGCTCTTTTTTTAAGATCTATCTACAACCACTAACATCCATCATTATTTAAGCTTTGAGTTTAGAAGCAGATGTATGGGGTCCAATCTAGCTTAATCCTTCATTCACCACAACCTTCTTCCAAGTATATTATTTATGTATATATTATGTACATCACATCAAAACAAAATATTTCACAATGGTCCCTTTCCAACCTGAAGCATTCTGTGATCCTATGAACAAGGAAATTCTACTCTGRTTTCTGATGGTAAATCACTTTTTGCATCTGCTTCAGGTTAAGAGGCCTCAAAGAAAGCTTACACAACTGTTTTGTCTTGATTCCCAATTTTACTATGTAGAGAACACATTACAAAAGTAACCATAGGAAAAGTAAAAGTGTGACAGATTGTTAATTTAAATTCTATAAAATGCTATCTAGAAATCTTTAAGCCTTTACTGTTGTAGTATATTTTGCTTAAATGAAATGTGTACAAGGAACATCAGTCCGCATCTCCAAGGTTTAGTACTGCTTTGACCCTCTGTGCAATTTAAGGATGCTTTGGGTTCCTTCCCAGCAAATTTCAACCCATCCTTTGCTGCAGTTCCTGTGCTGTCCTTTATTCTTTCTCCATGGCCTATTTAGTTTGCTCCTTCTGTCAGCTGGAGAAGCACAGCATCACACAATAGAGAATTCAAGAATCCTACCCTTAACCAATATTAATGCACTGCCTTTTCAACCCCCTTGTCTTCTGGATTTTGCATAATACTGTTATGAAGAGTATTTTAATAACAGCTATTGATTTTATCTGATAAATTATTATACTGTATTCTAGTTCAGGAAATTTCACTATATAATGCTCAAGAGTTCTCTGGTGTGGGAAAATAAATCCTTTATTAATGTATTTAGAATGTTTCATTAAAGGAATATAAATTCCATACAGTACTGTAAACGAGGGGACTGGCTTGGAAACCATTCCTGAAATGCATGTTTAACATCCTAGAAACGCTAGACCTGGCAAGCCTTCCAAAACCAAATAAATATAAGCACATTTAGACGGGATGGGGATGGCATATTAAGTTGCCTGGTGAGAAATTTTATGAAAAAACGTAACCCTTAAGCTAGAGATCCACAGTATAACCTCCTGAAGAACTATAACTATTTATAACAGAAAATGATGGCATGTTTTTAAGAATACCATCACTAGAGGGCCTCATTATCACTTATGCACACATTACTTTGGTTGAAGACAAATTTAAAGTTAGAGGATAGGGGCATTGTTATGGAGTATAATACAAGTTTATCACAATATTCAATATCCAATAAGAATGTACAAAAATGGTCCCTAACCTCTTCACAATAGGAATTAYACAGTCTACTAGAAATGTTTTTGCTTTTTCTGTGAAAGTTAAGTGACCTTTGAGATATGACCCAGGCCAGCAATCTCAGTATTGTTTACTAATATTTCTTGTCCTGCTTCAAAATCTTTATCATACTTTTTTTTCCTGTTAAATATCCTTCCCTCTATCACTTGGGCAGTCCCCTGGCATAACAAAGCAACTGTGTATGTGTAGTAGTTTACTGTAGGATTATTAGCATGTGCTTCCAGAATGTGAGCTGCGGAAAGGATAGAAGATCATTTCATTCTCTTTTCCTGTTTGCCCTTGTCTGCCTATGGCAGAGCCTTTTGGTTACCCAAACTACACATTTCTGAGAAAAACTGTTCTGATGAAGATGGCTAGCAAGGAGTTAAGGAAAGAAAGGCTAATTGCTCAGTGATAACTGTAAAACCACCTCTAGAAGTCTGGATCAACAGTCAGATAGAAGTAAATGTAAAAATTAGTTCTTTACATGATAAAAGAAAAGCTAAGCTCTGCAAGTGCCCAGGTAGAACAGCAATCAAGTTATTCTTCACACTCTATAACTGTTGTAATACTTGAGAGATGGCTAAAAGCTACTTTTCTACAAGAAGAAGAAATCATCTTAATTTAAGATAGACTGCTAAAGTCAGACTTGTGACACAGCAACATCTGAGGAGCCTTATGCAGACTAGAATTCTATGTGAATACATATGTAAACACACACATCGAACAAAAGAAATGTGTTGGCCAGATTGGCCCAAACAGTAAAATGCTTGCTCAAAAACTTAGCCTGATTTACAGGGTCACACTCAAACAGTAACTGTAGATCTAACATTCGGTCAAACAATACTTATGTTCATAGTTAAACCACAGGTCACAAAGAGCACCCTTTCTTCAGTCTTTTAAACTGGGATATAGTCACCTTAAGTTTTTCAAATTAGAGAAAGAAATTCAGAACAAAGCTGTTTCAGAAAAAAAAAATATTCAAGTTTGTGCCCTCAGAATACAAGGAAATATTACAAACAGAAGATATCAGCAAGAGAGGTTAACTTTCTTTGTATTTTCAGAGGGAGAAAGGATTATGAAAAAGGTACAAAGTAATAACTTATTGACAAAACAATAAGTCTCCTTAAAAAAACAAAATGTCTATGCTATTGACATGAATGAATACTGGTACTTGCATTTCCTTACACTGTTCAGCAACTATTAAACATCTCAACATCTTTTGATATTAAACTTACAACTATCATGTCAAAATATAAAATTACTTAAGCCTTCTCAGGTATTGTTACTGAGAAAAGTATGTATACCTATATATTGGTGTTTGGTGGCAAGGTTTGGTGGGGGGGTGCCTTAATTATTAGCAAAATACAAAAARAATTCAAAAAATGGTGAATGAGGAAAATACAGTTCAGACACCTCTGAAAATATGCATTTCATCCTGAAAAAAACTGTAGGATTTTGAGATTAAATCTTTTTTGCATGCAACACCACCAGTAAGACTAGGCCAAAAAGGTCAAGGATTACGTATTTGTCTATCCATTATTCAAATTAGAGGAAATGACCAAAACTAGTAACTTCTATACTTTTAAAGGAGCCAAGAGTATCTCAATGTCTCAGAATTCCCTTGCTTTTGGTAGAAATCTAAACATAGGTTTAAACATTCTAGCACTACTCCAAGTTTTTAAAAATTTGTTTTTCCTGTGTGTAGATAAACTGGGTCCTGTAGGCTTCAGAGAAAGTTATCACTGCACTTACCAAAAGGAGGGGATGGGTAACTTCTTCTAACCTACCAATATCCTAGCTCTTTAGAGGTGGTTTTTTTAGTTTTTTTTTTTCTTTCTTTCTTTTTTGGTGGTGGTGGTGGGGTGTTGCTGGGTTTGTTTGTTTTAAATAAACTGGATTCTTGCCAGAAGAATAAATGAAAGCAATAGAGCACTCTTTTTAAACATGGCAGGTAAAGAACTGGCCTTCCCACACATCATCTAATATAGAAAGCAGTGGCACAGGTGTGGTACAACAGACACTGCCATTCACAATTAACTACATATGCACACCATGTATATCAAAACCAGAATCTATAGGACAATCACTTCAGGAAACACTAAGAAATTTTCCATCATTGAAAAAGTTAGGAAAATGGGGTCCTACAAAATTCATGGCTATAATGAAATGCTTACTGTTTGTTTTTTGTTACTAATGTGTGGTTTCATACTTGAGTGCCTCTATTTTATGATCAGCTATGATCCATGCCCTTTCAAAATTCTATTCTCAGAAAAATTAAAAGATGTTAAAAATTATTCTGTCTTTAGCTATCAAGATCTGTACTTTTTTTTTTAAAACATTTGATTACTTGAATGTATATACACATTAGTGGTCCACCTCATATTAAAAATCTTAATATTTCCCCCTTTCATTTCACTGTAGTTTTAGGCACCCCAAAGTTTTTTTTAGTAAGTAGCTAACAGGTTGTCAAAGACTGATACTTTCATAAGTACAACATTTAAAGAAGTAATGAGCAAAGTTCAAACATCAGTTAGCATTTATTGCTTGTTCATATATGTGAGCAATTTTCTATATGTTAAAACACTAGCTGAGTGCTCTAACACCTGAAAAACAATGTTTTCCCCTCTAAAACAGCATAGCAAATAAGTAAAAATATTGTACTACTCACTAAAAAGGATTAGATGGAGTACACCACAGACTACACAACTTAAAGGCAAGCAAGATTTGCAGCAGGCAAAATAGCTCCTCAGCATGACTGTTTATAAAAAAATTAACTGTTTAATGATATTAAACACTTTTAATTTCCAATTTGAATTGCCATATTAAAGTTCTCTGAAATAAGTTTTAGAGCAATGAGAATAAAGACTGTGGGGCTATTTCTGCCTGTCTCTGCTTTAGAACTCACCACATGTTCAACACTTTCTGGCAGCTATACACAAAGAAAATAAGGGAGAAAAGAGAATCAGAATACAATACAGAGGAAGAATTCTACATCTTTTATACATAAATTTTGGTAGTCAGAACACTATCTTAAAATAATTATTTCAAAATTAGTTAAAAAATCAAACGTGCAAGCAATTCTCTAATAGAGATGCGTTATTGAGAGCTGTAGCCCAAAACAGCATAAAGAAAGTATACTGTTTTAATATTTAATGCCAAAATTAAGTGTAGCACTGTACTATTTTGCCCCTCACCAGTGGTTATCGAATTCAGACAAGATTTTTCAAATAACTAGATAAGTAGCTAAGCACACAGGATCAAAAGAATGCAAAATGAAGTACGTACTTTGTTTCATCCATGACTTCTACCTCTGCAGGAGCTGTGATGGGTGCATTTGAACGGCCTGCAGTTGGGTCATCTGTGTTCAATTCTCCATTTGTTGAGCTTACTACCTGTAATCACCAGAAATAAGTGAAATCATGCTAGTGGCAGACTTTGTATTTGTAAATTCCTGAAGTTACAATACATCTTCAAGACTTATTTTAGTTAATTCCACAATTCCTTTCATTCTAATATTATTATTTTAACTTTTATTCAGGCACCCCTGGCTTCCTGCCATACTTTCATCACCTCTACTAGTGGAACAGAGATCTCTATGGAAGACTCTTTAAAGAGAGTGGACTAAGTAAAGCAACTCTGCTCATCAGGCTTGCTGGTTTCCCCTAAGTGCCTTTTACAAGCCTTAAGGAAAGGCAAAAAGCAGGAGCAGGGCCTTTTCCTTTCCTGATACTAATTCAGGTAGTCTCATCCTACCTCTGCTTCTCTGATGTATTCAAGTTCCTTTGTTTCCTTCTTTGTGTGGGCTGACTCAGCTTTATCTCAAAGAGCAATCATCAGAAGAGAAAAGGTTGCAGACCTAACAGTCTAGGTGTTTGTTCTTGGTTCCCAAGATCACAAGAGCATTACTATCATCAAAAAATTTAGATTTTATCTTCAATCCCATTAATTTCCTCTCAAGTTCCTTCATAATTCTTGAGCCACCAGGACAATCCTGGTTCTCTGGGAATGTTTGCTTTGACTTTAAACCAGAAGGAGTCCAGTATTATTCTCTCTCTCTATTCCTATCAGTTTTACTGCACAACCAATGTAGCCATTCCAGAGGCCTTTCCCTTATTCACCTCAAAGAATCTGCCAGGCAGATGTTAACTGGATATAGATGAGYGGACATCAGATCAGCTGACAGTGCTAAACCCATCCATTAAAGTATAAGAGGTCTACTAGCTACAGAGTAGTAGTGTTTGGCCAAGCATCTTTGCACAAAAACATCATTCTGGTCAGATAATAGAAGAACCTGCAGAAAGCATCTGTAAAACATAATCAAGATTATAGCTTAAGCTAAAGGAAAGTGGACCAATAGTAGGTGTATTTCAAGATTCTTACCAGCCATTGCCTGAAGGTCAGAGATTAAGGTAGAAGAAAGCAAAGGGAAGGGAAGTTATCATTAGATTAAGGGGGTGGGAAATAATAGCATAACTATTATGTCTCATCTATCTATAAGCAGAGCTAATAGCCTTGCCTACTAAGACTTGCTCTATAGTTCCTGTTGTAACCAAGAGGAGCTCCAGAAGTATGTTGAGCTTTAGCTATTTTCCATGCCATATACCTGGCTCAGACTGAGTTTTTTCCTTTTGATGTTTCACTAGTATCAGAACCACTGCCAAAAAACAAACAGCAGCAACATACACTTTCCCTGGCAACCTCCATGAGCTTAACACCAAAACAGAAGAAACGATGTCTGAGATTGCAAGAGACTTCATTTCTCCATTTTTGGTCAACACCACTGGAAGCAATCCTGGGAGACTAGACTTGATTTCTGTTGTGATGGATATGTCAGTGAAGCTTCAACCAGGTGGCTTTAACTAACAGTATTCCTCATTCACAAGATGCTTTGAGATCACTGGGGACTGCAGAAGCACTGAACATTCAGTGACAGAAGCAAGTGGGAATTGTACTTTAACAAAACAAAATGGCAAGCCAGGCATTTTAAATTGAACACCCTGGCATAGTAGATTTTCACAATATTATCTTAATACTTGTCACCATTTGCCATGCTTACTGGTGAGGGGAAACAGGGTCATCCTAATCATCTTACCAGGACTGAGCAGATAAATTCATTACTACTTGTGAAATACCCAGCTATAGCAGTGTTAAGCACCACAGAAGCATATGGTGTTTCAGAATAAACTGAGCAGAATAAACTGTTTTCAGAATAAAATTCGAGGATTATGTGCTAAATCAGATAAAAATCTGATGAAATTGTAAGGGTAGATAACAAGTATTGCTCATCTTGAGTTTGAATCCAAATGAGTTTTGGACTCTTTGAATCCAAATCATAACTCTAGCCTGTACTAATGCATATAAAGCAATGCCACCCAATTAAGACTGTAGACAACATTGCCTTGCAGGCCAAATCAGTCACGAATTCTGCTCCATGATCTAGACTTAAAATAAGTTTCTCCTAAAGAGATCTTCAGACCTGTGCACATGAATTAGTAACAGGTGATTAGAACCAGAAATCTTTGCCTTCAGTTTCCTCAAATAAGTAGGGTATCCCAGGAAACAACAAAAAACACATCTTTTTGGATTGGAAGTACACCTTAGCATTCTTGACTGGTGTAAAGAACAGATAATTTCCACTGGTTTGGCAAAAAAAGTCAGATTTTTTCCCACTTTCCTACAAAAAGCAAATGAAAACATTTATGACTCTTAACCCTTTTAAAGATCAAACACACTGGCCAACCCTGTCATCTCTGGAGATTTCACATGGCTTTCTCCTTCATGCCTCTTTCCTAGGAGTGTTGATTCCACTCATGTCTACCTTTACTGGACAGCAGATTCAAAAAGGGGATCAAATTCAAGTATGTATACATTCTTCACTTGAACTGGCAAACAGGAAAGTAGGCATCTGAAAGTCATTCCTACATTAACACTTCAGTTATCAAAACTATTTCTCAAGCTACATGTTGTAGTTTCTTCTCTCTCTTCTGATGAATAAGTGGTGAGAAACTGAGAACATTTTGACAGGAACAAAAATGTATCTGAACACTTTATGGTCTGCCCTTTCATCACTGCTAGAGAAAATCTATTTTGAAGAGGCAGATGAGCAAAATAAAGGATTTTTTACTCAAACTTCAAAATTTGTGGATGGTTCTTATCAGCCTTTTGACAGCAACTCTTTTCTGGTCTCTTTGGAACCTCTATGGTCAACTCTAGATGCAAGATGACTTCAGCTTTAAAGCAGCAACAGTGATCTGCTTGGGCAAATGCATTACTTCACAGTAAYGAAGAACAAAGCTTATACTGGGGTTTTTCAACAAGCTTATGTGCTTACAGAAGAGGAAGCAGAGAGAGTGCACTGTTTCTGAAGCTATAGCAACCTATTTAGTGATTCTTTTCTTGAAAGTCTTCAAACCAACTTCAAGAGTGTTTCTTGACGATTCATTTTAGCAGAAAAAGTCTTCCTTCTGCACTTGTCTTCAGGTTTATTATTAAGAAGTCTGTTTTCTCTAAGGAATTTCACCTATATAAACTTTACAGAAACCTTACCACCAGATGGTAAGAGACTGTCCTGCCTCCCTCTAGTTAACCTCTAGGGAGCCTAAGGAGAAAGAGACCTCAGTCCTTCCCAAACACATATTCCAGATATACATCCAAATATAACAACTGCCTACTGCATGGCTTAATTTAGCTGGAAGGAAAATATAAACTTCATCTTTCTGGAAAGGGATCATGAGGTCTCTGAAAGCAGAAGTGAACCAAAACAGCATCAGTCCTGCTCCTCAAACACAAATGTCCTGAGATGCATTCCAATCCACTACTGCCGAAGACAGCTCTAGGAAAAGTCTCATTAAAATATTAGTATCAGTGAGGCTACAATTGTGATCTTACAATCATAAGTTCTATACCTTGCTAAAATAACTTACAATACTAGAAATTAGTTTCCTGTGACATCAGTAAAATATCTCAGAATCTGACCAAAACATGGACTTGGTAAAAGACTGGTAAAGCAGGGTAAAATGAACACTTGTACTCTCAAGCTCACATGCTCTGGGATCAGAAGTCAGACCAGCCATTAGACTTTTCTCTCTCTGACAAGATACTAATGGTCCCAGAAATCAGCACAACATATGTCACAGGAAAACATAAGGGAATGACAGAAATAAGAACAAAAGTCATCTGGAGATTGGAGATTTAAAACAATTTTAAGCATCTTGCTATCAGATCATATCTTGGTTTAAATTTAGAACATCAATTTTTTAGAAGTTTAATTTGAGGAGCACATATACACAGTTTGGACAGTGCTTGTTATCCTGTATGTCATAAAGCTAACAAAAGTTTACAATACTAGACCTACTACCCAATAGCCAGGCATATTAACTGTTAAATAGATTAGCTTAGATACTTATTCCTTTTAAAGCTTGATAAGAGCCAATAATAATAAGACTAAAGTTAAGCCTGAATACCAGTTTCTCAATGATAACAGTAAATCTTCAGGCTATCACCATGTTTTGTTTTGGATTTGAGTACAGGCAAATTAATCTTATTTACTGTGTTCAAAATTAAGGCAGAACAGCTCTCAGAAAACGTATCTGACATTTGACTTGCTTACCACCGGAATAAGGAATTACTAAAAGTTGAAGACTACTTAAGCAAATAATCTTTTGTTCCATTACAAGTCTTAGTAACCAAATTCCCCACTCTTCAAAAATAAAGCCAGTCTGCATAACTAAGCAAATCACTAGTGACATCTAGCATGCCATATTTTACTTTCAACAAGTTTCCAGTTAAGATAAAAAGAATCAAGATAATTCATGCTACCTTTTTAACACACAAACTTAGGGATACCGACTTGTTTCATCTAACATTAATATCTTAACTTCTTGAAAGAGGCTTCTTGCAACTCAAAAGTAATTACATCCAATATCTAAACTTTTGAGCAGAACTTTTAATTGCTTTGACATACAGCAAGTTGCTTTCACTAATAAAGCTATAAAAACTAGAAAACCACTGTACTACAGCATTTTTACCTTATTTCAAATAGAGGTGTGAAAGAATGAATGTGACATTTTTGGAGGAATAGTTTTCCCTTAGAGTGCAGTTTGCTAACAGCATTTGTATTTTTAACATGAATTAATGCTACAGCATAGGATTAGACATGTTAAGCACAACATCCCTATGTGATATAGCCTAAAGAGTTTAGGCTAGCTTAAGTTTATACAAAAATCAGAATAACTACTATTAATGACCAAACAATTTAGAATCTGATTGTTTCCTATTTGAACATTATTACAAAGAACATAAGCATACATACCAACTATATATATACACACACATACACCAGCATACAATCCACTCAAATTTAATATACATAACAATGAAGAATCATTAACATTTTAATAAACAAATCTGCTACAGAAGGACCTCACAGATGGCAATGAATTAAAAATCTGTAATGGCAGTGACCTAACATTCTGATGTCTCTTTAAAAGAAAGTTTTCTGCCAGGAGATTTTCATAGATTACAGAAAGGATGATAATTCAGCAAACGGCTGATCTCAGAGATGAGAAATGACTCACTAATGTCACAGAAAATACAAACACACTAAGTCCATTCCTTAGATTCAACTTTCCTTTGAACAATTATCTGTACTTTTAGAACTTATCCTCTTGGAGATGATCAGGAATCTGGCTAAACTAGCTAGTTAGTGTTCCAACTTATAAGCATGATTTAGTTAGTGTCTGCTACAACAAAGAGATATTTAACAGCAGAAGAATCAAACTTCAGAACAAAAGTGAATACTTTATATCTGCTTTTAATAAGGAGGCATGACCATCTCCACATCTCAATCACAATCTCAAATCCAATTTAGATTCCACATTATTATACTGTTCTCAGAGGTAAACTCACTACATTTAAAGTTGATGTTATGGAGAGAACTATTATATTCAAGTCAAAAATACTGGTACAGTTTTCAAAATATTTGTCAATGGGAAGCTATTAACATGGCTTTAAAAATAAAGCTTTTCAGGAAGTAGCCTAGAACAATTAAGCTTTTCTTAGTAAACACTAATAATTATTTATTAGCTTTTCTTATATGACCCAATAGCCGTTTCTAAAGCAGCAAAATTTAGTGGATGTAAAGTCTAAATTAAATATCAAAGCACTCTAAGAAGATACTACATTTATTCTACTGAATTATCAAGGTGATAGGACTGTAGCTCTGTTTCCTTTACCCTGGAATTTTCACCCCTTATCTTCAGGAACAGATACAAACTTTCCAAAAACAAACTAAAAGAAACATACATAACTTATATTCTCAGAATCAAAAATGCAAGCACAGGAAAAACTTAACTTTTCCCCATGTAACATGTAATATGTTACCTCAATCACTTTAATTTAGAACTGAAATGTCAAATTGTTATACAGATTAAGCAGCTGAAGTTTTGAATCTTTATATTAAATTTAGATTTGTGATTTAGATTACTGATAAGTATGAAGTACAGCCCTAGGAAACATTCTTCTAGTCAGCTGGTGTTTGTAAAAAAAAAAAAAAAAAAAAAAAAAAAAAAAAAAAAAAAAAAAAAAAAAGAGAAAAGTTTAAGCAAAATCACTGGTTAATACTTTTGCTTGAAGTCTGCATGAGCACTATGACTTTAATAAATACCGAATTAAACTGATAGTATTCTAGTCACTAGTACAATTAATACCATATTGGATGTCTAAACTTCAATTGTTTTCATTGATGTAAGTATATAGCCCTTTAGAAAGATGGATAGTTTCAAGGTTTTAGGCTTTCACCGAAAACATGCAGCAGAAATTCAACATATAAGATGATCCATAGCTTTCCACACCTGTTTTCATTTCATTTTGGTAATTGTAAAGCAGGAAATAGCAGGCACATTCTGAACATAACTGGAAAGCAAATTTAAGCTGAAAACAGGAATCATGTCAGGCACTACAGGAGACTAATATTACATAACACAAAAGTTATGCGAAGTCATGCAAAGAAGCAGAAAATACCTGTACCGAGCCACCATGTCTGTCAGCTGCTAAGTGAGCTCTCAAGTGATGTGGATTGGCTTGCTGGGAGTCCCAAGCTGCCCTATGATCTGCTGACTACCATTGTTTGGACATGTTAGGCATATATGCAAAAGGAAAAATAAAAATCCAAAACTTTAAACCGCTCATGTATAAATTGTCTTTCTAAAAAAATCACAGAATCTCTACACATTCAATTCCTATATAGAATGTACATCCATGCTATCTATATACATACATATGTTTACAAGTATATTTTGATAGAAGAGCTGCAATTCAGCTAAAACTAAATCCCTCATAAGAAAAAGCCCACCACCATTATAACCCTGTAACTAAGCTTAGGTAAATGGACAAAGATCTAAATTCATGTTTTTACTACCACTGTTATTATCCTGGTTTTAAAATAAAAGCAAGAAAACACACATATGTGGCAAATCATTAGAGAGAAGACAAAGTAATGCTGCTAATCTCACATGAGCAGTTTACCTGAATTTTGCATTGCTGCATCTTATCTCTGTGCTGATGTGCTTCTCTGTTTGATGATAGCGCAGGATCTGAATGAATTGAACCCACTGGAGTAGGCTACAAATATAAACATTATGTAGCAACTGGTAAAAAAAATAAATTTTCTAAGTCTTACCAAAAATTACTGCATTGTAATCCAAAATAAAGTTTAAATCTGTCATCAATTGTTATATATAGTCTCAAATTATCAAGTTAGTAAAATTACAGTAGATATTAACCAATACCAAAAATAAAGCAAATCTTATTTTCTGTATTCTTTAAAATACAACAATTACAGTAATTTTCTGTTTAATTACAAAGTTATTTCCTTAAAAAAATTAAGTTATTCTAAACTGGTATAAATATAAGAAATTGTATAACATTTTTAAATTTTATCTGCTAACCCTGTAATTTTCAAAGTGGTCTGTGCTTTATTCAGAAGACTGGACCCAGAACAACAACTACACAATTGCATAAAGTATCAGTTATGAATATAATCATGTCAGTTTTCTATGAGGTCTCTTCAATTAGCATCCATTTATGGGACGTTCTGGCGAAAGTCTAAAGAAAAAATATTTAAAGCAAATTTTAATGCTAAATGCTGAAAAAACATACTAGCAATAAAATGTCRCAATTCTTCCAGAGACCGCACAGGGAACTTCAGGGGAGAATGTATAATTTGGAATTGTTGAATTTATGCACACATAACCCCTCTCCTACTCATTTGAAGAGGGGAAGACAACTTCTACGTTCTGAAAAAATCTCATTTTAATATTTCTTTGAAAAAAAAAAAAAACAGAGTATTTGCTGTAACTTTAGGCACACTGCAATGAAAATTGATTTCCTACACTGTATTTCATTAAAATGATGCTTATAAAATGTACATACAGTTTCTCCATAATTAACTGATAAGTATCTGGTATAAATCTCAGGTGCAGAGAAGTGATTTTTTTAATGTTTTAGAAACTCTGGAAAATTCTCCAAATGAAGAAAAATACATGCAGTGATGACAGTCAGTCGCAAAGTTTTAAAGTCTTTCTTCTTCAGCTGAAAAAACAGTTTGAATTCCTACAACTTTTTTTTAAAGACAGAAAAGGGATTCTGTTTGATATTAAAAAGAGTACATGTTTGGGAAGAGACTCAGTATGAAAAAAAATCAAGCCAAAAGGTAACATTTGAAAATGCATCTGAAAATGGATTTGTAATAGCAACTGCTTACAACTCTTACAGCTGGCATGAGAAGCACATGTATCTTATAATTCAAGACTAACAACATCTCAGAACTGATGAAAATATCCAGCATCTTAACAGTTTAACTGTACTCACCAACTGTTTGCCAATCCAGTCATATTCATAATCAAACATATAGCCCTTCCGATCAAATAAGTCTGTGAAGAGCTTTCGTAAGTAGTCATAGTCCGGCTTTTCAAAAAAATCTAGCCTTCTTACATAACGTAGATATGTAGCCATTTCCTCTACATAAATAAGAAACATGCATAACTGTCATGTGTGTTTCAATGGCTCTCCAAAAACATTATTATGACATTTTAAAATAACCCTTTCTTCTGCCTCTCACCATAAGAACTGAACAGTTTGCCATGATTCTGAGAGTTATCAGAAAGAAAAGTTACTAACAGTAACAGTATTCAAGATGCACTGCCACATTCTAAATACATTCTAGGAAAATACACTCACATCCTACCATGTGAATACCCTTAATTTCACCTTCACATTACCTGTAGAGATTATCCATCTTCCATCCAACCTTCCCAAACTCATGCTCTGTGTGACAGAAAGGTATGGAGGGAAATGCCTCTTTACTTCCCCCCCCTCAAGAAACTGTACAAAAACAAGCCTTAGGAAAGGCAAAGGGGATCATATAAACATACTGGGTGGACTATGTCTCAAAGAGCACTTGTCACTGGAAAGTGATCTCCCTTTCTTTGAGAAGGGATCCACATGTACATTCTGAAGTGGGCAATTCCAACTGTCCTGACAAAAAACACTTGGTATGGTCTCTGCTGTTGAGCAATCACTGTAATATGACCTTATGGAAGACTATAGCACCACTGGATGCTTCAGGCATCAAATTCAGTGGAGGAGTTGGACAGAAGCGGCAGATATCCAGAACAGAAACACCACAAAGAACAACTGACATTACCTGAGCTCTTGTAGTATGATTTCTGACCAGTGTCAGAAGTTTACTATTACTGTTTAAATAGCAGGTCAGCATACAAATGGAGATTCATTTGGGTGGGCATTACATGGGAATTGTAGAACTCTCAGATCTCCTGGTAGCAGAGACAACCAGGGAGATTTTTGAAAGGGCCTGGACCTGTAAAGATAAAAGGAAAGAACTATCCTAGTCATTAAGAGTATGAAGTACAGACTGAGCACTAGCAGACGGAGCTGCCTAATTAAGATGGAACTCCAGCACCAGCTCTTGGCAGGAGCATAGAGCAAGTCGTTACAGAAGTCCTATTCTTTAGGAATCATATAAGCCATGAGGGGCTGAATTTCCAACACCCTTCTGAGACAATAGCTATAAGGAACAGCCACCCTTATGGACAGAAGACAAGAATCCAAGAGCTGAAAAGCACAGGCTTCAGCTCCCTTTGAGAAACTGTTCAGACAGGTGATCACATTTGCAGTAATGCCCTCAGGAATCAATGAACTGAGGGGCATGTGGAAATACAGCAGTCTGAGAAAGCAGCATATGGTGAGAAGAGATAAAAGTTACCAAGCTTTCACAAAAGTCCTATAGGTCTTTCCACTCCAACAGGTCTTATAAGAAAGACAGTATTAAGCACTATGGTTTGGGCAGGAGCAGATGGAGCAGCGACTGGGAAGATTTCCTTGGCAACAAAGATCCAAGTCAGCAGGCAAGCAGGACTCTGCAATAACCATACTGCCTGAGGAGGTCAGTGTTTGAAGAAAGTGAAGAGAAGTGTTGATACATCACCAAGGACCTCTTTAACCAACCTATCCTGTGGTAAATCAGGACTCAAAGGATACAAGGTGCATATTCAGAGGTATGGAGACTGGAGCTAAGCCATTTAATGTGGATGAACCTGCTACAAAACAATTGCTGACTCCAAAATCAGAGAAGACCCTCATTGCACATTTGAAGCAGAAATACTGAGTTTAAGTCCTTGCTCACATTTTATGTATGGCTTGAAAGAGCAGCCATGTTGGCAGTTCTCAAAGACAGTACAATCTCACTCAACATGGGATGAAAAAGATGCATTTCACATGCAACAAAAAACAAAACATCTTCCGCTGAAAGTACTGAATTCTCTTGCCTTCTGGAACTTGAGTTAGCTGACTGAAAGGAACTGAAGAGGTGGTAGATGCACTTCCCATTATATTCCATGCCATAAGAGGGAAGCATGACAGGGCAAAGGTACATCATCTATGGACACTGGAAATGCAAGAACTTCCACATGCAAGAATACAGCTGTTATGATGTGGACTCTCCAAGAAGTTTATCTGTGTGTTCTCCAGGATCAAATATATTTTCCTGTTTCATTTTTGGGCCCAAACCTGCAAACAACCATGTACTTGATTAACTTTGGTGCAAGTAGTCCACTAGATATATGGAGCTAGTCTTATGCATAACTATTTCCAGGAATTGCACCATACATAGTCAAATTAGATTTAATATTTTTAAAAGGATGCTAGCAACTACAGAAAAATAAGCACGCAATACTGGATCCAGAAGATTTATATGCCAAAACACAGGGGTTTTTCCTCCACTTATTTTGTGGGCCAACATTTTATGTTCAGACATTTGCTCCAGTTCTGTACTGAAAGAGTCAGTTTCACTTGATTTCACTCTTTAATCCAAGAAGTGAAGGAAAACCTTCAGGTACAGAGAATATGAAGTTAAAAGCATCAGAAAATTGGTAATGGGCCTGCTTAGTAACACAGGGTTGGAAAGAACTTCAAGAGGTCAGCTAGTACACCACTCTATCCCATAGCAAATCAGTTATAGCCATGTCTAGTCTGTTTTCACACAACTCCAGGGAAAAACTCCAGTCTCCCAGGTACCTCTTCACTATATTTAAAACATAGGGGTTAAGTCTAATTAAGCCCAAACTTAATTGTTTTGGATTAAATACATTACTTTCTTCTCTGCTGTGGACATAGCAAACAGATTCCTTTTGTATTTCTTGCAACCAAAAGGTACAGAAAACACTCATTTCCTCAGTCTTATTTAGGCTAAAACAATCCCTGTTCCTTCAGTCTTTGGTAAGAGGCCTAGCAAATATGACTTATAAGTATTCTCGCTTCTGTTCGCAAGAAACCTTTAAACTAGGATACTTTTTCTTGAAGTACAATCCCCAAAATTGGACATACTGCTTCAGCTGAGGCYTTACTGAATTAAGTAGAGTGGAAATGGTATTTCAAGCGTATTGCAGGCTATATCCTCTGTATATAATCCAGTTTGGGGTGTATATATATATATATATTTTTTTTTTTTTTAAATACAGCATGACACTGTCCCCCATTCACTTTGTGACTGACTGACCTTTAAATCATTACCTAAAGAACCTCACTGTACCCAGTAATTCAATCTGTATTTGATCCTATTTTCACATACTACCTAGAACGCATCTTTTTTGTAATGTACCTTATATTTTTAGACCACATTCATAATTTGTCAAGATCCTTTCACTCTAATTGCACTGTCCAAGCTGGGTATTCAAGCTTATCATTTGCAAGTTTAATAAACACACTCATTTATACAAAGCATTCATAAAAATACTGAGCAGTCCCTGTATAGATTGCTTTGGAATGTTTTCATGTTTTCTTGTCATGTCATGTTTTCAATATGACAACAATATGACCAGTACTTGAGTACTTTGAATGTTTTTACATCTTTCCTCCCAGAGTAGATTCTTCTTGATTATGCTTCTAAGATTACTTATGAGAATATTTCAAATGTCTCAAAAGTACTGAGGTCTCACGACATAGGACATCTGCCTTTTTTCTCCACAAGACCTGTCTTGCCATAAAACGTAATCTAATTGCTTTGCCATGAGCTGTTCTTGGCCACTCCATTCTGCCTATCAATCATCTCCTGATTCTTTCACAGTGTTAATTCCTATTTTGATTCCTCACCTCCACCCACACCTGCAATTCTTCAGTTACTCCAACTTTTAAAAGATAAACACCATGCCTGCTTTTCTCAAGTCTTCTAATACCTTATTGATACTCCATGAGTTCAAGGATAACCATACAGCAAGCATCACCTGGAACTACTTGCAACTCATTGTTTTAAATATTTCAAGCTGTTGCTAACGATCACATATCAGCTGAAAAGCTGGTCATTTTTAAAAAGAGATTTGAAATAAGTGTCAGTTTTAGAGTGGAGAAGGCTTGCAAATTTTATATTTGAATATAAACTAGTTGATCATTGTAGGAATATGTATTTTTTAGTGTTCCCTTTAGAAGAAATTATCTTTGAAAAATGCCAGCACTAGTTTACTGCTGTTTCAAAGGACAATTCTTATAACCATTACTAAAATATGTAAAATAGTATTTAGAAGGATTGTTTTATTTTACTTACAATACCAAATTTTATAAAAAATGATCTTTGCCAGTTTTGTTTCTCAGATAAGCACACATTTTTATTAACAGCAGATATTACCTGGGAAGTTTTCACACAATACTTCTATAGGTGTTGCTCGTTTTGTGTCTCCAATTTTCTGATAACGTTCTTTTAATGTATCAGCCTAGGATACAAGAACAAAAGCATTTTCTGAAGTCATACAATTTGTAGACAAACTTTTCAAAAGAAAAAGATCATGCCAAGAAAAGCTGATGATCTGAAAACAGGAAGGAGGTGAAGATATCAAAAAAATCACTACCTTTAAACCTTGCCATGGAAGGCTTCCTCTGAGAAAATACATAAACATATGACCTAAAGCTTCCAAATCATCTCTTCTACTTTGCTCTGAAACAAAATCCAAATATTATTAGGAGAATAAATGTGCAGAATTTTACATTAACAAGACTAGTTTACAAATCACAAAAAAGCTATTGAAAGGTATAAAGTACTTGAAATCAAACTGAGCATTTGGAGGGGAGGGTTGATGTGCCACCAAGAACAGAGCTAAAACAGAAAATGCAGATGCAGACTGCTGGTATATTCATCAACAGTACTTTAAACAAATCACATTGGTGTAAAAAACTGCTCCGATTTTAAACAATATTTTGACTTTTACATACCCAACTGCGTTCTATTACTAATTTTCATGCATTAGTTGTGGATTTGGAACAATTTAAGAAAACTTTCTTTAACTGAACACACTTTTCCTCTATAAAATCACAGAAAAGATAGTACATTTCTCTGCACTCCTTTATGGGATTTCTGAGTAAGCCGAAAGTCTTCTGAAGAAGGCCAAGAAGTCTTATTATTTGATCAAAAAGCAGCATCCATGAGGCACGTACATACAGTCTGTTCTCAGATATAGCTGACTTAGAGCTAAGTTATGTAAGAAATTGTTCGGCACAAAATTTGTCTGTAGTCATGAAGTGGTAGTCATCCAGTCAGAATTCAGATTTTGGTTGAAGTACCTCAAAAAACTTACAGAAGCTTTACGAACAGTAAAGTAACACACAATACAATGTATTCAAAGTGTATTCATATTAATTTTAAATAAAATCTAATATACTTAGGAATTCTCAATGAAAGAGAGACAATAGTCAAGGTCTTTAAAGAACTAGTAGAAAACAAATGTCACGTTATCAACCGACTTCATTCTGTACTGCTGTAGAAAGAGGAATTAGTGTGTTATGTTTGGTACTAAGGGGCATTACTTCCCTCTGGCACCTTCCCCAACAGAAGATATAAAACCCAAATATTAACATTCCTTCTATTCAGTATTTTCACAAAGATAAAATGACCATGCCTTGACAGGGAGAGAAATAGAGCAGAAAAGCAGATGAAAAACAGTTTCAGTTACATTTTGAAAACAAAGTTCAACAAAGCCAATCTAGTCTTGATCCAATCAACCCAAAATGTTACAGTAAATATACTGCACCCGAACAACAAATCTTAACTCAATATAACAAGAGTAGTTTTACTTCTTACTATTTGCTAGCCCTATCTTGGTCACACTTGAACACTAGGTAAACATACTAACAAATGATTAAGGAAATACCAGTAAAATGTATGATAATTCAGAGTATGCACTAGAACCCCTCACTTCATCACACATCTGCCAGTCATATGACATGCTGCTTTTGCACTCAGTTGGCCTTCACTCTTCACCATGCTTCCAGTTCCCTTGCCACTCTCACTGATGTTGTCCACTTTTCTCAAATTGAACACCCACCAGACAACCTGGTCTTCCGCGAATTTCTCTGCTAATCCTGCAACATCCTGTTTGCTGCCTCATACTGCTTAAGTGCCATGTTGATGCATCCACATACGTGAGGAGAGAGCAGGAATAAATATTAGAGTTCCATGCCTGACTGATTTCAGTATGTGAAGGAAATGCTGACTCCAGTTGCCTCATGGAACCCTGTGCTCTTCATGAGATGAGGTGGACATGGAGACAACAAGCACTTGAAGAGCACTGCTCACCACAAATTTTGTACAATACAACATGAACATGTTTTACATAAGACAGTTCACTGGTTGAAAGCAGATGGTGGCAAAGCATAAAGTGTGAAAAGTGCAGTCAAAGGCTGGTGAACAGTATTAAGGTATAGCCCACAAAAAGATATTGGAAATCTCTATTTGGTCTTTGCTAAGGGAAAATAATTCCTCTTTGCATTAATTTCTACAGGTCATGCTGATGAAAAGTTAACCTATTCTCCTTTAAAAGGCTTCTTATTTCTGAGCCACTGCTCCTTCATTGAGAGCCTTTTCCATGAAAGGAGAAACTTTCAATCATTATCCTGAAATGTTTTCCAGTTAAGAGGATTTTTTTGCATGAACTTTGGATAGTTTGAGACATTTCTGTAGGCAAAATATTTCTAGGATATGCCAAAATTCACAATGCCTTCAAAGATTCTGCTATGAGAAAGCATTTTTTTCCCTAATACTGCATTTTTTTGTGGATTATTAATCAGAACACACTTAGGAGTCCGTCACTGATCACTTTAGAGTAATAAAATAAATAGCAATCAAATATCACTTCCTCTAGGATGGAACACCCCACAGTAAACCTGAGAAACAGGAAACCCAAAGATYATATTGCTACTGTTATGAAAACGGCCTCAATGAAAGCTGAAAAAAACTAGGAGTGGACTAACTGGTAGACAAAACGATTTCAAACATGAGTTGGAGGAAGAGCTGCTGATGTACACTGATCCTAGTGCATCACAGTTTAATGAGACTGAGAGGATCTGTTGCCTAAAAGGTAATACGATAAGATAGCAAATAGAAAATAAGGTTCTAGGGCACGCAAAATCCTCTCTCTCAAGGAGAGTCACTTGAGGCCAGCTACCTAATACAGAAACTGACTGGCTACCCATTAGCTCACAAACTACAGACAAATTAATCATCTTAATTCTGGTAGGTCGAGTTTAATTAGAACTAGAGCCTCATTCAGTAGGCCATCTGCAGAAATTACCTTTTCTTCGTGGTAAAGTAATCATAAAACAAGCCAAGTAAGACATTCAGTCTTCAGTATACATCTATTATAAGCACTGCACTTCCCCTCCAAAGAAAGTACTTTACTACTTGCTACAGGAATGCTGAAACAGTAGAAATTTATCATCTATTTGGATGAACAAAAAGCACAGTATTGGTACTGAGATGATCACATGGCTTGATACACAGGCTCTTTACTGTAATCACAGAACAGAGGGCTAATGGTTATCTACATGAGCTGAACTGTAAGTCTGTAGAAGTTTAGCATAACTAAATTTAAAAATTATCACCCAGTGATAATGTGGAGTCTTATTCAAAATGGTATGATTCTATGCAATAACAACACAACAGCATCCCCTTCTTAACAAAGTCATTAAATTTAAAAACAAAGTTATAGCCAGTTTTACCATAAGCACACATTGCGTGCCTCATTACTACATAAGGAAAATGTGAACTTCAAGGAAAATTCCTATTTTAACTTGTACCTTTAAGGGAGCAAAGCAATTTATTAGCAAATGTTGAATTTGAATTTTCTCATCTTAGTCACTTAGAATCTCAAAGCAGTGCATACTAGAAGCACTGTTATATACAACCAAGAATTTTCTGAGTTTACATAGAAAAAAAGACTATTCAGCTAACACTTATCCAAAAGCAGACCAAGACCAGAGAACTACAAACTTCAACATTTATTTCAGAGATAAATATCTAAACAATAACATTAAATAACTGTTATAATTCACTTCAAGCATGTTGATCTCACTGTGGCAACACGGTCCTGATACCTGGTCAGAATATGACTTTGAAGCTACCCTATTAACTTAAGCATACAGACAAATTAACTCTTCATGAATAAGAAAAGCAGTATTTTAATAAATTAATAAAATCCCTGGAATAAAAACATATAACCATATTCTAAAATTTTCAACCCCATTTGCTGCTTACAAGTCACATCTGTCAACCACTGTTCATAGCACAACACTCCACTTAACCCTTACTCTGCTTGCCATACCACTACTTTGCATTAGACCTGTAAGCGGTACTGTTGCATCTGTGAGGTCAGTTCTTGAGTCTACCTTGCTCTTAGGCCTCAGGTCCCTGAGGTCAGGTGACAATTCAGTGGATAATAGAAGGAGACTAGCAAACCTCCTACACTGGTCTTAAGTCTGGAAAAGGACTTCCTCCTAGCATCACCACTTCAGTGGCAAGAAAAAGTTGCTGGGGCTCCTGGATGGCCATGGCTGCAAAGCACAGTCCATAAGTACAGGGAACATTTCTTCTGAGTTTCACTAGGATTTAAGCTAATAGTTTTGAGTGCAGACATGCATTGTGCACAAAACTATGCTTAGAAATGCATTAAAATTGATCCAATGTAGAATTATCTTTGCTCTTCTGGATTTCAGAAAAGCTTAGTCTTTAGAAATTTGATTTTAAAGTCTAGAACACAAGATCTAATAATTTTAAATGATAGGTCTGCCCCGTTAAATTCTTTGAAAAGAATCTCTGTTTAAACACCAAGGCTTCATTTGGCCTTTCAGTTAGCATTACAGAGCAAAACTGTTTCATYCCCAAAGGAGTTTCAGGCATTTATAATAAAACAACTAACCTCTGCCTCTTCAATAATTATGTACTACCAAGAGAAGACCAGTATAACCAAAGATATATGCACATGCTGTCCCCCYAGAGGACATTAAAGATATCCACTTTATGGCAATTACAGCTTCATGTGACTAAGCTTCCTGTAATCAAACAGTTATTTAATAAACAAAAATACAGTATACTATTTTTCTGAAATTAGGGAAACACCAGTAACCAGCAGAATCCCCAATTTTAGATTTTCAACAAATATAAAAAAGATCCTAGAATTTTTACAGAGGCAGATTTTATTTATTTATTTATTTATTTTTATCTTCTTTAGTCAGAAGCTACATTTTCTGGGATCTCCTCCCTTCCTGAAAAAGGGACAGGAAAAGAAGCATGAAACAACTTTATGCCCAAGGGAGATTACTTCATGTGTGCAAAGGAACCAGTCACATGCTGATAAGGGCTGTGGAATACCTCTATCTTCTTCAAACAAACAGCTATCTGAATAAAGCCACTTTATTTTTTCCAGATAAAGGAAATATCTCCTACCCAAGATTCAAATTACCCAGCTTAGTATACAGCCCCTAATAGCACTTGATCAAATGCATATTTTTGGAACAAAAAAATATTGAAACATTGAAACAACTGGCTACAGAGTGCTTAGTAACTATATGTCATCTTCTATATGCACCTCAAGACTGGGCCTCGTTAAGTCTGTACAAACATACACAACCATTTAAAGTCTTGTTAGTTACTATGTACTTGCTATGATAGTTTTTTTTAAACACTCTGGATCTTCAAATATAATTTTGAACAAAGGAGAACATTCTCATTCATATGTAATAATGTAAATCAAGTTAGGGTTTAATGAATGTATACTTTAGATCAACCTATAAAAGAATCTGAATCCGATAATCTCTTTAGTCAAATTGTACTGATTTTTCACAAGGTCAGCTGACAACTTGGGTGGTCAAGAAGCCGTAATACACATTAGTTTTGCTATCAGATCATTCAAGTTGCTGGAGGAATTACCTTCAGACTGAAAACGTTGCCCTAAAAAGTCTCAGTACCAGTATTTTCAGACAGTGCTAAGCATATCCTATATTGCAGTCTCAACAGTACAGAGAAATATCAAAGGGACAACAGAACTTAAACAGTTTCAGCATTCTGTATGTCCTGCTACCTGAATTAAACCTTGATTTTTTTAGAGGGGAATCACAGAAAATAAAAAAACAATCTCCACACAAAAGCTAGAGTCTGTGAAAATAAGAGCCTCATTTACACTGTTCGGTGTGCATTAGAGGCCTATGAGATATGACTAATAGTTCTCCATGACCCACAAAATGCCTGAAATATATTCAGGTAAAGAAGAGCCACTGCTCTGAATGAAGCGTCCTAAAGTTTCAGACTCACTCATTGCTGTGAGTGGAGAGAATCCTAAGGTTTCAGACTTGCTTTTTCTGCTTACATTTAAGAATTGCCTATATCTTTGAGAAGGAGGCACACTACAGTGAAGTGAGACTCGCTGCTAAAGAGTATTAGCTTTGTCACAGCTACCCGGCCAGAGGTGTCAGTATATACCCACCCACATTCTCAGTTTTGTAGCATGGTTGAGAGGTATAGACATATCCATGATACTACAGTTATATTTGGCAGAACTTTCACAGAGACTGTTTTAATGGTTAAGGTACCATTAAATGAAAATAAACACATCCAACCAGCAAACAAGATTCCACCTAAGGAGTGGAAAAGACTCTTCCTGGGGCCAGGGGAAGTGTCATTTACTAGGTTTCCACTGTAATATCAAACATGTAATCCTTTCAAAGTTCAACTGTTCTCCAAATAATTACCAGTTTTAAGTTTTAATTTTCTTTCTTAAATGATACAAGGGAAGGTGGAAGGTATTTTATTTAAGAAGGACTAAATCTTGTTTGACTTTAAAAGTGATTGTGTTATCTTATTTATACTTCATTAGCATGAAAAATCACTTCACCTAATCTTAAAGTTTTGTCTTTAATACGGCATAAATACATGGCAGTCTTTTGAAATCTTTACCTGGGCAAGAACAATAGTTCTAGCAAATATGACAAACTTAAAATAGCTGAGTTACCATTTTACACATCCTTGTATTATACTTGTATATAAGTATATTAAGGTCCCAGTTTCATATTTAAACATTTTTTGAATGGTGAGTGGATGGGAGGAGCCTTCATTGCATCTAAATGCTAGAAATATGCTTCTATACCTGYTTTAATTTAGAAACTGCTTCTGATCAAGAAGTTCAAAACCTCCTAACACAATGCCAACAAGACTTTTGGAGCAGTGAGAAATTTGTCATCCTTGCACTCATAACTAGAAAATATTGTAGCACTCTAGTAAATATTGCTGAAGCATTAAAATAAGCTTCTCTATTTCAAACACTAAAGTAACTGCTGAAACAAAGTTGTCATAATGTTTTTCACTTCCAGTGTGGGYAAAAGACCAAAAAATTTTCTGCTAGGCCAGTCCTCGGAAGTGGTTTCAAAATCTGTGCAGAAATAGTTTAACCAAAAGAAATATGATAACAAAAAATATAATCAAGTTGAGGTCATGACCATCACCTCTAATAAATATTAGATCAACAAGGTAATAAATAATCCTTTAATCCACCTGACAAATTTCCGACTGTAAGTACTGAACAGTCATAATCTAATGTAGAGGAAAAGCAGGAAACATTTTCTGCTCTGTATGGCCCACTAATGGAATCTTCCTTTAGTTGCCAAGGGTCTCCAAGCACTTTTGTAATGAGCAAAGGAGCTACAGTGGCCATGATGCTATGGCAGATGTGCATGCTGATCTTTAAACTGACCACTACTGAAATACAGACCCAATATCTTTCAATCTTGAGACATTTTCTGAGCCCCAAACAAGCACTTCAAGAAGCACAAAACAGTAAGGACAATATTCTGATACTTTGAAGTATCAGCTGAGATAAGGAAAGATTTCTCCCCTTCACACACATGGCTAGAGATCTGAAAAAAAAGATTGCTATCAGCTCTGAAGTAGCAAGTTTCAAACCAAATCTTTTTGGAGACTTTAGCTCACATGCTGTGGAAGAGGAAAGTCAGATCAGCTGAAGAGAACCTGCCTTCCCCCCTACACCCTGAAATTCTTGCTAAGGGCTGTGCTAGGGGTAACTGAAGCAACCGCTGAAACACAGCTGGCTGCAGCAATAGTCTAATTTCAGTAAACTAAATTCAAGGTTTGTTAACTTTATTTAATGCTGAGATCAATAGTTGTACATAACTTTCTTCATCAGCCATTTGGTCTTCCTTCCTATGACTACTACGAGCCATGAATTCTTCCTTTTAGAGGTAAGCACCATCTTAAGTGGTCCAACTTTTAATCTGCTATTGCACTGTGAGTTATATACTATCGTCCAAACCCTACAGYAAACTGGTACGTAACTTCTTGTAAAATTCACTTCCATCAGTTCAAACATAAGCTATTAAAAACTCTAAATTCTTAAACTTTTTACCACTATATTCTACTTAAACACAAAGAATAAATGACTTAGAAGTTTGTAGTTTTAAAGATTGCTTATTAGTATTCATTCTAACATGCCAATTTGCATCTTTAGTTCTGTATATTGCATTTTCAAACACTAATTATGGAAAAAGTGCACTAATATCTTTCACTATTCATCCCATTTTATAAAGTGTTTTTTGATTAAAAGTATTGTTTATAAGTGAAGAACTGAGTGGAAAACTACATTAAACATTGACATATTTCAGAGGCTGAAAATCCTGGAGAAGGACAGACTGTCATGGAATCTACATATGAAAGCCAGGGCTATTTAATTACCTGAAAGTCAAAGTTGTGAATCACTGAGGCCCTGCCACTAGTCCTCAACTCTTTTGCCCATGTCAACCACCTTCTTCATACGGTGCTTATATGAAGGATGCTTCCAGAATCAATTTTGATCAGCAGAAAAGGAAGTTTGGAAGATTGATGACAAAGAATCCCCCCAAATTACCAAGACTTAGCTTGTGAGCTAAAGAAAAATATTTCTCACCTATCTCATGTTATCAATTTAACTACAATATGGCAGAAAAACTTGGTACATTGATTACCTTCTGCTTATGTACAAAGGTCTTAGTCTAAAAAAAGCAAACTGGATAACTGTTTCACAGATGTTTCATTACATATAAACCCATTTAATATGCTAACAAGCTATATTCTAAGATGCTCCTAGAGCCAAGAGTCCCAGTTGCTTTTCACAAAACTCAGTTATATTCCATAAATTGTTTTTGACAAACAATATTTTTGAATTACGTGCATTCCTGATGTGTAAATGCTAGGAATTACACCAGTGTTTCAACCATTCGATAAAAATTTAAAGTATCTTAATTTAATACTCACTATAGAAGCAACTCCAAAAAAATGAAGAGATCAGCAGAAAAGTGTAATTTCCCACCCTTAAAAAGGGAAGCAACTAATATTTTGCTAATAATAATTTTGTTAATAATATCTTGTTTTTAGAACTTCCCCTTTGAACATATGTTTAAGGAAGTTAATCAGCCCATGAAGATGCTTCCAAGAGGCACGACTACCAATGAGATTTTTAAAAGCAACTTCAAGACTGCCTCCAAAAAAACAGTTATCAAATATAAAGGCAAGGCAATTATTCATTAAGTAGCAGCTTTCTTCTACTTCTCTGAAAAATCTGTGTAAGTATGTAATAAGTTACTTAGATGGAGGTGAAGAAGAGTATGCAATTATAACTCTTACCAGACTTAATTAGGTGGCCTTTCAGCAATTGTCTGATTCAGTGACTTCCGACTATATACTCCTATCTGGGGATACATATAGCTGATCGTATATTTGGATATCTAACATAGGCCTACATATACCTGCCTCTTTCTCCCTACTTAATGGAAAAATTTGAGGCTGCTTTGGGAATTTCAAGGAGAAAGCAAGACTAATTTATGCCGATGTCTGGCCTGCAGAGCAGAATTGGTTTGCACATAATAAAAGCGAAACCCTTCAGCTATATTTATAAAAAAACAAAGTAGCCAGAGGATGCAGAGATGAAAGTCACATGATACCACAATTCAAAACATTTAACATGAGAAAGTAATCTCTGGCCATTTTAAATCAATACCCTTTGGAATAGTCAACAAAAACATCACCTCTTCACCATCAATTAAAGGTATCTACTTCAAGTCTTCTCTCTGACTATTTTGAACATCTGCATTTTTTGTTTACTTTGAAAGAGCTCTGCATTCTTTAGCTTGCCTGGAGATACTGCAAGTTTCCCAAGTTTACTGTACTAAASTGATATTGAAGGCCATGTTGTAAATATGGCTCTGCATTTGCCATGAAACACTGAACACTAAGTGTATATATTTCYCTCTACATTTTTGTAGAAAAGGCATATCTGAAGCCAGCATAAGTATTTGTGAAAGTGAAAGACAGGTCTTTCATTCTGATTTATTCTGAGACTGAAGTGGGAACCAAGAGCAATTTCTGCTCTATCACAAAGTATAAATTTTGAACTGAAAAGAATAAGCAGAAATAGGAAGRTGAGTCTCAAATTGATTAAGTATAAAATTGTGCCTTTAAACAAGGTAACTCAACTCCTTTTTAAAAAAAGGGATAAAGGCTGGTCATGTGTACATGATTAGCCTCTTAAGGGAATCTCAAGACTTCATTATGAAAAATAGAAATTAAACCACATTTTCTTTTAACTTAATTTCTTCAGCTACAGTAGCTCACTATTTAAGCTACAATTGTTTGATTTTATTGAAAAAATCCCTTATTGCTATTATGAAAGAGTGAATGGTTTCACATCTGCCATATTAAAATAAAGTACTTTTGAACTATAAGCATTGTGCAACATTATCACTGATTCAAACAGCATTCTATTTAGTCATTACCATGCAGTGATTTGACTGGTTTACTTTTTTTTTTTTTTTAACTTGGGATATCTCTAATGTGAAGATGCTATGATAAACAAAAACACACTTCATCTTTCTTCAACACATATCTAATGAAAATACTGCAGTTACTTGCTGAGACATGACCATGATGATTGGAAACCCAGAGTAACTTAATCCCATAAATGGTATTTTAATGAGGCTGAACTATAATTTTGCACAGAACAGGAAACTTCAGTTCTTAATGACTACAGACTTGATAAAAATTACAACTTGAAAACAAGATGATTTCACACAAATAATGACAGCTGTTGAATTCTTGTTTCTGCACTTAAAAAGCACACGTACCTTTTCCTAAATGTGTATTTATACTCATGTATCTAGCTGTTCCTGTAAGGCTCTTGTGTTCTCGATATGGTATGTGCTTCTTTGTTTCTGGATCTATATACTCCTTTGCCAAACCAAAATCTATAATATGAATAATTTGCTGGGTTTTGTTTCCAGGTCGTCCTATTAAGAAGTTCTCGGGTTTTACATCTCTGTAAATCAAGTTCTTTGAATGGACATATTCCATACGAGAAATCTTTAATAAAAGGAAAAAACGACAGAAAGTTTAGTTTAAGCTTCAGATTGCCACATGAAATTGTGGTAGAAGCTAAGTATTTCTACATTAGCTTTGTATTTAGAGGGCATTACCCTCTTAACTTTAAAACCAAAGGGCTATTGCTCTTAACATGGTAACTCCCAGTTAAAGTTTAAGCAAATGGCACATGTGTCTTGAGTAGATACACCACATCATGTACAGAAAACTATTCACACTTGAAGTCAGACATCAATCACTATACAACACAAGTTACAAATCTTGACCTTCTTTGAGAACTACCAACAAGTACGTTTCTGTGCATATTAAAACTATAACCAGAAATTATGTCATCAAGCTGTAAGCAGCAAAGCTCCATGTAGATCTATTATACATTATAGATATCAAACTAAAGAAGCACTAGAAAGTCACCAGTATCCATATAACTTCCTTTCTAGGTGTATTGCTATCAAAGTTTATGTATTTGGAAAGGAACAGCAATTACTAATGATGACTTCAGATCTGTGATGATTTAAGGTTTAAAAATGAACTATTTATAAATGCTGTAAATAAGCTGAATGATAGTTTCAGACCTTTCTGTTATCCAATTAAAGAAGTGTTTTAAAGGGACATTTTTACTCTTCATGAGGAAAAATTCTTCCACTATTTAGAGAAGAGGAGGCTCTGGATCTTTAATATTTCAGAAAGACCTATTAAAACATATTGCACCAAAGAAAGAATGAAAAGCTTTGTGTCTCTCTACTCAAGTGAAAAGCATACCATGAAATGCTTCAAAAAAATCTGAAAAAATCTTCATTGAGTAATCTGTACTATCTTAGTATTTCTCAGGGTTTTTTTCTTTATGTTTGAGAACATCCAGGAAAAATGTTAAGAATCCCATCACCCAACTGCTTTCATGGATTAAAAATACTTCTATTTCAAGAAGATTTTGCTTTTAACTAAATATCACTAGAATTCATGATTTCAGGTTGTGATTAAATATGAGAACTGAGAAGACAACAATACTATTTTCACACAGCGATTCTTTGAAAAACTAGAACAAAAGGCAAGAAAAACTATGTAAGGTCTTCCTATTAAAACTGTCTACCACAGGCTCTTTAGAAGACTGAAATACCACTAACACCAATTTAAATCATGAAAAATACAAATCTTCAACAAGTCAAATGTGCATTTTAAAAACTGACCTAGTAGTCTAACACTCAAATTAACATGCATAAATGTATTTTACTTACCAACTGTATGGCTATCATAAGAACGGTTTTAAGAGAAAATGTCCTATCACACAAGTCAAATAAATCTTCCAAACTAGGTCCCAGTAGTTCTAGCACCATGGCATTATATTTGCCACATGGGCCAAAATAGTAGACCTGAGGTATTCCATCTGTAAAAGGAAGATAAAATACAATTATAAAAGGTTAAGATTAATGAACATAAAATTCTTACCTGATTTGAAGTTAAAAATACTTGTCTCACATAAAAGCAACAGTAAAACCTTGTAAAAACTACAGTTACAACAGGAGTAATGAAGGTAGTATCAGTTTCAATAACTTTTTCTGAAAACTACGTTTGGCTTGTGAAAGATTTAAAGCTTTTAAAAAAAGAGAACCTGTCCATTAGCTTTTGAAAGGGTAAAATGAAACAGGGTTTTAAAAAAACATTTCAAGAGAGTTTTTAAATAAGTACCTTTTCACAAAATAAACTTTTAAAATAGGACTGACAAAGCTACATTCAGGAATAAAGACACCTTATCACCAATAAAAATCATTTAAAAATTCAATAGATTAATGAATCCTCAAGTACTGGTAAGTTAAAGGGTATTGATATTAATTTACATAGAACAAAGAAGAAAATACTTAAAATGAGACATTAAGTTTTACATGCATTATTAAAATGAAAATGCTGTTGACAAGCTGTTATGGTCATCACTTGTTAGTATTACTATTTTTCAAATACAAGTATTTTCTGCTTAAATTTGCATGGGAAGGCCTTTCCTGTCTTCTCCTCCTCCACTACTATTCATTTCTATTTAGACAGCACATAATAAAAGCATTTTTCTTAAATCTGAATTAGTTCATTAGAAATCTAAACACCAGAGCTAAACTTAAAAAAAATCTAGCTTTCTAATAGAATGTAAGGTAGACTGAGATCAATTCATTCAAACCATCTGAAGGACAGATTTTTAAATGTATTAAGAACAAATAACATGGGAGATTTTTCAGAAGTCTCAAGGGGAACCTAAGATAAAAAAAATTCATCCTGAACGCACCCTGAACCCACTTTTGAAGAATCACACCAGAAACTCATCTTGAATTCTTACATTCCTTTCAAAATCAAGTCCATGCTGTCCAGACACAATCCATTAAGTTCAATTATTACTGTTAAATCATTAAAATGGTTTAAGATGAAAATGTTTTATTCAAAAACATTTAAAAGTTTATATTAATAAATACAAATCAAATTTTAGTTGTGTACATTTTTACTTTGATTGTTATGAAAATAAAAATTAAGTTCAGAAKAAAACATCACATAGCATCTCCAAACAGAAATGAATAAAAATACCCCCTATAAATTAAGGTAACAATGAGACACTGGATCTCATCTTTCTCTGGAGGTCAAATTGAAGTTTAAATATAAAAACATCCCTAATTTTCAGTGTTTTCTTTGAGGTACATCAGGTCTCAATGCTTTCATATCTTATTAAAGTGCTACTTACACTCAAAGCAARAATATGTAATTGTATCCATTTCAGCCCTGGCTAAAAAATACTTAMTGCTTAGCAAATGTAAAAGCAAGAAAAAGCAGCATTTTGTGATTACTTTTTCATCTTTTCCTACAAGTGATAATTAAAACCTTTTCATTAGACCCCTAACAGCCAGTCAACTTAACTGTTCCATTTGCTGAAGACTAGAGCTTGTGTTTAGTATAAAAATGTACAGTCATATCAATACCAACATATTTAACATGCATAATTATACCCATTCCAGAAAGATTTATACATGAATAGCTGATTCCTACAAAGGAAGGAGTACAGACTACATCAGAACATAGTACTATTACTGGTTTTCCTTTTTTTAAAAAAATCATTCCTAATTAGCAGATAAAGGTTCAGGCAAAGTATACATACATATATACATAAAGGGATACCGTAATCACAGAATTCAACTTTTATGTCTCCACTTTCCGGTATGGAGAAATTATACCCAGAAATTCAGACCATTGGAGAAATTATACCCAGAAATAGCGTGCAGCAGTTACCCAACAGACAAGCAGAAACACAAGTCCAAAAACAACAGCCTGAGGGTATAGATAGAAAAAAAGGAACAGGAGATTGAAAGAAAGGAAAACACTTGTAACAGTACAGAGATATATTCTGAGAATCTCTACTCTTATATCTGGATGTTTAAAGCCATCTCACTCAAAAGTATTCTCAAAAAGTTCATCTCCACTATTACCATTGCCTCTGCTCTGTATCTGCTCATAATATTTTTAAATATTAGAAGTGCTTCAAAAATATGGAAGTCAGAAGACTTTTGGGCTTCCTTTAGATTTCTACGATTGATCTCTATGAGTACACGCTGGTTACCTGTAGGAAGGAATTTGTTTTCTGATTAGACAAAAATTCCAGAATTCCCCAAAAGGCTGATGTTCAACATACTAGCTTACTAATTTCTAAGAGGCAGAAATGGAGTTTTACTTCCAAAATTCCTTGTGTTCATAAAATCACTTTATACTAACAATTCAAAGGTCTCCTGAAAGTTTGTCTTATTTTTGCTTAAAAACACTAACCTAACAATATTCAGTTATTCATATTATTTTTGCACATCTCTACCTCCTCAGAAGAGCAGTAAGTTAAGCAGTAACATGTTACTAATTAAGAGTATCAGTTTTTTCCACAATAAATTTTTAAAAATAAGATCTTATATAAAACTTCATGAAAGATAGGGTAAGTTAAAAAAAGGTGTCAAACTAGGTAACATCTGAACTCAAAAACACTAACTGCCTACAGTAAATGCTGAAAACTCATTAGCATCAGCAAAAACTAGTTTAAATTGAAGGGTCTATTTCTGTAAAAAATCAACGAACTACATAAGAGAAAAATCCAACTGCCATTACAGGGAAGATGTAGGCAAGCAATAGTTGTGAAAGGGTAATGTAGTATCTTCTCCCTATACTTGACTGGTCACGAGTTTCAGTTTCTGATATGGTTCTGCACATAACCAAAAATTCACTGTTTAAACAGAAAATAGTCATAATCAAAGTTCATTAATCCTTTTACTGCACAGTTTTTTTCAGTAATAAAGCTTTAACTATTAGCTAGTCCCCCAAAAACGACTCAGTATTGTATATTTACCGTAAGACTTAAAGTACTATTGTTTACTATACAATATTACAGCATTTAAAGTGTATTATATAAAATAATTCCTAGACAATCTGTACAACTCTACATAATATTACAGAACATTACATTTAATGTTATGTTATATAACATCCCATAAATTATAGATTGTCTATACCATAGATCATAAATTTATAATATACACATAGCACACTACTGTATAGAATAAAATCATTTTATAACATGTTATAGCAAGTATATCTTGTTATATATACTGCATATCTATTAAACTACACTATATTTAGTATATTCTATATACCATCTATATATACCATATATAATCTGTAATGTATATTACATATAGTATATCATTTTATTATACAGAATTTTCTTATTTTGTATAGTCTTATTTTTGAGTAGAGTCAAAAAATAAGGGAAATAACACAATACGTAATTTAGCAGTGTATACGTGCATTTTTTTTCCTGTTTTGAACTAGTGATCATACATTTGGAAGTAGGTAGTCATACATTACTTCCCCTTTTCTATCTTTTTTTGACAAGAAAGTTATGGCTCAAGAACATCAGAAAAGGCTAAAGGTAAAGTCAGAAAAATTTATATTTCACAAGAGATGTCTCAAATTTACAGAATGTACAAGCCTTTTAGGAAAAAAGTTTTAAAATAGTTACTACAAGACTTTTTTCCATTAAAATAGACCTAACATCTAAAGTAATTTAGATAAAGAAAACAGTAAATAAATTTAAAACAAATGCATCTCTATTAAATGTAAATATCCATTCTTCATCTGCCATATTCAGAACATTCATTGTACCATATCAAAACTCCTTTATGATTACAGATATCTCCTTTATTTTATACAAAAATGCACCGATTTCCATCTGAAACCATTTGTGTGATGTCATATTCCAAATCAATATAAGTTTTTGTATGCTACCATGCCTCTTAGTCAGTAATTACCTGTTTTCAAAAAGATTTGAACACATGCATCTAAGTCTAATTTAAATCTATACAACTGTCATTCTTACCAAATCACTTACACTGTAAGTGTATTTATTAACAACAGCACCCCTGCAGTGAATTGGCAGGCACCCACAATGCCTCAAATTTACATTCTCTTGAATGTAAATACTGACATAGTCACATTAATAATTGATATACCAACAGCTCAGCCTTGCTGTTAGCAAAGCATACCAGCTGCAGTGGAACTCAAAATTGAGCCAGTTATTTCCTAAACAATTGATTACAGAACCATAGCAGTCTCTGTGCACACAATACAGTGCGCATGAACAGATACCTCTTCATTCAAGAGACTGATGCATTTTAAGCAGTACTAACATTAAATTTTTAAATTAAGCATAGAACTTTGTTTTAAGATCATCTGATCTGTATTTATTAATAGAGACATCATATATATAAATATATGTACACACAGGCATACATACACATAAATACATATAACTGCTTATTGCTTATTCTCCTATATAACATCCACAGGGAAAACTGAACAAAAGGCAATAGTAAACGCAGGACAGTTAAAAAAAAAATCAGCATTCTGTTTTCAGCTTAAGAGCAAACTCTCTGCTAATAACCTAAGAACACTGCTTAAAGCAGTGTCCATGTAAAGTTACTCAAAGTTCACTTTGAGTTTATACTGATGATCATTAGCATGATACGTGGGCAATTATGAAGTGAGAAAACCAAAAGACACAGAAAAGTCAAAACTGTATTTTCACATGGGGTGAAGTCTTCCAGAGACGGAGACGACCACCTCCCTTACTCAAGAAGGCTGACTAAGCACCAAGCGATAAGACAGGAGTGATCTATGGATCCATCTCTAACTCTTTGAATTCCCACTCTTCTCTCTCAGATCAAAGCAACTTTTTTTGGTAACTCATTGTAAAATACTAAAATTATCATCTAGCACTACCTTAAATACAAAAGCCAGCATCCTTTTCTACTTAAATTTCTGCTTCAAAATCACGTATTCAATTCAGGGTATTCTGTACACTGAGCAGGGGTTGTACAAAAAATTGAAAAGTTGTCATTGAACATCAAATCTTTCAATACACATGTTCAACCTTATTTTCATTACCATGAATATTTGGGTCTTTAACAATAGTGGAAATAGTASTGAACACCAACTTTACTCTTGGTAACATCAGCCTTTCAAACAATTTTGTAATAATGAAAAGAGCAGAAAATAACTGGTAATGCCTAATCTACTGGTCACATTGAACAGTGCAGAAAGTAGCTTACAACAAAAAATTGTTTTACCACAAACCTCAAGGCATTTTGCACCACAGAAAGCTTAAAYTTAATGTATTTCAAATTGCCTTTGCTACATTCCCAAAACCAAAATAAATCACAGATACAAGGAGAATCTTGACATACTCCAAACACTAAAATAAAAATAAATATGGTACTGAGCCTAATTAGCTAAAATGAGCAGATTCCATTCCTCTACAACAGGAGCTGACCATACTGGCATAAATGCGTAGTACTTTTCGTGGCTCCAGCTTCTCAAGAGTACAGATTGATTTTTCTCTTACCCTACCCAACACTGCTTTACCAACCAATACACAAACTTTATTAGGTGTGTATATCTCTTCCAAAAAAATCACATTATGCCAGCACTGCAACTTGCTCATCCATTGACCCAAAGTTAACTTTTTCATTAGAGTCCAAACAGTATGATTTTTTGCTTTATCTATTTGGGTTCTCACAACTCCAAAATAGAATCATGTGTTTCTTATGTAGCCATGCAGAGAGCATTACCACATTACTAGAACCCAAACACGGAAAAAATTCTCATGAAGAGCATGCAATATTTAGTGTTTGTTTCACATTTGTCATAGCCTTTTAAGATAAAACACTTTTTTCTATAGTACACAACTGCATATCTTATACCTGCATTGACAAAGTACCATCTTTTGGTTGCCCTTTAAGAAATGGGTTTTAGCACCAGTTTTAAGAATGGAAGTGCTAATTAAACTTCATCTGAAAGGAGAGAAGTATAGAATTTAAGAAAAATAAAGTATTAACAATATTGAGCATCTGCCTTCTCTGAAATGTTAATACAGCAGTTCCAGAATTATGATAATCCACAGCTGAAGAGATCTTTGTCTCTTCCACAAAAGACCTCCAATGAAAACCTGACACGAATACCTCTTGCTGCTATAAACAGACACCATGGTAACAATCTGTTCTAGTAAGTCAGCAACATTACAGACACGAGCTCTACTAAGGTAGGATCAGCAGCAGCAGAAGTAACCATTCTTTTGTTCTACTTGTCAGATGGGTAAGTACAATAGAGTTCATTCACTTGTAGACACTTCCAAGCCATTATAATCAATGGCCCACAGACACACTATTAAGCGATATTAGAAAAATCAGATAGTAAATGCTGAATAATTTGTGCACTACTAAATGTGCGTAACACCTCAAAATGTGTGCGGACTCCTTACTGCAAGAGGAAACTGAAGCAAACAGTAAATTTCACACACCTGTCAAAGAAATAAGGCATTTTGAAGCTTTTCAATAGTTTTGCTTATACATTCTTTTTCAAGATTTAAATCAAAAAAAAAAACACACACAAAAAATCTCAGCTTTACTACTTAATCCTTAAATTGAGCCAGCAGCTCCTGATTCCCCCTCCCCGCCAGTCTCTCCTAGTAGGAAAGCACACTGAATTTAGTTGAAGTTAAATTATGGGCATGGCACTTGAAAAAGATCTCACATCTTACAAAGCTAACTTTCTTACCATGAAGAGAAAGATTTATAGTCTAAAACTACAAAACTGCTAGGTTGCTACATTTCCCAAAAAAGGGAATACAACTGGGACATACAAGGAGGTAGTAAGCTGCTGCCCAAAATTGGGTTCCTAGGTCAGCTGGTCAGGAAATAGCCTGCACTGAACCTAAAACATCTGGCTCCAGAACCCAAGTTCCTCAACCAAGGCAGATTTGGGGACCTTCCACATCACACAAGCAAGCTAGACATTACTTTTCTATCATTTACACTTACCATATAATTCTTAGCAGTGTACCTACAAAAAAGTTAGTCTAGCTGTAGATACACTACCATACTACCTTTGATTTCAGCCTCTCTCCCAATACTGTCCCTGCTGAGAATATATTAGCCCACAAGATTAAGCTATGAGAAAACTTACTTTGTTTACTTTTACATGGTAAGATCTTTAAACACAGAATAACAAAGCTTCTCCTGTCAAAGCTGCCAAAAGCAACATTGTTTAAGAGTAAATAAGAGTGGACTGTAATAATGAAAGTATTCAGCCAATAAAGTGTGCTTTAACATAGCCCAGCAGAAGGATGCCTCAGGTACCCTCCCCTCCTTTCACCTGCCATAATATTAGGGTCACTAAGATAACAGTTCACAGTACATATACTGCAACACTATGGGACATGTTTGTGTTTGCAGAAAATGAAACATGAGGGCATAGCTCATTTCCCAGCTTAAAACCTCTAAAAGCATGAACTGTTGAACCTGTCAAGTTGTCAGGGCTTTTTTGTGTGGAGGGCTTGTTCCTCAGAATAGAAGACTCCAACTCTCAAAAGACTCAAGGTCTCAGCTTGAGTAATACTTTTCAATGCCATAAGACAAAAGTGTATTCAAAACATTTTTTAAACAAGTTTGGTAGGTATAAGTGATATATATAGATACTATGAAGATTAGATACGGACAAAAATTAACATGAATTGTTTTCTCTTCATTCTAAAAGTCTTAGTATAATTTCAGGTACACACAGGTATTTTTGTGATTTTCTTGTATTTGTAATATTATGCTTTTGCTTATGTATCATGGTTTTTGTCCTTCATACTCGTATTAGGAAAAAATACTTTTAACTAAAATTATATTAGAATAAAAGATAATTCATCTTGAATTCCATCTTTGCGTAAGATTGCTTATTCAGTTAACTAGGATATTCTGCAAAAATGACAACAAAATTTCAGACCTCATGACCACATTTCAAGCAAGATTTTCCTGCCCACAGTTACTGAAAAACTCAAATTATGGCAAAAAAATAAAAGCAATTTTAATTAACATTTCTTATCATATAAAACTTAAATGAAAGTTAAATAATGATGGGATCAAAATAAGTTCTCTAACTGATTTTTAGAACTCATTTTTAATAACATTTAGATTCATCCCCCAAATAGTTAAGTGTTTCAGGAGTTTTCCAAAAGTACAGAAAATGTTTTCTGTTTAAGACAGMTTCTTTGCATACTTTTTCCTGACAAACTCCCACGTGCTACTGTATATTCAGACATGTTCACTGTATAAAAAAAAATTTGAGTATAAAGTTACAGATTAATGCTTCTTTAATAGCAGATTCTCTCCAAGGGAATTTTGAAACACTTATGTTTTACATCCAGATCAAGCATTTTGTTTTATTAAAGAATGGAGATTCTCAGTTCAAAGGTCCTGTGTATAAATACTGCACACCTATCAGCATTTCATTTCTATTTTTTTCTTGGATATTTTGTTCTTTCGGGGAGCAGAACTACAAGAGGTCCCCAAAATGTTTTTCAAACTCAGGCACGTCCTCTACCCATTCATTGCATTCAAGAAGCAGAATAGGAAAAAACTTATCACAGAAAAGTGAAAAAAAAAAAAAAAAAACTTTAAGTCACAAGGTCACTAGAAATGAAAGAAAGGGATATCAAGGAACCAGACATAGTAGGCAAATACTGATTAGAGGTAAGGGAATACCAAGAAAATATGCAATTTCAAAATGCTACTCCTTCCATCGGGGGGCTCACAAAACTTCCAAGAACAATGCAAGATCAGAGAAAGCACTAAACTACTCCATTAAAAAGCATTAGAAGTTAGGATAATGTTGCCTAATCACACTCTTTACAGGCTTTCAGTACAGTGTTCCAGAAAAATCACCTCATTTCTTTTGGGAATATTCACTCATGTGTCATGATTTTCTCCCAAAAGGTCTCTAGGAAGCATTGCATAGCTTCTGCAATCTAATCCAACAGCTTTTATTCTTACCTCTGCTACACGGCTCCTTTGTGATGTTAGAGGATTTCACCTTGGCTTTCACAACTGGCTACTGGTCCTAACTTCTTGGTTGCCCTGTCTCATCAGTCAAGTGACAAAAATCTCTGAATGTATCAGCTATTTTAGGATGCTAATCTAGTGTATGCTGACAATTTACAACTACTTAAAAAAAGACACCATCCCCTGATGACTTTCTCAAATCAGTCAGCATCCAAGGCACCCAATTTTGACTACAATATGCAACTTAACTTTCCATCTATTGACTAGAATAGATACTGTCCTGTCTTGGAAGGAATTCTCTAAAGAGTTCTTGTTTGTACAGCATTTATGCTACAGCATCAAAAAAAAATAAGTTCTATATGAAGGGAAAGGATTAGATAATATCTTTCAAAATAAAGGTTCTTTAAAAAGGACAAAATTTTGAAAGTTACCCAACCAGAAAAACACTGCCTGTACAGTTATTAGCCAGCCTGTATAATGAACATACAATCAGAAATTTTAAAAGGCAAAAGAAATATTTAAGAACGGTATTAAAAACAGTATTAAAATTCATCATAACATACACGCAGGGACAAAATTAGTGGCATGGGCAATGTTCAGTTTGCATTCCCTGACTTTTGGAGACACAGCTCTTCTGCTTAAATATTCTGTGAAGTTTAAGGATAACTTTCCTAAAGTCACTGTTACAGAAATCAAATCTTTGACAGAAAAGTTAGTGTGCATGTATAAAACAAACTATTAGTCCAGTTTATAAAATAAATTTTTACATTAGTAAATAAAAAGTGGAAGCAATAACTATAACTAAATGACCTATTAAAAGCTAATCCAGAAGTTTTAAGGAACATTTTCAAGGAATTGATACAATAATTTTTTTTTTTTGATTTAACTAATTTTGGGAAACTTTGTACTCACTTTCTTAGATTAAGATGTTTCATCTCTTGCTAACTGACTATACACAGTTCTGTGAAAGGTGCAAAAATAGGCAAAATGAGAGTTTCAGGCACTGCTCACCTATAACAGCAAAAGGTCTTTATCAGGTCACTTAGAGGACAATCATAAAAGTATTTATTGTATAAAAGCACCAAGGACAGTGAAACGAGAAATTCAAATTTTAAATGCATTTCATGTGTTTAAGATGCTTAAATATTACATGAAGCAAGAGACAGTGTCAATAGAATTAACAGTGAAGTAAAATTGACAGTAAAACAGCTACTTAAATATCTTAGCAACTTTAAGGTAAATAAAAATACATGATTAGTAGATTAGCTATTTGGTAATTTATGCTGTTTATTCAAAAGGAAAACACTGGGAATATTGTAAGACTACTTAGTATAAGGTATACCCATATAGCACAAACTTTGTAATATTTAATATTTGTTAAATAGTCTGAGGATTTAATGGACACACCTTAAAGAAGAACAAAAATATTTCACCAGTAGAAAAATTTAGATTAATCCACTGACTCAAGGTCTTTTTTGCTGCTTTAAGTCCCTGGGGACACTTTAAAATAAAAAAGATTTATACCCTAGATCAGCAAAGTAATGTGAAAATTGATACTGGATTACATTACAGTATTATGCATGACAGTTTTTTACCTCCAGATCCTAGCTGCTTGTAGAATCTGTATTCCAAATGTAGCTGTGGTGCTCTTGACTTCATTGGCTCCTGATTTAAAAACAAAAACAACATTTAAAATAAAGCCTCTCAGCTGTTGTTCTGAACCCTAAAAATCAATGCCCTAATCTATGTACCAACCATGCTAACCCTGTGGCTTTTGAGCCACATGAAAAAATTTGAGTATTCCTTCTACAATGACTGGTAATTAGGCTACTGGGAAACCTAAACCCCAGTCAGGTAAGACTAGAGTGTACAGGGGCTTTTACATCCTGTATTGCTCCATCATCTCAGGGCCCAACTTGCAAACCCAATCCAGACCCCACCCACAATAAATTTCTTCCACCTGAGCTAACCTGTCCCTCCTCTTTGCTCTCCAAAGCATGTGGTTGATGTACATCTTGCAGCCTTCAAAAGGGAGTGTTGGTGTGCAGCTCAACAAATCAAAAAGACTGTCTACACCTCTGGTACATGTGCTAGATGCACCTTCAGCAACAGTTTTACAGCTGGTTTGTGACAAAAAATACCAAATCCCTCCAAACAGTAATAGCTTATAGAGATTAAGTCACACAATTCCAAACTACATGTATGACACCTAAAAAAGCACCAAAATAATTTTCCAACTGAAATCTTTCTATTCCTGAGATAAATTATATAAGTTAATGAAATCTTAGTTCTATGTCTTACATAGAAATGTGGCTTGGTCTCAGAAAAAAGGCCACATCATCACTGAAGACTGCACTCACACACAAGAAAAAAGCAGCAACATAAAACTACACTCCAAGTATTTCACTTTGTAAAGTAAATAGTGCTTTATCATAAGACCATTAAGTACCTTCCTAGAGCACCTTTTTGAAGTCATGCTTGGCTTTATAATATATAACATCTTACAATGCATTAGTGGCCATTTGAACATTAACTGCATATTAACTATTCTTGCATAGGCTGCTACTAAGACTGTAGCTAGTAACAGCTAAGTGTTAATACAAACTATTTATCCATGAACGAAGAGGATATACTGCTAGATGGCAATTTCCAGGAAAAGTTTGGGAAAGGTTCTTATCTCCTTTCTCATACCATCTTCTCCAGAAGCTAAGAGTTCTTTAGCCTCTATTATATTCTGCAGTGGCATATCCAAGGCCATAGAAACCAAAGTGCAATCATGAGAAACCCAGTCCTCCCTCCCAGTCCATCTAATTCAGGTGTTTTAAATTGCTGCTGCTGCCAGTGCCAAAGTCCTTGTCACAGTCCATTTGTGCATTTGGTTTTGGCAGGGTACCAAAAGTTGAGGAACACAAGCAAAAATGGACACATTAACAGTTTCCACAGAAAATGAGGAGAAATTAATGAAAATACACACTTTCCAAGCTTCAGAGCATTCATCCTAGCTGAATACTTTAAGTTCTTTGCAAAAACCTGAGCAAGAACTTCCTAAAACAAAATGACCATATTGTCAAGCAAGACTAACTGGCCCACCACAAACTCCCACTTACAGAGAATCTGGAAAACACATGAAATGCAGTGTCAAGCATTAAAGACTACTTTTCCCTCAATAACACTGTAAATATGGGTCCAAGCATATCAACACAAACAAAAAAAATATATCAGCTTTTAGTAATCAGCTTTCACAGGTTTTTAATAAACCCACTTTGAAGCATGTTACCAAGTGATTTTATCCAGTTGTGAAACTGCACAAAAATTTTGCTACTAGTTTGCCTGCAGTATCATAAAAGTCTCTCAGTTACACAGTATACAATGATATATACATTCTCTAATTAAAGCTTTTAATTCTGCTTTGCTTGTAACTCTGCCTGCTAAGAGGAAAATATTTTAGGCTCTGAAGTTCATAAAATTCTTCATGTTTGTGGAGTTTACCAACACAAGACACTGGCTTTTGGGGACTGTGTTTGATTTTGTTCTTTCAGTAACACAATTCTGCTTTAATTGATACTAAATTATCAATTTATCACCAGTGTTATGAGATGTTTCCATTAAAAGGGGGGAAAATGGCTTCCGTGTATTACTAAAAGTAAGTAGACAGAAAAGAACTGAATTTGCCTAGGGAAAACAAATTCTGATTTTTGACCTACACACCTACAAGACAGATCTTCAAATGAATGCTGCTTGCTCAGCAGCAAACAGTTCTGATAGACCTTCAGAAGGAAAACGTTCATAAAAGTCAAACAAGTCAACCTGACAACTGCACACCAGCCAAAGACTAAAATGAAAAAACATACCTTGCAAAAAAGATACTTTAAATACTTTACTTTTACACCCTCCCCTAATTGTGAAAAAAAGTGTAATAATAGCAGTTATAGTCCATATACTGGTTGTAGGATTTTTGGAATATACTGTGGTGGTGGCTGGGGAAGGGAGTTAGGTACATCCTCAACTGTTCAGTAACTCTGCTTCAAACAGAAAGCAAATACAATCTTTCATTTGATGAAACTTGAGAGGAAAAGCACAATAAGGTATTGATAGCCAATTTATTTTGTTTCTATACACACTGGAGCATGCAGTGAACTATTGATATATAAGAAAAGTAGAACACATAAGGATAAATCAAGACAAATATCTGATAAGCACTAGCTTCCATTGTAACATAGAAGTGAAGAATACAGCACTGAAACTACATTTTTATGAGTAAGTCTGAAAAAAGTTTAAGGATAAAAAAGAAACCAGAAGAACTCCTCCTGTTTTCATGAGTGTTTCAGTATGCTTCAGTATCTAAAGATAAGTTTGGAAACCCAGAACTGGAGCACTGTTCAAACTTAAGTTAATCCTGAAGGACTTTAAAGCCACCTAATCCTCTTATCAAGAGATGAGGTGTATTTTTGATTTTCTTAAGAGCTCAGGTCTTCAAAGGACCATTCCATGATTTCCAGTATTCTGCAAACCACCTTCAATACACAGTTCACATTCAAATCTAATTACTTTAAAGCTGCTATATAAAAAAGTAGGTAGTTCCTTTTCCCTGCAAAAGAGCATTTCTCCCTCTTAATGAGGGACTTGGGGCTCCAGCTGCGTTCTTGCTGCCAAAGAATTGGCCTGCAGCTTGTTCAGCACAAGTTACCTGAGAAACAGACACAACAGCTCCTTAACTCAAGTTCTTTCAGCTGAGGTTTTCCCTTGTTCTTTTGTAGGATGCTTATATATTCAAATAAGATAAAGACACTTTATTGCAATTTTGTTTTTGCTCCAAAGATATGGAGTAAGCTACTGTACACTTTTGGAAGATAAGGCATCTTCCTTCTAAAAGACTCTGAGAAAACAATGGATGCAGTTTACTTGCTCTAACCATAAGGTTAGAAATTTAAGATCTCTGATGTTGATCTAGAGCACTATATAAACATTCAGCTACAAATTGCCTAGTTTTAATAATCCAATGAGAACTATTACTCAGTAATCTTCTATCTCTGCTTCCTAGTCTCTTTAAGGATAATGAGCAAACAAATTATTTCCAAGAAAAATTTCTATAAAATATACAGGTTTTGTAAAAAGGAAAAGATCAGCCTACAAAACAGAGTTGCACTTGATCTGGATTTACTGCTTGTGTGGTCTATGCATCTACACAGAGGTTCTGAAATGGTGTCATCCTGGACAGCAGTAATTCTTCAAAACATAAAAGGAAGAAAAATTCTAGCCTTGGAACCAACTGCAACCTCCCATTCTCCGCCCCAAACAGATTAAAAACAGCAGTGACTACCTCAATTTGCTCTTTCATACAAGGATAGAAAGAAAAAAATAGTTATTCCCAGATGCAGCTCAAGCAGTAATATTTAGTAATTTGGTTAGTGGTTAAACATCCTGTAAAGGAGATGAGTTTCTGCAACTAAGAAATTTGGCAAAGGGAAATGGAAGAAACATGATACAGAGTGGAGAGCAGAGTAGGAAACATGAGGCAAAAGCAAAGTAGAGGGACATGTAGTAAGAAACTTAAATCTGACAATAAACGAAGAGGTTAACAGCAGTTAAAAAATCCATTTACTGTTAGCAGTAGTGACAGACATGCCTGTAAGTTGACTTCCAAATGCAGCAACTAAAACTCATCCTTTCAGGAGTAACCCACACAACCCTTCTGCGCCAGGGTAAATGGTTACCATTTACGCACAAAACATCTTGCATAAGAGGAAAAAGATGCTTCTACCAGCTGATTACAAGGGAATAGTAAGTCAACAGTGGAATGGTGCCATGAGAAGGGCAAGTGTGATTCAAGAATAAATTAGGAGAGGTATTTTTGTAACTGTACCTGGCAAGGGTTACTGCTCATCAAAATGCAATACACAATTCTAGTTACCCCATTCAGGAAAAAAACTCAAACTGGAACTGGGGCACAGGATTACTGGAACAAAGAAGAAATTATGAGTTTGCCTCATTTGGCTAACAAAACAAAAGGCTGAGCACAGGAACTGATGACTGCTTTCAAAACGCTATCAGAGTAAGTGCCAGGCATGGGGGAAAAACATCTCCTAATGTTAGACTAACCTTAACAAGGAGGAAGGAAGGTATACCAGTCACAAACAAACACAACCTTTCTAACCATTAGAACACAAAAAGTCGTGGAACAGTGTCTGATAGGAGTAGAAGAAAACCCACACAGCAAAATTAAACCAAATCCCACAGTTTCATGCAGCTGCCTGTAGCAGAAAGACTAAACCTTACAATCCAAATCCCTTTCAATGGTGAGAAAAAATTCCAAAAAAGCTGAAAGAAAAATAATTGAGAACGATGTGGAAGGAAGCCACTAGTGCTACCTGCCAATAACTAAAAGTATTTTTACTGATTCTTCTAGCTGTTGATTATTATGAAGACACATTGATATGAAAAAGAGGACAACTCAAAAAGTAACTATATATTCAGATTCCTTTAAGCAGCAGTAGGAAATCAGACACACTCTACTACACTAGATCTTTAGTAACTTCTAAAGAAGTTATTCAATAATAGTTAAAGCCTTTTGCACAGTTTTAAATAAACTTGAGACTGAGTCATTTGGAAACCAATATAGTAAAGCTTGCCACTGAACGATATCTTAGCGAAATGGGTTAATATAGAAGTAACTTAGTAATTTAAATTTATGCATTATAATTTTTAAAAAGTGAGTTTAATATCACAAAAAAGAATCAGAAAAAAATGGTTTACCAAAACCCAGTAATCAAATTTAAAGTTCTCTTGCTCTACATTAACTAGTGCTTCAAAAAAATCACTGAATGTGCTTTTCAGTAAACAACATTTAACTAGAGGAATTTTCAGAACATTTTCAAGTTTTACTAGACTTAGAAAATAAGTTCAATACATTAAAGTGAATTTAAATCAGATATAGCATACAAACAATAACCCTTAGAAGCGCATCCACTGTTGCTGTGTCAAAGAGTAACTTGGGCATTTTTTAGATCTATAACTACACCTGAAATAATTATTTTTCTAACCACTGGATACTTACACAGATATTTGAGACATTTATTATATAAATATGCAAAGATCTTTAGACTTAAGCTRTATCTTTCTCTATTTTCAGAGTTTACTTTCTACTTTATGGAACCAGAGTATTTACCATAGCATGCTATGAAAAAAATTGTCTGACTGCAGCAACAAGAGAATTATGCAAGTCCTAAAAAGCCTTCAAAAAACAAAACCTACAGAACTGAATTTCATCTTGGTATACTTTGGTTAAGTTCTAAGTAAATGACTATTTCCATAAGAGGCATCCAGAAGTACAACATGAAGTAAACTAAATCATTCTAAAGAAAGATTTGGAAAGAGCAGAACAACGTCATATTAGCAGTTATGTGAGTTATGTACATTTGTAAGGAAGCATTTTACCAATCTTAGCAAGTAAAAACACACTTATACAATCAGAAGTGTGAGTAGCAATGATAACAGATGAAAAACTGAATTTGGGGAGGGAGTAAAGGTGTTGGAAAGAAGGTATTCTGCAGGATTTCTGGAGCTTTTTTGTAGTCATTGATGTCTGATGTTAAATTTTGTTCTCTTCCACTTGCTGAAAGACAGGAATCTACCAGGTAAGACTGCTGAGCATATCCTTTAAGAAGCAGTCAACCAATCCTTGAAGAAGCAGTCAACCATCATTGACTTTACAAAGGTAAATTTACTTCTGAGATCAGTGACAACATTTAACACTGGTTTTATTCAATATGGCCAAGGCATATAATTATGTCTAYCACTAACTACTTTCATCTAATCAGTTGAAAATACACAAGACTAAAGATTTCAATTAAGGAAATCAAACCATTATATATGAAAGGAAGTCTGATGATTTCTTCACCCCCAATCTTAACAAAAAAAAAATTAACTTACCAGCTTAATTGCCACATACTCATTTGTGTATAAATTTTTTCCTTAAAAAAGAAAAAAAACAAGAAGGTGAGACTTTGGCAGTGACAGTTTATAAAAGCACAGAACTGTGGGAGATCTATTCTGCCAAAAACTATCCATATAAAATAGACTTATGACCACTTTCTTCAGCCACTACTTGCCAAAGAGCTTACTGGGAAGTAATAATTAGGCTTGTGACTAGTTCTGCCAACAATTTATGTTGTGCTTTAATTGTGCTAAAGTAACACATGACCTTTGCAAGTAAAACATGAACAGTAGTTTAGTCAGATTAACAGAAAGTCTAAGGACTTGGTTTGTGGTTTAGAGTTTAACATTTTTGGTCTGAATTACTGAAACAATCTAAAACATGCTGTATTTTTATGTCAACTTTTAATATAGTTCACTGTTTTAATAGTTCACAATCAAACACAGAAATGATCTACTGTGTGTACAACTCAAGTTGTACTAATAATTTAGTAAGTTTTCAGAGCTTTTTTTAATGTTAAGTATATGACAAGAAGCCTTCAGAAAAAAAATCACTTAAGTTAATATCAACATATCCTGAAAATGCTTTAACTAGAACACAGAACCACATCACTAAAACACAAAAGATAAATGAAACAAGTCTTCATCAGAAACAATTACTATGCATACTTGAGGTTTCTGGTTAGACATTAGCTTTATATACGCACTTTTTTTAATGTAAGACTAGAGGTTAAAAAAGAAAAGGCCAATTAAATCCATGCTCTGTTGTGACAAAAAGGACAGATTCTGGTACTGCGGGATCATGTTCCCTGTTCAAGTAAAATATCATTTAAATCTCAATAAATTCTTGTTAATACTTTTGATCTAAGACCCTAAATGTTCTGGTACTGATTTAAAACATGATTTTAATAGCGTGATACCTAAATTTACAGAAAACTTGATTCTTGAATAGCGTAAGAACTGGTTTATCCCTTCACTGAGATATAGCCTGGGCTATTTCACCAATTTTACAGAAATTTTGATAGCCTAAAAAAGCTTGAAAAATTGATAAATTACTGCAAGTGGAATGTGTATTGACTTGCTATATTCAGACTTATTACTGCAAGCCATTCAAAATTGAGTTAAATTATATTATGGTATTGGAATGTCAGATCCTACCACAACTTAGAATTAGTAAAAGCTATTTTTTTCCCCCCTCAGTTTTGTAATTCACTAAACTCAGCATTAGGAGAGAGAGTAAGAATATTACTAAATTAAATGCTTACATCTCTGGAAGTTGTATCTGCTATTTTAACACTGATATACAGCCTAATAAGAGTACTTCAACCAGCATTACCTCAAATCCTTATGACAACTAAGATGTTAAACAAGCTTTAAAAGTATAAAATTGAAAAATATCCAACGAAAAAATAGGTAGTCACTTTTAACATTTTCAACTCCTTTGCAGAAGGCTGCAAAGAAATGAAAAACATGCACTACTTGTAATGACAATCATTTGTATTTCTAATATTACTCTGGTCCAAATTCAGATTAGTTCAAAAGTTTTCTTAAAGAAATCAGATGGAAAAAGAAAAGTATGGGACTAAGATAAAAAGGTTCCCAGCAAAATGTTACATTTATAGTCAAAGACTGATCTCAGCTCCAATCCCTATTAAAAAAAGACTATTTTTGCAAAGCTGAAGAAAAAAAATATCAAAGTCACTTGTTTGTTAAAAGATCAGCTTTACAAAAAGGAAGAGGAGTTACCCAAAGGCTATAGACTGAAAGTTGGTATGGGCAGTGCGGTCTAGTTTGACTAAGAGAATTTCAAGATTTATCCAGGGACTTGAGCAGATTTCCAGGCATCTCAAATAATAATTCTTATTTAGCAACCATCTTAGTTATGTTTTTTGACCAAAAACATACTCTGAAGCCACTTCTGTGTTTTTGCGCACTATTAGGATCTGTAGACTTTAAAAAGAAATTTTTGCATGGGCCTTGCTCTTTGAATCTATTAGGTATCACAGGCAGCTACTACAGTAGCTAATAAATCCAGTTACTGTGATGAAACTCAATATCCAGTCATAATGTCATAATGGCAGGCCTATCATTCTGAAAACACCATCAGAAGGGGCATTGTAACTCTGAATTCAAGACAACTGTCTCTAAAATATAGAGGACAGCAGATTTGACACCTCTGTTGAGATCTCTAACCACAGAATAGGTAATGCAGCACATACAGCAGCAGTGTAAGCTTTCTTTTATTACCCCATCAGTCTGTCTAACTTTTAACCCAGGACAGCCTTAAGATTAACAGCTCAATCTTCAAACCAATTTAGCACACAGTCCCTTTGCAAGCAAATGTGCTAGTTGCACACAGATATCCATTCGCTACATACAGAAAATTTACTATTTGATCTCCTATGATATGCCAACATAGAAGTCTGGCAATTCTTTTCTCAGGTGAAAGAACCACAACAGCTACTGGATTGTAATTAAATTTCTTATTTCCTGAAGTATAACTTCACTGCTCTTTATTAACTTTATTCCTCCTTTAAGTCTTTAAGACTGGACCCTTACACACATGTTCAAAATATATCCCAGCTCTGTAGAAGTACATAAACAAGTGCTTGCATACATCTTTGTAGGAGGGGTGTCTGTTTTAATTTACTTGCTAGTGTAGTAACAACTGCAAAAATACCAAATATTTAAATCAGAATCTGCAATACCAATCCTAACTTTTACTTTCAGTAATTTATACATCTTATCCTACATACAATAGTAAATTAGTACTTGAAATATCTATTACATATGCAAAAAATCAGCAGARGTTGAAAGAAAAAAGCCTGCTGCCCTTGGCTGCTGGAAGGGCAGTATGCTATTCTCCTCCTTTTTTCTTTTACTTATTCACCCAATTTTATTTCAGTATTATCAGATTTAAAGCTTTGCCACTTTTATATTAGTGTTTCTCAATGAAATACATGATTTCACTCTAGTATTCAACTGCTGCCAGTAAATAAGATTTCCTATTTTAGATTAATATCAGATTATCAGCTCCATATGGTGTGAGCAATCCAAGATACAGGCAAGGCAAAAAGTTTCTTCCTAAAAACCCTGGAAATAACTTGATTAGTTTACAGTTGTCTATAGTATTAAATGTGACATAGTAATTAGACTGGTATGGTTTAGTTCACATAGAGCTTTAAAAGAAAAACATTCAAGGTCAGTTTAGGAAAGTTGAAGATCTGAAAACAGAACTGCATAACTTGTAAACTGCAAAGGCACATATCTAACTTCAAAAGTCAAAATGTATCAATCTTGCTTCATTATTCTTACAAATAATTAGAACACCTCTTATTGAGACTGTGTTAAATAGTTTCTTCAGTAAAGAGTCCAAAAACATTCATGCTGCGCTTGTTTACACTTCTGACTCATATCAGATATAACGGCCACAGAAAGTGCAATACTAAAACCATGTTATATTGTCTCTCTGCAGGACAATGAGAAGTTGTTCTACCAGAGAAATGAAACATGAACAGAAACACAATAGCTACCTCTACACAGCCCACCCTACTCAAATACCCTGCTTTTCAACACGCCTCTCTAAACCTTGAAGCAGAGCATTAACTCAAGCCTTCCAGGAATACTGGAATAAATTCTTGGCATTAAATGTTGAGCTCTGTTTGCTAACGCATACAGAATTCCCAGATCTTAAAAGCCTTGGCTAACCATGCTGCCATCATGGAAATTAAGCCCCAAAAAACTAAATTAATATGAACTCTTCCAAAAGCACACACCTATTTTATACACTGTGTCTATCCTAACAGGAGAAAAAAAAAAAAAAAAAAAAAACACACACACACACACACACACACACTTTGGCCCAGAAATTCTTCAAAACTCCACAGGTCCTTCCTTAGTCCTTGCCCCTCTCCACCATTTTGTCTTCATCCATTTAAGACTTGGTGAGGAGAGAGCTAACTTACAGCATTACCCCCACCTCCAAAGTTTTCTACAGATGAATCTTTAGTGCCTAACCAACAGTAAGCAGTTTCCTGTTCAGCTTTGCCATACTGCTAATGATGACCAAGGAAACCAAGAGTTTGCTGCAGTTCTGGCGTGCCCACTGCAGACGCTGTGCTCTCTGCTGTCTCCCAGAAATCTCCAAGAATACAGTATTTATGCTAGAAGTATGGAAGGAGGCTGTTTTACAAATTTAGCCCCAAAAATCAGAATTGTTTTAGGAGGTCAGGAGATACAGCAAAACACAGTAACCATGAAGGCATTTCCAGCATCTTAGAGACAACTGGCTAAATTCAGAATAGCAATTAGGTATGAAGTATTATTAGTCCTAGAAAGTCTCTTACTACATACACCCTTATTAACATATGGTGGAGTTGTAAGGCAAATTTAACATATCTGAAAGTAGTTTAAAGAGCTGTAACGGTCTGTTCAGACATGTTCATTCCTAGTCTGCATGCATGCTTTGAATAATGTAAACCAAAACAAAGAAATAGAGATCTTACCTAACCGCAGTTCTCCAAAATTACCACATCCAATCTTTTTGCCAACTCTGAAGTTAGGTCCAACCATTAACACTCCAGAATTTGAAGAACCAGATCCTCGTGGATTGTGGCCTGATCTCCCACTAGGCCGTGACATTCTTTCATCTGGTTTGTCCTTGTCTTTTTTTTTACTATCCATATCAAGTTTACGGTACTCCACTTTGATTTCTTCTTTTTAAATCAGTATAAGCAAACTCAAATTCGGCAATGTGAAAATGAAAACATCACTAGTGAAGTGCCCAGCTGGTTTCTGTCAGTTAGCAGTCAACAATGGCGTATTCATCCCATTCACAAAATATTTTTCCTTGATAGTTTCTGTAGTAAATCTCCAGAATATATCCTACCAGCAGAATTTACTAGGGTCTACGGGAACTCTGAAAATGAAAAACAAAGTTACTCAATGCAGTAAGATTCTTGTAGAGAATTACCTCTCTTCAACTAAAGTTATACAATTAAAATATAACTAATGATATTTGCTTTATAGGCCCTCCATGAACAGCACTACTGTAAGGTTAAATCCTCTGATTATAGCACAACTGCAACAGACACTGGTGCAGCTTTGAAGTGAGCTAAAAAAAATCAATGCTGAATATAACAGTTTTATAGGGGCTTTTCTTTGGAAAAAACACTTTCTGACCCAGTGAATACACTTAACATTGCTATTTAAACAGTCATTGCAGCTTATGCCAGCTTTGCAAGAGAAAGCATTTAATTTCTACTTTTTTCAAAGTAGTATCTGTCTATCTACTAAAGGAAATACTTAAATAACACTGAATGATATTCAAACTTAAAATGTTTGCATTACCTCTTTCTTAATTACAATTTCTGAGACGCATGATTTATTAATTCAATGATAAGGACACTGCACTTTTTAGTAACTCCTGAGTTTGAAAATAAGATCTATTTACTTACCACAGCAATTCTGCCCCTCCCATTTAATTAGATCATACATTTGTTTCCCCTCCTTTATTTCACTGCCTTGACACTCATCCCAACAGGGATTTTAGCAAGAACATAATGTTAGCTTACTACTGCAATAAAGAAACACAAGAAAGCTTTTATTTTTTATCTGGGCCATAATAAGAATAGTGGTTATTGTTTTCTGTTTGACAACAGTGATGCAAAAAAAGCCCAAAATTCAGATAATTGCCTACTACATAGCAACAACTTTTAAGGAGAGTTAAATATTTGTTCAAAACTATTTTGCTACATTCACTGAAGTGTAGCCTACTTTGAATGTTGGGAATACAAGGTAGTCAAAGAAAACATCCTCTAGAAAAAAAAACTGTGCTTCAAAATGTTATTTATGTAGCCTAAAGTCAGTCATCAGGAGCTTTTTTTAAACCTAATTCTCAAAAATAAAAATCATACACATCATAGCTTATTAAAAAGTCAAAGAGCCAGTAGAGAAAAATACAGCAAAAGAATATGAACCACCACCTTACTAGTTGCATCTGCTGAATCATGGATTATTCATGGCATGGTCTTAAGTAGATGATATTTGAAAAACACTAATCAACAGCTGACTAACCTACCAGCTGAATTATGAAGCACATAGAAGTTTATTTTGCAAAGAAACACGATCACTTTAATGTCAAGGGGAGGGAAGTGAAAGACTTGTTTTGAGACCAATGAAAGAAAGCAAATGCAGGCTCCAGTCCAACTAGAACTGTTTAATGCAAGGGAAAAGGATAAATGCTTACAGTATTGAGTAGTGGTATGGTACAGACAGAAGCATTTAAGAGGGGAAAACACCAGTATATTTGGTTACAGCATACTCTTACAAGTTCAAGCACCRCTGGATATCGTAAAGGCACTTTTCAAATTATGGATCTCAGAGGAACAGACTCAGTGGGAAGTGACAGGTAATTTCCTTCACCCACTGAGCTACACAAGCTAGGGAAGAAATAAGAAAACTAGGAGTGGAATGCACTGAGGTAGGATTTCAAGGGCAACATTTATTACTTAGAAGGTCAGCACATTTGAAGCAGTAGACATGCATAACAATGTATTAAGTACCAAAGAAAAAATACTTACGTTCCAAGTCTCAGTTTCTCCAATGAGAAATATCGAGGTAAACAATTCTAGACTTCAAAGTGCTAATATGCAGCCTCCATAGCAAATAAAAGCTATGCATAGTACTGCCAGCACCAAAAAGTAAAAGCCACCATAGCTGATGCCTTGGTAATCTCAGTAGCAGGGGGAAGGCTCAACTTCCTGGCACTATGTTGCACGTACCAAAATGTTCATATTGCAAAGAGCAGAGAGACAGACCTTGGAACAGTGAAAAGCCGGGGAGGCACTAACAGTTCATATCAATGGGTTCCACAACAGAACACTAGAAGGGACTGGGCATGTAGACAAATCTGAAGAGAGTCAAATCTGATTTCAGAGTAAATAGGATTCCTAGCTAAATGGTAAGTTGTAGAAGACTTGTTAACATATACAGCAAGTAATTATATATTAAACTATTTAAACTGAATTCCTCTAATACATCACAACTTCACTTCAGAAAGTCAAAATAGTTCTGAAGTTTGTTATCTACTTCAGATTCCCCATTTTGCCTTTGCCTGTTTAAGTATCACCTGGGCACAGCATGTAGTCTTGCTAATAGAGCAGAAAACTTTGCTATAACAGGCACAGTCAGGGTGATGAAAAGTAAGTGATGATGTGTCAGAAGCATGGAATAACAAGCAGCAAGACGAGGACAAAGGGCAGAGATTCAATAGCAGTACTAAGACAATGGTGATTAAGAAAGCAGCTGTGAGCCAAAGAAGGTCCATCATCACTGGAAAAGCTCCCAATCTCATGCTGTTTCAGCTCATGTAACACTAAAACAGCACCAACCAAGAAGCCAAGCTGGGAGCTCAAGGACAGATGAGTAAGTATTTACACAGAGCACGCTAGCTGCTCTGTGTGCATGCTTGTCCAGATGAAGCCTATTAAGTAGTTTCCAAGATGCTGAAGCTTTACCAGTGAGAAATTAATTTGCACAAGTAATAACTTTAATCCATCTATAATCATAGGAAGAGCTTTAATTTGCAAAGTCCAAACCACAACTAAGCCCACCCCACACATAACCAAACACTAACAGCAATGCCTAGAATTAGTCTTAGCTTCTAGATTTCAGTCTTGAAGGTCGCCAGGGAGCCATTAGCAAGACCATAGTTTACAAATGGTCATCCACATAAGACACACTGTTGTCCATACCTGCTGACTGTCTCAGACTTTTTTGAAACTCAGAAGATGGAGAGAGAAAAATGATGGCATATTTCAATCAAAATTATTTTTGAAAACAAAAGTGTTATGTCCTTATTTGAAAAATTGATCTAGAAAACTGTTCTTTGAAACAGACTAACATGTTCCTCTGAACCTCCAAACTCTAAAGCGCAATAGGAGGCACTRCCTTGTGCCTTCACTGTAGAACCACACAAAGTTACAGGTCCCAAAGGGAAAAATACATTCTGCATATACAAAAAGATTTGATGATGTTAAACAGTCTCCAACAACTCCAGCTGTTGTAGATATCTATTCTCCCTACAAATGAGACTTCCTGTTGTCAGAGGCTGAAATTCAAAGGACAGCAAGAAAATGACAGTCTTGTTCTTAACAGACTCTGCTGAAAACCCAAGCACTGTGCTAGAGACGTCCAATTCAATCGTAGAGGGAGGACAAAAGCTTGAAGGTAACAGGGAAAGATGCCACTGGAACAAGGAGAAAGGGAAAGTCCAGGAAGAAAGGGACAAAAATGGTAAGTGTTAAAACAGGACTCAGAGGGAAGAGAGAGAACACTGCCACTCCTGTTTTCTCTCCATCTGAATCCCTCCATCTCAAACTGAAGATGACTAATATGGTGGGAGGACAAACACAAGATTCTGCATCTATAAAAGATCATGGCCTGCAATGCAACTCAGTGCCCCAAATTTCATTTTTCTTCCACAGTTCTGGAATATGTGAACAGCCCTGGATGAATTCTAGAAGGGAATGAGATACTTGGCACAGAACATGGTAACCTGCTACTCCTATCTGTGACAGATGGCATTTGCTTTATTTTTCTGTTCACAATTGTGCTCTTTTAAGAGAGTTGTGCCAGGCAGAGCTCCTGTAAGGCAACTGAACTACCGAGCATATTCAAGTGAAGATCCAGAGACCTTTGTAAATGGCCTGCCACTCATGCACAGCCTAAGAAACTAATGAAGAGGGCAAAGAAGTCCCTAGAAACCAGAAAAGACAGGACAGGATTTGCTGACACTCAGTCACAAGATTGCCTAGAAGCAGAGGCTCATCTACAACAGGAAACAGCGAGTAAGGGCTGCCATGCACAAACATCCTTATTTTTGTTCTGTTTTTCCTAGACTTTAGCTCCCTGCTTAAGTTTAGCTTTCATTCAAATAACATTCTCCTGGCTTTTAATTTAAAAGTCCTTCAATCTTCTGTGTAAAGTTTACTATAACAAAGTTAAGTATATATGCCATAAAGCACCATCTGCCTGGGTGTCCTACCATATCACTCATCTCCATTAAAATAATACACTTACGCTATGTATACACCTCTCCAAATGCTGGTATCTTAGTTAAGGATAGCAAGCTCCTGGCTCCTTTATTCTGCCTGTCTTTAATCCCTTATTATACAACCTCAACTTTATTTTAAACTATCTTCTATGTAACTTTATAAATAAGCATTAAATGAATACCTAAATAAGGATTCTTTTAAGTATTCATACATATTCATAAAGCTAAAACAGAACCAAGAGAAAACTCTGCTTTTCAACTTTAATATTTTTATTCACTGCACATGACAGAAGCTAGCTCAATTTCTGTTAATRCATACCTAGCCCATAGCACAGCAGCGTAAAAACAGCCTGAGTACAGATTACACCAAACTGAAGCTCTTAAATTCATAGAGACAAAATATCCTATTTGAAAATACATAAATAAAATTTTCAGGTTCAGTGAGTTTCTTCCAAGATATCTGTAGTTATACTGTAAATATTCAGTTTATGAAGTTTCTAGACTGTTTAAATGCTGTATTTAAGTCTGCTAGTTTTTGAAGTTGATTCACCTTATGTCCTACTCTGATCCAGTTAGGCATGCCTTCAAATGGTATGCTATGCTAACTTTCTATTCAAGACTTCCATTTATAAACGCATTAATGCAAGATTTGCACTTAAGCATGTGAGACAAGCACATAGTATACTTATAATTTCTAAATAGTATTAAGTCATCAGAGATGGAGACTTATAATAAGGTTAGACTCTTCATTTAAAACATTATATCTGCATACCTGAATAAATTTTTCCACAAATTGAAGAGTCTAATATTTTAGATGTTATCTAATAGAGGTACTAATAACTGACTTTCAACTCAGTTATACTAATACAATCTTTATCAAGACAAGATTTTCCTGATTGCTTTTATATATACAGCCTCACAGTGTTTTAACATAACACTGCACACCTAAACAATTATCAAATCACATGTTCTTTGTAAGCATTTGATACACAAGTTGCTTTATAAATTGAAACACAGCCAATTTAGAATCGCATTAAAGAAACTACTGCCAATATTTAATTCTGCTTTTTACTCTGCAATTGAATTCACAGTAGTTGACAGCTATAATTAGTTTCAAAAACAAACATTTATAAATATATTTACACAATGTTATCTTCTGCAAATAAAGATACAGGGGGAACAGAATAGCCAATATTAATTGGATAATATATCTTAAGACACATCTTACAGCTATTTATATTGTCCCAAGACTTCAGAAAATCTGACAGGACTTATCCTACAAGAAGCRTCAGCTAACTTTAAAATGAACAAGAGAGCTAGTGTTTTAGGATCTCACTTCTAAGCGTGCCACAAAACAAGATTCTCCAGTCTAAGAGAAGAAAATATTCTTAAAGTGGTATTTACTATTTCTTGTGCATTTACGAAAATTAATAATAATAATTATGGAAAATGAAAACATGCACCCCAAATCCATGCCATCCTACCTGGTAAAAAGAGTTTAATTTATACAGACTCTCCAATGAGCAATCAAAACATTATTTTCACAAATTACATCTAAGTTTGAGTGATATCCTACAACAAGCAAGGATGTTCCTCACAAACACAGTTCTTGAAACTTTATTTTGTTGTTTTCAGAAAAAAATGCCTTGTAACTGATGCAATGCATCACCTAGAAAGGCACTAAGGGGAGAAAGACCAAGACCAAAGGAATGCAAAGTAGTAAGAGAAGAGATTGGCAATATGCTACACATCATAAGGCTCTGCCACCCTATTGATCCAGGGTTGTTCCTTATATCTTCTTTGTAGGGAGTATAATGGAGTTTTCTACTTGAAGGAATTCAAGAGAGTTCTTTTAAATGGTCCTTTTCAGTATTCATATAGTTTCCAAACTGCATATAAGCGGTTTTTATTCCCTGCTCAGGTCACACTGTGGCCTGTTTCTTTACTCATGTCACAACTACCTCCACCCCTTTTCTGGATGATAGCCAAGTTAAGGGGTTGAACTTAGTACTTCAGCATTTATTAGAAATTAATTCCATTTCTTGTCTCTGCCTTACAAAAGCAATTCATATCTTTCAAATTTGTGAAATTCCAAACACTGAGCGTTTGGTGAGTACAGGTGAGTAACTTTAAAGAAGCAAGCAATTCCAGTACAAATAGCCTAGCATGAAGTTTTCAATTTAAGAAACTATTACTTCTGAAACTTTCATATCCACACAGAGCCACAAAAAGATGTTAGCCAGACATCACCTTAAAAATTAGAATACAATCAAAAAGATAAGTTACACTGTGTTCAAAGGATACAGATAAGCTTGAGCATTTATCCAATAGTCATTTTTGTAACTAGTACTAACATTTTGACAGCAAATCACAAAGCAAGAAAAAACACTAATAAAAAGAAACAAAACAGAGTATATCATGAAAAAACATTACTGAATGTGTTCCTAAAAAGGTTAAAATACTCTTCCATGATGATTAAGCAATGGTTTAGGGAGCGTTTTACTGAAACATACAGAAATAATTCATGAAGACAATACATTTACACAAACATTTTAGTTTTCAGAGATGAATCTATTATATGCCAATTTATGTGCTTGCCTTTTCTGCTTTGAATTAACAGCTATTACAGTTACATTACAGGTGCGCTTATTTAAATAAACTGAACTGAGTACCTTCTGTCAGATTCCTGCTAAAGGAACATGGGAAGCCTTGTACATTTTTAATATATTACATGTTAGAAGGAAGACAAACATTCCTATCAGTTTCTCCAGGATACAAGCATTCTCTTACAACATTTCCTAATAAAATAATCTGCACCTAAGTCGACATAAACAGAGCATTTAGAACTTTACTGCACACAAGTTGCTGTATAACATTATGAAATACTTGTCTTAGAAATATAAAAGGCATTCGTGCTTTTGTTTGGTTGGGTTTTTTTCATTACACTTACCCATGAAAGTTATATTGTTCACAGCAATATGTTTTCTTCACCATAATGCTCACATTTTAGAAGGAAAACACTATAAGGCAAAGAGATGTATGTAGCATTTGCAATCAACTTGGGCATTCTAATACTTCTGATACAGAATTCAAGTAAAGTACATATTAAGGGTTAATAGCATTAGTTTTCTTAAAAAGTTAAGTAGGAGCCAGCTGATTAGCTTGTTCAAAGACTCAAGATAATTTAAGATTCAGAAGTCAGACACCATGCAAAAGCACATATCAACTAAGGCAAAGAAAAACATATACAGTATAAGTGCTCTAAATTATTTGTATATTTTTTCTTGCTACATTAAGTTAAATGGTATACATTCTCTTTACGTGTACTCTGCCCATACAGTGCACCCGCCTCTTCTCCAGTTCCCAGTTTGCTTTTCTGTTCCATTTTCATTATTCTCATAAATGAGCAATCTGCTTATAAAAAAACATAAGGCATAAATAACGTGACCAATAAGTTTCAGCCAGACAGCAGGAAATACAGCTAGGATGTGCTCAAAAAATATTAAGTAACAGTACAAGGGCAAACACTCAATGAAAGCCAACTTAACAAAGCAATGTCACAGAATTGAAATGACTATTTATGTGGAAGTATGAAGAGAAAGAGAGGGCAAAGGAAGCTAAGAAAAAAGTCAGAATGCTATTACATAGTAGGAAAAGAAACTAGATCTTAATTAGAAATTAGATCTTCAGTTCATATAGATTGAAGATAAACAGTGAAATGAAACTGGAAGACCAGGAAGGAAGCACTTAAGATGCAGAACTGCCATTAGCTAAAAGAGGTTTTATCTGATGGAATTTGATAGATATTCCCAAGCACTGTAGAGAGGCTGCCTGAAAAGCAGGGAAAGGAGTGGTGAAGAATGCAAGAGAAAGTGAAGATGATAGCTAGTTACATGTTTCATTAGACGGAAAGCACACCGATACACCAAACACTTGCAGAAGAATAAAAGTGATCTAGGATTCAATTTTAGACAAGTAAAAAATTAGTGCTGACAAAAGACAACCAGGCTACTGGTCCTTCTCAATGCACTAGTTAGATCTAGACCATATTAACCCAAATTAACCCAAATCAAATTAACCCAATACCAACTTATCCACAAGATTAGGGTAACATCAGCCCAAAACACAATCCCAATTTGTAATGAAGAATCATATGAGGACACAGCATTTACTGGATACACAGAGAATGAACTACTTTTGCCAGGGCTGGTTTTATCTCAGTTGAGGTATGAATCCAAAGGCAACTCAATACCTTGGATTCACCAACACAGTCTATACTGCTTCTGATTCTGGAACTATAGTAGTTACTTCCAGCTCAGGAGGGTTTGCTCAGTGCTTCACTGCATGAAATTACCATGCCATAGTTTACCTACCCACATTATCATTTCCAAGCTTTTACACACTTGGCCTTACAGCTTCAGTAGTGTTCTTTCTACGGTACAATAGGTGTTTACATACTTGCTCACTAAAGCCAAGATAAGAACTACATGAACCATTCCCTAAAGTCCTCTCCCAAAGGTTAGATGAGCATTTTGTGATATTTGAAGATGACAGACCCCTATATTCCTTGAAAGGACATTTTTACAGAATCATGTTTTGCACATTGATGATTTCTACCTAAAGCTTGCTTAGTTGAGACAAGGAGATTCAGCTTAGAAAATTCAGCTTATTTGAAATGCCTGTTTTGCACTCTGCTAAATAAATTCTACACACAGAGCAACTCCATAAGTTGTAATGGAGCTCTATAGATGTGTAAGCAAAAATGATCTTGCAATTCACCAACATATTCGTAAATTAAATTCTGTATTTAAATCCATGTTGCACAGCTGTATAATCCTAAAGAATTTAACACTGAAAACTTTTTATCCTAAGAATTAGAAACATAGAAACTGTAAATGAGCATGTCTCACTTCCAAATTCCGCCATACTGTAAAAAAACTTAAGTATTCCCCACCCATCACCCATCCCCACAACAAGCAGGTGGCAATTTTTGGATGACCTGATCGTTTATGCTTGTGAGTACAGACAAAGAAAAAATATCTGAAGAACACTTCAGAAAAGCACTGCAATATTATATACAGAGTGTATAAACCACCAAGTTGAAAAATATTCAGGTTAATGTCTTCCATTCTGCTCCACTATACAATCAGTATAATCAGCAGCTTTGCTGCTATTGTTCCAAGTTCATATACCACCCAGATAGAACATGTATTATTTAATATGCAAACATATACTGCTATGAAGTAAAATAATCTTTTCCTTAATCTTCATTAGAGAAATTTTCTTTTAAATCCTCTTGACCTTTTTCTCCTAGATTCAGTATTCATAATCTAAGAGAGTATTGCAACATCAGCTATGAGCAAAAAGGATAATCACACAAGACCACAAAAAATTTGCTTGAATCTTTTTCAACTATATAATCACAACATTTGTATCAAATTTCTCCTTCAAGCATCTTGAAGACAAGTGTCAATTCTTTAGGTAACACCACTATCAAAGGTCATATATACCCACTCAGTTTCTTTCACATTTACTGGTGAAAAATCCCACATTCACTTGAAAGCCACATGGGCTGACAATTTTAAAACAACATGAAGKTTATGAAGTTTTATCATCACATGAATATTTAATTTCTTGCAGTGTCTCACTCAACAGGACATAAGAATATCCTATTCAAAGTGAGTTTTAGCAGAGTCTAATTACTGCCAGACTATTAGCAGACTTAAAATTCAAATTCTAATACAGGGAATGACACACCAGTAAAGGCTACACCTAGAAAACATTTTAGATATTTCTGGATCAGAGATCAGAGATATTTCTGGATCAGAGATGGACTGTACACATCTCTAAGTGTTAGTTAAAATTGTTTCAGTTAACACTACTAGACATTATATGCCACATAACAGACCCTACTCAACAGTAATAAAAACTTTTAAAAGATCCTATATGAGAGGGGGTTTGAAGACTAACTCATTTAAGCACCATCATTCAGACGCATCTCAGATGGCTGAGCCTGCAGCAGTGCCACTATAATAGCATGCAAGTTTACATGTTTTGGGGTGTATGTCATAGTAATGTTCACTTTCAAATGTGCAAGTCACCTTTAAAATAAAAATTCACTAGCTGGTTAATTCCTTGTTAATGTTTCAGACCTACTATTAAATAAACCTATTAAGAGAGCATTAAAGCTGCTAAATAAAACAYGCTAGAGTCAGGAAGTGACATAGTTAAATGAAACATGCAACCTTAACTGCTCCCTGAGGTACCATATGCATTACCATATATGGTTTAACTACAAGATCCCATATCAGTTCTAGTATCAGCATACTACCATTTTTCTCTAATTTTACAAGAAGCATACAGTAGCACAGGAGCTAGGGAGAAAAGAGTCCATGAAATAAGTAGTAAGGTGGTAAAAAACACCCCCTGGCTGAATATAAAGTACTTAAAAATTTAACCAAGTTCCTACTGTTTTCATACATGTTTTCAGTGTTCCTGCTTCCTCGAGCTTCTTGGTTCACAAACCTCCAGCCCCAAGGTCCTGTGTTTTTGGCACTTCTATTAACCCAGCAGCAGAGCTTCTCTTCACACCTTCCAAAAGTTTGCAGAGGAAGTTTCCACTGCCTCTTCCTCAGATTTCCTGGAACCTTCCTCCAACATTACACATAGCATTTATGGAATAATTCACCTAATAAGTAACCCTTGTTTCAGACAAAGAACAGTCCTGTTCAATTTTCAACATTCAACATCAAGTGTTACAAATACATGTGAACCACGCAGGCATATAGATAGAATTGTTTTTATTCAGCAAAACTCCTTAAAAGTATTTAACAGTAGAAAGACTAATTTATTTCACAACTTTGAAATCAAGCTTAGATTTTGACAGCTTCCTTACTAGGTCATCAGTACACAACTGAAAGATCTAATCAACTATTTTAAATACTGTTGCATGCCTCACTGAAAGAGTAGACTGTTCTTTTTAGGCTAGCTTTCTAGGCTAGCTTTAAGACGACTGCACCATTTTCACTCATTTTTATGTCTCCATGCAATAGGACAACAGTGAAATTTCAAATCCACAGCAAAAAGCTTCAGAATTGAAGACCACTGAAAATTTAGGACAACAGACTTATCTTCAGCAGTTTCTAGTCTCCAAAAGCTTTTGTGACGGAATATGAATCAGCTCTGTTTAGTACGATTCATCTACTTTAAATGAAAAAAAAAAAAAATCAACTGTTGGGTAATTTCATTATTTTCAATCTCTTTATTTCAGTGAAAGAAATTTAAACCTTCACTTGATCTTCATATGACCAAAAACAACAGTAGAGTTGATATTACAACAGCTTGATATTACAAATGAACATATCCATAGCTTTATTTTTTAAGCAAACAGATGCTTGTAGTGTCAGTATCATAATACTTGGATGGTTATTTATTTTTAGCTCTAATTTTTGAGCTGGAAAAGACACTTTCATATAAGAACTCCACAATAAAGTCAAAAGCAAAAAAGTTAACTCCATAACTTAATAGGTCAAAATCAGATTAGATGTTTGATCAAGAATATTTCATGATTTACTACATTGCAGAAGTTAAAAAAGTAAACACATTAGCATTTCAGTTGAAAGTAAAGACAAAGTGAGAGCTCTGAAATTTTCAGAACATACACAGAACTTCCACAGATGCTACATACACAGGCATGTTCTTCAACAATTCAGCGAATCTCACTATTTTCTGGTATACTTTTTACCAGGCAGAGATTGAATTCAGCTTCAACTTTCTGATCTCATCAAAATACCTACAAGCATGATTCAGTCTTTCAATAAATATTAAAAATATTTTATTTTGTAAAGCAAAACTCATTTTCAAGAAAATTTGTGATGTTTCCTCTTCCTGGTTGTCTGTACTTAAATTTCTCATTACTTTATCATTTTACATTTCTTGGAAGGCATTGCCTAAATTAATCTCAACAATATGAGAACTTATTCACCTGTAACTATTCATTTTTTCATTTCATTTTTGTTCATATCAATTTCATCCACTTGACAGACAAGGGAAATTTTTTCAGAGTCTAAAGCAGTCTAATATTTTCTTTCTTTCTCTTAAGATAAAAAGAAAATACAGCTTAGTATTGACTATTTCTATCATTTTAGCACACTCCAAGATTCATCATGTTTTTAGATGTTAGTTGATTCATCTGAGGACATTTTAGTCATATCATTATATCACTCTGGCTTCAGTCAGGAAAACAACTACCTTGAAGGAATTGTAAGAGAAACATGCAAATCCTCTGAAGCAACACTACTCCCCCCAAAACAAATATTTTGCTGCAGATTTGAATGCATCCAAGAAAGAGCAATGAACATTTTCAGGTTAGCATAAGTCCTTTAGTGAAAAGTGAACTACTACATGAATGAGAAACACTGAACACAAGCAGCAAGGATGCACCCGAATCAGATCTTCAGCAAGCACCCACATACATGCCACCAAAACCCACTGCTGACTGTCCTTCCCAGCCAGCTTGTGTCTTCACGAATACTGAAGGTCRATGCCTGGACACTACACCTTACTTTAAAAGTGTATTCACTACATTTATTTCACATAGAAAAAGTATGCAATATACTACTGAGTTGGAAAATCTTCCTAGAGTTTCATCAGCAAGGAGAGAAAACTAGCAAATCAACTACAACTTTTTGATGACCTACAGATCAAACACTTCAGCAAGTTGCAGAAATACAAGATACAAGTGCTTATTTAGGAAAGCAAATACAATACTCTAATTTCAAACATAATCAACTGAAATCCCCTTATAACAGAGTATGCAGGAACTCCGCTGTGCAATTTGCCTCTCAATGCATATGGCCTCAAAACACTTCCATGTTGATTTGTGTTTTTCCCCAGCACTTAGTCTGAGGCAACTACCAGATCATAAATGCTCTTAATTTTGTTTGCATTATCAGCAATTCCAACACTATGATGTTTGCATCTCAAGTTTCTTTTTCATTACTCTTTCTGGCATTTTGATTTCAAATCCTTTCAGTTTTTCACAGATTATTCTGTTGACTTTACGACTACCTGAAACAACTACACTGTTTAGGCAGCATCCAGTCTTTTCTGCTTCCACCTTCTGTGCCGTCACACCACTCTTGATTAACGGAACAGTTTTACAAAATCTCCAGCAGCATAAATACAAAAGAAACAGAATTACACATTTTGGCATGCAAATATGAGGTTATCAACATTCCTGGTGCTGATGAATTAAAAAAATATTTATTTGTTCACTTATCCCCATTTGTAAGATTGTACCTCAATGTTGGGTAGGTAAGATGTTTTTTGTTAATTGAAAGGAAGTCTACATAGAGTCTCAGTTCACAAACACATACCGACAAGCTTCACTCACAGAAGCAGCCTCACTGAAGACTCTAGGTAACTCAGAGCAACTTGCTCATGAATAAAAATTTAGCCAGCCAAGTCTTCAAAAAAAATTATGTTTTCCTGTCTAGATGTATATCTGCCAAAAAATAAATCCCAAAATTGTTTCCTTTTTCCAGTATCAACTGCCAAACAACTAGTTCAAAGTTCTAGTATGAGCTTTCAAATCCACACTTAAATAGCTCTTTTCATAGAAAAAGTTCATCAAATTACATTACCACATAAAATCCTCCTTTAATACTCAAAACRTAGCAGAAGAACAGATTTGATACTTTCAATTAAAATCTTGTTGCATATCAATGTGCATATATGACACATTAAACCAAATACATTAAGCCACTTAGTCAAAAACTAGCCAAAAATACACTTTGTATGCAGTTTGCATCTATTCAAACTAGTTTTAAAAGTCCATTCTAGTTTAGCTACCACAATTTTTCTTGTATCGAGGTCTAAAGTCACAGTTAAAGAAATCTGAAGGCCATAAACATTCAAACTTTAGTATCTGACCTGTACATTTAATTTGGTCATTTGAAAGACTATCTAACCAACAATAATGCAGTCTTCTCCTGCCACCCAGCTGGCAATCCTGGTCCAAATTTTGTCACATCAGAGGACACTTATGGTACTCAGGACCCTAACTCAACATAAGTTTTCCCAAAAGTATGACAGAATGGACTAATTACATAGAAGTTAAGATCCTCAAGCAATCTCTTCATCTCTGTAAACTTAAAATGAACATCAACTGCAGATATCTATTTTCTGTTCAATGATTAAACATCTATATTTTCTCACTGACCTAGAAGAAAAGTTTGGCTAATCCGCAAATCACACTTCATTACAGGCTTTCACAACAAAAATCCCACCAACTTCATTTTAGGATTCCATGTAGGTGGATGCATTTGCTTGCTTAAAAGTTTTGTGCACGCATCCTTCTTGCGGCATCAAGCCTCTTCATGCAATCATCATTTTAGAGGAACTCTGAAAACTGACTTTGCACAAAGGAGAGAAGCAACATATGAGGTGACGAAAAAAGATCTAATAGGGACAGCAAAGTTTATTTGCTAAAGAGTAGGGAAAGAAGGGTAACTGATAGTTGAGCAGCATTCCAATAACTTGTTTTCTCACTTTTCCAACTCCCTCCTCTCACTTAAACTGGCTACATGTCCACAACTGACAGAAAGCTAATGCTGAGTTTGCTGATGCTACATAATGGATGCTTCAATTTTTTTTCATCAATCATTGCACTATCAGCATTTAACTCTTAGAACTGAAATGTTTAGATTAGTTTAATATATCTAAGTTAAAGTGGAACACATATCTGAAAGTTAGAAAACAACATAAGGATGACATTTCCACATTTCATCTGATATCATAGATGTATCTGAAGATAAAATTAAGCATGACTGTGAAGCACTCCAGCACTTCAAGGAAAAACATTCCCTAAAAGGCCAAAAGACACTAATTACTCTGTTTTCAGATTAGAATTTGGATAGGATAAAGTAAATAGTGTGCTTTAGCATTTCACAAATGCTAGACAAAGAGCACTTATTATGAATAGCACTTTACCAATGTACAGTGTATATCTGTTTAACTCAACTGAGTGGAACTAATTTCCCCTTACCCATCTAATTACATGATTGTATTCTACCATAAGAACTTAGAGGAGGACCAAACTCAAGTTAAATAACTAACACTGGCATTTTCAACTTGCAACTGCAATCACATCAGACATTCACTACTGTGCTAAACTCAGGGAAAAACAAGGCTGGAAAATAATGTGTCACATACTGCTGCCTGACAGATCATGATCTGAACCCATAAGACAGTTGTCTTTCACCTGTCATATTGAACATTAATCTTCTCTATGTTCTCTACTGAACATTATTCTTCTCTAATACCCCCAGAGATATGGTCCTAGCAAGTTTCACAGGCTTTGACAACACAGAACTACTGAGAGTATGTTTTAGTACCTGTGCCTCTTCGTTTTCATCTTACTTCCACAACCAGTCTGTGCCCTCAACTATTCCCGAATCACTCCGTTTTTTTCCTACTGCTCTATTTTAGTCCAACAATGACTGTATAGAACTGCAGCTCAAGGTGTGCTCTGTCATAAGGCCAGTATGGTTATGTTCACTTGGATTTGGGAGGCAGGAAGCACTCCTGGGACCCCCCAGCTTTGACAACACTCCCAGTCACAGCCCTACTCACTTGTTCACTGTCCAAGTCATGTATTTCCTCCTTTTCTTGGGCAGCAAAGAAAACACTGAAATCATAAGCTGGAAAGTCACTCTGTGCTAAGTTCAGTGTCCAGCACCACAGTGATCTTTCACTACCACCTGGAACCAGTTCCAGAAAAGTTTTGCTCTGCTCGTGCAGCCTAGAYTTGGACATGCTCAAGAGAGAATTTTTGTAGCGCTTCTTCCGAAATGTCAGCTCTGATATTTATAAATGGTGTTTCTCAAAGCCTTAAGACTCAACAGAATTTGGTTAAACATCAGTGGAGAGGTTGACAGGCCACCCCATTAAACTTCCAGTTCCTAACTTAATTTAACAGCACCAGAACTGATAAGTTGAGGGCTTTGTTTCCCTGCCTCTCTAAATTGGTAGAACATCCTAAGTTTATTTTAGATATTAACCAGTTTAATCTGACCTAATACTATTTTTAATTCTGAGGCAGAAACTAGTATGAAAAACTTCAGACTTAATTTGACAATGTTTTTGCTACTGAAAGTACAACCTTACAACAGATGCTAACCATAGAAGTTCCTGCTGACTCTGTATATAAAAGTACACAGCACAAGTTAAAAACTACATCTYATGAAAATGTCTCCTTCGTAAGTTTTGCAACTAGGAATCTATCAAGGTTTTCTGACAGCAGTAATCAAACACAGAAATCATATGATACTACTATTGTAATAATTTCTAAATCTCAATTTGACAGATAACTCCCACAGCAATGAGCTCTGTCACACACTATTACCAGATATACTTGCAGCTCTTCCCTCACATGCAAAGCGCTCATCACAATGTCTACTTAAAATATCTTTATTAAAACACAACTACAGCATTATATTTTCAAAAAGGCTCGTAGAAAATGTTTTCTTCTTGCCTAAGTTTGATATGAAAAAAGCATGTAACAGATGCAAAAGAAACCTTAAACACCAAACCAGAAACACACACTTAGCTACTTGCACATTAAACACAAGATGCCTAGTGACACTAATTTTTAAAGATATTAAGCCACAATTAAGATAACTAATAACAAATTAAAGATTTTATGTAAAACATACTTAAGCCAATGACCTTCTACCAAACTGAGTGAGCTTTTTAACACAGGTCTCCCAAATCTTTTTATACAAAACTAATGCTGAACATGAAGCGATCTAGGGTAAATGAAAAGCTCTGAGAATTAAATAACCAGTATTCTACTGAAGTCAGTTTTGCCAAGGATCTAAGGTGAACTTAACCACCTTCACTGATTTTTACTTAAACCAAAATTCTAATACACTAAAATACAACAACTTTACTACATAGTGCCTACATTAAGATACTAAGTTTCTAATTTACTACTTAAGAGATTAAGACAGATTCAGACTAATCTTCAGGTTGCTCCCCAAAAGCAACAATATTAGCAAAGCTTTGGTATCTACAGGTTAGTACAGCTGCCCTACAATAACCTCAGTTCCTTGGTAATAGCCTCCATGTTTCCACAACAGTTCCAGATCTCCCTCTAACACCTTGAGCTTTCTTTTCTCAAAACACCCAGTTTATTTACACAATAAAACTATTACCTTCCTTTCTCACTCAGCTAACAGGCCAGCATGTGTTGCTGTTTACCCAGTTTATCAACTTGCAAGTTGAATAGCTGTCAAGCTACTACCACACAGAACAGATAACATTCTCCCTGCCTTTCCCAGGCTGTGGATAATTTATAGATCTCTATCTAAATACTAAATACCATACCGATTTTTATAAAGCTTGTAGGAGCATAGTATCTTGATGGAGATACAGAAGTTTAAACTTGGTTAAAACTGTTCAAGAAGTTTCAACACTTACATAGGCAACAGATGAGAACTGCAGATCAGACACACCTCATTTCTTTAAGAAAAAGGGTAAAGTTTTTGTAATAAAATTCTAAGTACAATTAACAGATTTTAGAGCTTAAAGCCAGAAAATTAACAACAAACATCAAAAAGGCATTTCTGATAGCAAGTCAAAGACATTTATCTCTTAGTTTGGTAAAAGTTTAAAGTAATTTAGACATTGTCTTCCTGTTGTCTGTTGATGAAAATCTTTCCTCTGTTAACTGTAACTTCAAGCTGCATCATTTATCCTTTCAGATTTAGACAGAGCTCAGCCTGTTGACAGAAARCATTAAATAGAAGTAAAATGTGAAACTTTCATAACTTGATACATGGAGCCATCTGCTCCTAGAATAATGTAGGAAATGAATGAGTAGCAATTGTTTGAGGCAATTTTACCTAGAAAAGGAAAGGAGGAGTGTTTTACATTGGGCTTCTTTGCTTTCAAAAGTCACTGTTTGTAAGCCACAAGTAAGAAAATAGCAGTCAGGTTTTAAGTGGAGCATGTCTCCCATGACCCTAACTGCAGTCATGTCCCTTACTGCTATTTCCACATAGTGCAGAATTTTTTGTTAAAGATTTCTGCATTTACAGATATCATCAACGTGTAAACTGACACAGACAATATCATCAGCATATGAAAATAACTATCATGATTGTAAGCTGGTGGAACTCCTGTTAAGCAACACAATATTTTTAAAGTTGCTTTATATCACATTAAGAAGCTGTTGATACATGAAATGCCATTCATACCTTTCTATATAGAAATTCAAACTGCTTTATTTAAGTCCAAATATAAAGTCCTAAAAAGGAAAACATTTAGTGCCTTAAATACAGAAAGATACTTGAGAGATTTTCCATATAACAATACAATTTTAAAATAGTACTTGCTTCTAGACTGCAAAGGTGTCATACCCTGGACTAAATTACACATTCCAGAAAAGCTGATCTACCACAGACGCTCCTACTTCTGAAGCTCAGCACATTTTTTTCTACAAAAATCCAGCCCATGCAGCCATTCAAATATAACAGATGAACATTTACTATGTAACCAGCTTCCTGAGCCCAAACACAAACTGAACCAACAAAATAGTTTTAAGGCTGCAAAACAGCCAATCTAAGTCCAAAATCATTTTAAAAAAATGTCATGAGACAATACAATGGCTCAACACAGACAGAAGGGGAAGGCTCTCCTCTCCTGCTACAGGTGCCTGCTGCTCCTACTCCTTACCAGCAGACAAATCAACTTAGTGGAGGATACAAGAGACAAATACAAAGCAARAGAGGGGGTACAAAACTACAGCCAGGAATAGGGGCAGGGGAGGAAAGCCTGGGCAGTAGAGATCAGAATTTTCTCACTTGGCAGCAGCCAGACATTAAATCACAAACCAGCTCATGTAATTTCAAAGACTGGTGTTTCACAGTAGGTTTAAGGCCCATTTTAAAGACAGCACACTTGCTCTCAGTGAACTCCATATGCTAACTGCCACCTGAACACTGCTGTTAATTATGACTGCTTTTGTTTAAAATGATTTAGCTACTGTTATTGTATGTAGTTTACTAAATAAAGACCACCAAAATAGCATCTCAAGAATTACTCAGAGAATAAACATGCAATAAAGTGTGATAAACCACATACTTTATCAAGGAATAGGTCCTGCTYGTCAGAGAACACCTCAGGATTTTTTTTACTACTGATTGTCTTCTGTTCTTACACTCCATATTCTCATTGCCTTAATATTTGAAGATGCCATACAGGTAGTTATAGCTGTGTAATCTGGAGAAAAATCCATTTGGGGAAAAATGACATTAAAATCACTAACAGATTATATTTAAGTACAACAGCAGCTATAAAAAAGTCTTTGTATCTTAGAAATTAAACAGGCTAGTAAGCTGAAAGGGAAAATGAAGGGAAATGGGAAAGCTATCGTAATACATTAGTGATGTTCTACACGGAGTCAGATTAAGTAACCAGCCCACAGTTACAATATTTAAATACCTTATTTGTGTCTCTGTCATCTGAGTACATATTTTTGCAGAGGCAGGTCTCTGACCTGTGAGTCTCCTCCTATTCCTAACTCCATTGCACAAGGCACTGATATTAGCCATATTAATAGCAAAAAACCTGTCATCTTCCCAGACCTACAAGGTACAACTTTATGTTGTACAAAATGATCCTCTTTGAACAGCCAAAAGTAGATATTGTCTATCTTGTATTGAAAAGCTTTCATAAAATGTATATAGATTTTTTTTAATATGTTTTTGAAGGATATCTACATCAGATAAAGAAAATCAGCAAGTGAGGGCAGCGGATGAGGACTAACTAGTGAAACGTGTCCAAATAAAAGTTCTTTAATGCAATAGCTGAGAGAAAAACAGTTCAATCAACATCTTAGGAGAATGCGCTGGTAAATACATTTGAAATACAAAAAGTGTTATAAACTTATGTTTACAAATATTCTCTAAACCTTTTCTTAGAAAGAAGCCTCCTATTCAATCATTTAAGGTAATGAATATATCCTCTGTTGCACACTAGAACTAAATGTAACAGAGGTGAGATAAACCTGACCAAAAGATGTTCATCTTTTTGATGAACACAGTTGAGTATTTTATTACTTACTAAAAGAACTTTAAAACTACTGAAACAGATGTGTCAAAATCCAAAACAATCCTACAGCAGTCTGGTATTCTCACTATGCAGAAGAGTAGACTTATTAAATGATAAGTAGCTTATCTAAGGTCACAGAGAGGGACAGATGTTTTGATGACTAGCTCCAACCATAACTGTCAGCCTAGTTTTTGACAACCTTCTTACCACTCTGCTTCTCTCTATGCAACTGTGTAGCTTAAGTAAATACACACCTTTTCCTTCATCGAACTATTTCAGCTGTGGCCTGCAAATTCCAAAACCCAGGTAACAATGTCTAGGGGGCTACTCAGAAAGAAGCTCAGAAAAATAAGCCCATCATCAGCACACTTGATTTCACTTGCATTGGCTCTGCACCAGCACTGAAGTGTTAAAATGCCTTCATAGCCAGAAAATCTCCAAATTAAGGCCTCCACAAATTAAGTATGTGACAGTTAGCTAAATATTAATTTTTTACCTTTTAACAGATTGGGGAAAAATTATATATAAGCCTCAAAACCCTTCAAAAGAATGTTAAAGGCACAAAAGCAAAGCACACAGTTGTTTTGCTTTTGCCCACTCTTCCAGGGTACATTAGTTGCTCCTTGGGGATATACCTAACCATCATACTATAGTCCCGTTTTCATCACTAAACCACCCCCATGCTTCATGATCAGTTTAAGATCATCTAATCACACTCTGCTGTTGAAAAGCATCRTCCCACTCTTCCCCTAACACAGGGTCAGCTCTGTTGCTCAACCAAGAGGCACATAGGACTGACTAAAACTTTCTTTCAGTGTTAGTTTCCAGCTGGCTTGGTGAGCTTAAACTGTGAAACTGAACCCAAAAATCCTTTGCAACAACTTTGTTCTTCCCATGGTGTGTCTGCCTTTAAGTGCATTATCATCTTTGTAGGCATTTTCAAAAAACAGTTACAAATAAAAACAAAGTTAATGAATAAGAACTAGCTATGTTTTGTTTACAACAGACTGAGAAGACTGTGTAGCTGATATGACTTCATTGATAAAAACTAGGCAAAGTTAGTACTGCTGATCAGGATCCTGTCTGTCCTTTAGTATGTTATTTTTGTAATTACAAGGTACTTGTAAAAAGTAACAGCTATTGCCACTTCTCTACTCCACACATTTCATCTATGTTCAATCTCAAAGACCTAACAAAAATAAATTCATCCTGATCATCAGGAGACTTCCTAATATTTTCTTTATTAAAGCACAATTTAACAACTGTTCAGCTTTCCAAGACAAAAGTATCTTACAAATACATACCAGTTTGGTACTTCTAACCATTAAACAACTTAGCAAAGTCATTATGGAAGCATAAACAACCCTATTTTTATAGGACATATTTGCAGGTGCAGTTGGGACACTAAGTTTTGATACATTGCATCAACAAGACTAAATATATTTATTTTTTAAAGTTATGAGTCTTAAAGAGTGAAATATTACCACAAGTCAAATCAGTCTTGTTAACTGCACATAAATTAGACGACAGAATCTCTCTCTACAGTTAAATGACTTTTATAAGGAAAAAAGAATTGCAGAAAGGGTATTAAAATGAAGCAGGTTGAGTCTCCTAACCGTCCTTGTATATCTTTAGCTTGATCATGCAGAAAAAGCTACTGAAAAAGCAAAGTATTGCAGTATCAGAATTGGTATTCTAAATTTTGAATTTTATTTACATTTTATTAGCAAATACATCCACTTGATTCAAAAGTACAGTAGCAAGACAGAAGAGCTGTTTCATCAGCTGAAAGTGATTCTCCACTGAAGAATTTGTCTACCTGTTTGACAGGTTACTTCTGTATTTCAGACCAGCACAATACAATACAACTTATCTCCAAAGTAAATACTGTTTCATTTATTGAAACATCTCCATTCAAAAGAAACTAACAGAAAACAAGGATGCCAGGTCTATAGAACACATCTCTTTAAATTTAGTTAACAGAGAAATCTCATCTTTTCTCCTTGAAAAACAACTGCACTACTCATCTTAGATTACAACACCCCAACTTGACACAGGACAAACATGTATCTATTAGGATATACCAGTTTTCAGAAAAGGGGTGAATTTACAGTGCATTTATCACTACAGTTCTTTATCACTGCAGCAGTCATAACCCAGGTGGCAAAACTTAATACACTTAACAGTGTGCTTCGCTTATGATCATGCTTAGAAACAGGCACAATAAGAGATATTTTTGCATACTCATTCATTCCAGTCCAAATATTTACATGACTGAAAAACACAAAGTGCTATTAGAACACTCTGAAGTTATAAAGCCCAAATTTTCACCTACATCAAATCACCATATTACAAGAATTTAAGGAATTTTTTCTTATTCATTCTAGTAAAAACTACACTTATAGGACATTATGTGTCTTCACCTATATTATGGCTCATCAGTTATTAAAACTGAAAAATRGAAACAATCCCATTTAAAATAAATCCTAACAATTTTGAATGCACAATTTGTAAGTGTATATTTAGTTACAAAATGCCTTACACATAACGTGCATTAGAAAAAGATCTTTTATCACGTTTAACTGCTTTTACATGCAGCACATCGCTTTAATACCAATTAAGGGCTTGCCTGCAAAGTCAACAGGAAAACCCTCAAACATAAGCTTTGTAATAGTTTCACAGCAAATCACCCAGATGATTGCTCTTAAAGATATTAATTAATTAATCTTAAAACCACTAACTTCAGTGTACATTTGTAAACTATTGTCAAAAAAAACAGCAATGCCAGCTCACCTTGTCTCCACTGTCTGCTAACCAAACCCGTACAATGTACTCCAGCAACCTACTTTTACAGAACAGAAAAACAAACTTATTCACTACAAAAACAGCTTAACTCGTGGTTAGACTAAACGTCACCAATAGCATTAAAATAAACAATTAGGCAGGAAAGGAAACAAGCAGGTAGCCTCACTCCTTCAGAAACAGCGTGTAGTTAAAGGTTTCAGAGCGATGGCTTTTGCCACACAGGAGAGAARCTACAGGAAAGTGAGGGGCCCTTCCACCGCCAGCCGTCTCCCGGCGGGGGGGCGAAGGAAGCGCTCCGCGCTCCCAGCACCGCCACAAACTCTCACGCGGGCTTTCAGCCGGCTTCACTAAGCCTCCTCACCTACCCGGCAGGCAGATCAGGCTCCCCGCTCCCTCCCGGATCCTGGCTGGAGCAGCACGGCGCGGAGCCCCCGCACACGCCACCTCCGGGAGGGTCAGGACCGCTGCCCGCCGTTCCCACCCTCACGCCTAACGCGCACCCGCCCCCCGCGCCCGGCACTCGCCCAGCACGGCAGCACCCCGCAGCCCCCTGCGAGGACGGGATGGGCCCGCAGCGGGCGCGCGGCGCTCGCTGCGCACGAGCCCTGCCAACCGTCGCCACGAGCCCCCACCTGCAACCGCCAGCCGCACACGCTCAGCCTGCCCCCACGAAGGACCCGGGTCAGGGCGCCCACACAGGGCCACTCGCACCCCGAGCCGCGGCCGCGGTCCCTGCCCTCCTCTGCACGAAGCGGGGCTCTGCCCCCACGGGCTACCGGGGAAAGGGGGACGGGGAAAAGGCGCTGGCCTTGGCCGAAGGGGCTGCTGCGGCCACGACGCTCGACGCGCCGTGGAAGGGTGGCGGGGGACAGTTACCTCCCGGCTGTGAGAAGCAGGAGGAGCCACGGCCGCTGCGGGGGGCTGAAGGGACCCGGCTCCGCAGTGCGCTGGGGAGGGAGGCTCCGCGCTCAGCGGCAAGGACTCAAGCGTCTGACGTCCGGCCAGCAGAACCGGCGGCGAGCCCCCACCTCTCGGCACTGATCCCGCCTGATTCTGCGCCGCCGCCGTCCCCGCCTGCGGTGCGGGCTGAGAGGTGGGGCCAGACGGGCAGGGCGCAGCCGGAGAGGTGTTCCGAGTCAGAGGGGAAGCGGCGGCGGAAACTGCCCCGGCGGCGGCGGCACAGAGCGCCCGCCCCTTCCCCCTCCGCCCCCCGCGCGCCGGCAGCACGCGCGGGCGGGGCACCTCGCCCGACTGCGGAGAGGGCGCACGCGGCCGTGGGCGTGGCTTATCACGGCAGAAGAGGGGCAGGATTGGGTGAAGGCGGGAAGAAGAGGGGCTTCGATCCCAAACCATGGGCCTGCCCCTCTCGCCGTCTGCGCGGAAGATTGACAGGTTCGCCGACCACTCGGAAGACGGAAAGCGAACGCCAGACAGCGGGAGGGGGCGGGACCCGCTGGTGGGCAGGGGAAGTGGCCAATAAGCGAGGCCCTGGGCGTGAGCGGCACGAGGGAGTGACGTTCGGGCTGTGGTGCCGGCCGTTGGTGCTGTTCCCGCCCGTTGCCCCTTCAGCGCGGCTGGCGGTGGGCTCCCGGCTGCCTCTGCTTCGGCCCCCTCCCCGCCCTTGATAGAAATAAGGACGCTTGTTCAGCACCTTAGTTATGATATGTTTGCCTCACTCAGGTTGTGGGCATTTCCTGTGTATCTGTATATGGATGCACATAGTAAACATGGACAACGGAACCCTAGCCTGATGGCTGTGAGCACTACTCTATAAATGTTATAAAACAGACCTTGTGCTAACACTTGTGCAAAAGCAAAACTGCTTAGGCACTTTCCTCRCTCCTTGCTCAGGGGAGCATAGCATTCAGGGAACTGAGATAACATGGGCCTGCGACTTTAAAGAAATGAAAGGATTTCTTTTCTCTCATTTGGAAACTTATAAAAAAAAGCTTTAAAAGTCTGTTTATTAAAATCCTGTTTTATAATAATCATAAATGTGGAGGAGAAAGTGTGGAAGGTGTAAGTGCTGGGGCTTCTTCAAGATCTTGAAATCTTTGATTGCTTGCCCAGGGCCATTTTCTAGGGGAGGTCTGGAACATACTGCAGCTTTCCAAAACCTTCTAGAAACCCTTCCTTGCAAAACAACTGGAAACAGTGCAGCAGAAGGAGGCCTTAAGAAGTCATCTGCTCACTCCTTTTTTCCAAACAATACATCATGCTAGTCTCAACAGACATTTGATCACCTTTTCCTAAAAACCTCCATAGGTAATGTGCTGTTGTTCTGTTATCCCTGACATTAGAAAGATTTTGCTGGTGTGAAACTGTAATCTTGCAGATTGCCCTGCACACATGCTAACCATCTTGTCAGGTGCTATCAGCACCGTGCCAGTGTCACTGGGTCACAGAAACGCATGACTCCCCCCTAATTAGGTGGCTGGAGTACTGATTCGCTTTCACAGCAGCAGCTTCACCAGGACAATTCACCTGGTTTCCTTTAGCATCCTACAGGGTGGACACCTGGGACTATGCAGAGAGGTTTGAACTGTTCTGTATGAAAAGCTTTCCGCCTGTAAAGATGGTTTCATCAAAGAGCAGTGGACATATATTGAGTTCCAATTAATATTACAGGGTCTTGTCAGACACTTAAGAATTGCACTTTTATAAGCAACTAATCAGAGAGTCTTGCATTACTAGGATTCGTGATTTGTTTTGTGGAATCTCTCCTCAAATTTTATATCAACTTTAATACAAAATGGACATATTCCACAAATACTTATTTTGCTCCTGCATTCCCCTGATTTTTCTAAAAAGGCTGTTGCAACGTAACAACTTCTAGAGACTTATTTTTGTATGAAAAAGCTGTAGGGGCTTTTTCCAGTTAAGTTATGATTTCTAACTTAAAAAATGCAATTCATTAGCCTTTAATTTGACTCAATATATTCTAGAATTTAAGTGAAGAATGTAAAGCAACAGGGAAAACTATAGTCTTCCACATCTCAGAAGTTAAAAGAAAAAGTGTATCTGTTTGGGGTGGTTAGAATTCCAGACAATTATTCTAGGTTGCAGTGGTGAAGAAAGTGGATAATTGCTACATGTAAAATATGTTTGTACTATTAATCATTAAGAAAAACACAGGCATACCATGGGGTATGTCAAGTACATAAAAAAGGGAAGGAATGCTGCGGCTTGAACTTTCTAATGACACTGTGATGCACATGCATGAATGCTGCTCCAAGTGAGCCAAAAAAGACTTCCAGTGTTTAATCCCAGATTAAGCATATTGCCTTCATGGACTCTTTTGAAAATTCCTGTGCGCTCAGTAAAATAACAGAGCTTGCCAGATACCAGGCCTCTTGATTTTTCAAAGCTTTTTATTTTGAAAAAGTACCTTATCACAAAGTTTACAAGAACAAAAGTACCTTATCACAAAGTTTACAAGAACAAGATACTTAATGCCCCATGAAATTTCCACTTTCATTTTAATATTCATTGTTTTGCACTGAGATTTCAACTGCTGTTTCCAGAAGCCTATAAAATTTCCTTTATGGAGTGTTCTTCTGAGGAAAATATTCTTCCTTGCCGTGTTAAAATATTTAATGATTAGATGTTTTTAAATTAAGAACCTGTACAAAAAAAAAAAAATACATAACTTCATCACTTACAGCTTTTTACAGTTCAGATTTCCCTTAACAGCTTAAAATCTCTACTCCTCCAGTTTGTTAAAAACTTCGTTCTTTTCACACATGGAAGAAATAACCATATGACTCCTCCTTCCATCCAATATTTTAAACTTTTATACTGTTCTAAATATTGCTTTTTTTTCACTCTCTCATGACTCAAACCAGTCAAACCAGTCATTCTGACTGCTCTCACTACAACCTCTCCATCACCATCCTTTCAAATTTCTGCCTTTCAAATGTTGTAAGTCTTAATTCATGTTCATCAGAAGATCTGTACACCTAAAAATAGAATTAAACGGGAAGTAATACAAGCTGCTGCCACAAGTTAATTCCTTCCTGTGGATCCTCTAAATTGTTTGACTTTTTAACTTTTAGCAAAAGTTTTTGTTTTAGACTAAGTGTTCCCAGTCTGTGATATGCAAACCACTGCAACATAGTAAACTAGAGAGCGATGAGCCAGCTCTCAGCCCTGTGTGGAGAGGCACTAAAGGGGGATCTGTTCCTGGCTGCTGTAAATGCCTGCCTACAAATAGGAAAAGAGCAAACTGGATATTTTTCATTTGTTCTAAAATTCATGCAATTTGGCAGCATGCAGTGTTCGTGAAGGAGAGAGCCTTACCTGACTGGGCTGAGCAGTGTGCGTTGCAGATTAGGGTTGATGTATGTTTATAGATTCCAAAATTTTAGGACCACAAGGAGCCTTTTATAGTCCTCCTCTGAATGTAGAGAGCCCAATAATATGTGTTAACTCCATGTGAGAGAAAGGTGGGACTTACCTTCTCCTGTGCATGAACGTGGCCCAGTAAAGGGGCACAAACTCATGCTGTTGCCAGTATAGTTCCACCATTGCTGACAATGGTGGTGAAAAGCATGCTCAGTTTGAGAATCCCCATGTACATCATCATCATATATCAGACAACATTAAGCAGTTGACAGAATGTCATTAATAAAGTAAAAAAGCAAAAACAGGCTTTGGCTGCTTATTTCGTCTGATCCATAGACAAACATCCAATTTTTTCTCTCCATAATCCTGGAACTGTTGGTTCAGCTGCCTTCTTGGCAGTTTGCTATTCCCAGTTTTTCTTCAAGAGAACTCCTTACAAACTGGGAATATTCTTAGATGAGAGAGAAAGGTGGAAATGTGGGGTGCTCTGGCTGATGCCTTCCAAACTAATAGACCATAAAAAATGGTCCAGCTTTTAAAAAGCTGGTGGAAATCACATTTACATGAAAAAAGAAGAAAGGGGACATGCATATCTTCATTGTGGCCATGCCTCAACTGTATTGAAATCTATTTCCCTRCAACTGGGGAATAAAGCCATTAAATTGTATAATGAAAAAATAATGACGCATGTCAAGTGAAAGGACTGAAAAGACTACATCATGAGAATCACATGCTGAGGTGCAGAAACACCRTGGCACTTCAGCAAAATGTTAGCATTCTCAAGTTTAAGAGATAGTGATGTGAACGTTGATCTAAGGCTGCAGCATGGAGGAAGAGGATTTTGTTTGTTTTAAGCATTAAATCATGTACCCACTTCAATCAACGGGAATCACTGTCATTTATCTAGGTGGCTGAGGACTGTACCCTAATTCATCAGAAGTTACATATTTTTCATTTACATAAAAATGACAGTCAAAGCTCAAAGTTTAGGGAAAAGAAAAAATAGAAAGATTTTTTGCAAAATAATGTATTTTAAAAGGTTTTCCCACTTTAAAATCTCTGTCAAAGTTAAGCTTCCCAGTAACTGTTGAAAATAAAAGTACATCCTTGTGTTAGGATGCTTATAAATCAGTGTGTTGATTTTACTACGAAGCTACTAATTTAATTTAATTCTATGATTCCAAGTGTAATTAATTTAGTTTAAAGCTGATCTAAACTTTAAAAAATGGAATTTTCATTTATTATTTTAAAGACTTTTTTTTCTGTTTAGAACAAAGTAACATTTCAGTAGTATGTACTTCCTTATATTCTCTTTACCAAATTTTCCCTTTTCAGTATGCTTTAGAAATGTATTCATAACTCTGGCTGCAAGCTGAATTAAAAATCAAGCAGAAATACTGCTTAATCTTCTATGATAGAAACATATCCAATATTTTTCAGGCACTCTGCATTTTTGTGTGTATTTCTCTCTCTTAATGTAATAGACAGGGAATACAAATAAACCATTTATGTGTTTCAAGCTATTCTGCAATATTTCCACTTCCTTTTGTAACAGTAATTAGTTAAGTTTCAGGGTTTTTTAAATGCTACATTTGCTAGGACATCACAAACTATACTATAAATTGTACTTGTTTCTTATGCCAAATGCTAAAAGATTCAAGAACTGGCATCATCAGAACTTGCAGTACTCTCTAATCCTTTCCCTTGACAAGAAGCAATGATTAGTCCAGTGCCCAATCTACATTTTTATTATTCTTACACCCCAATACCCTGCCCTCAAATCTTGCTATTTCTCTATTAACTTTATGAACTGTTCAAATTCTGCCTGACAGAATCAGTAGCGAATTAGCCACAGTGTACTAATTCTCAGTACGCAAAGCGTACTAACAAAGCGCCTGCTGCTGTCCAAAATGCACATTTGCCAGCCATTGTTCTAACTGCTGTTCCTCAGTCACCGGCTCACCCACTCTGCCCCTAATCACTTCCAGAATAGGTTACATGAACGACAAAGCAGAAGAGGAAGGTCTATTAGAAGCAGCTGGGAAAAGTGCAAAAGAAATTTTTGGGGGGGTTAGACACTTCTGCCTCTCTCATCATCTCTTAGAGCTCTCGCCCTTTCCCACATGGCAGATGATGGCCTCCAGTGTTTTTCAAAGACATCCCACCACCGTCTGCGTGCTGTCTGCTTCCCATGAAACTTCCTCAGCCTGAGAGATGAAACAAAAAGTTTCATAATAGCACTAAGTTACTTTGCATATTGTATTAATATGGTCAGAGGTCACCACATATAGCAGGAGAAAATTTAAATGGGAAGTATGTGGGGGGTGAAAACTTGTATGCAGATGAGGGGAATCATTAATTAGATTGCTGAGAGAATCGCAGCAGCTCTTTCCCAAAGCCAATTATTTTTCGTTTAATATCATATAAAATGTTCAAAAATATCCTGTTACTTATTGAGAGATCATGTATTCTTTAGTCTCTGTAAGCCAAATTTACTGTACGCATCAAGGGCTCCCTCCATTTCAACACCTAAGCTTCCTGTGTGCTACCTTTCTTTAGGAATCCTTTGAACTCTATATTTGCCATTAATTCTGTATATACCTTAATTTTGATTACCAAAAATGACAAGGGTTCATTTTCCTCCTCTGTAAAGCCTGCTGTCCAGCCTTTACTCTCACATACCCAGAGCTATGTCCTTTGTGCACCTTATTCACCTTCTGGGAGCCATTTTCCAGCCTAGTTCTGGCAAGCGTGAGTGCATTTACATTTTGCCCTTTCTATCAAACAGTTCTTTGATTAATGGACAATTACGAAGGTGCTTGAGCGTTGCAGTGCTAAACAGGCAAAACAGATTCTACGGGTTTTCCATTTTCCCCTTTTTGGCTTTCTGGTTGTCCTCCCAGTCAATAGCATTCTGCCCACTGACACTTAGGATTTTTCCTGAAATTGGGGAATTGATCAGATGCAGTGCTAAATGACAGAATTATGGCTCTGCAGCCTAGACCAAATATTTTTTGTATAGGAGAATCTACAGACTCAGGTGAAGAGTGGTGTTCCACTATACTGGCTTGTATGAAAATGGATGGGAACACATATTTGTCACTAGAATACTTAAGAGAAGCAAAATATATCCATCATCACCTAAGTCTGGCTTTCCTGTTAGAATTAACTAGTTTTACAGTACTTTAGTTCATATTCAGATTTGGGTTGATCTTATTTGGTTTTCCACATATAAATATTGCACTAGACTGATCACTGCTTTTTATGTTTTCTCTGACAGCAGATATTAATCAATTATATTTCACAAATAATAAATCAGGGCAGAGTGTGGCGCTAAAAATGCTGCTAACCTGCATTCAAAAGGAGGATATTTATGTTTGTATTTATGCTATTGATTGCTTCGAGTTTCTTCCACCACATATGAATTAGAAAGCTTCAAGCTTTATTTTATTTGAACATTACCCTAAAGAAGCTCAATGTATCTTTTGAGATCAGCGTATTAAATTTCAGAAAAAGTGCTTCACATGGATTTGAAGAAAAGAAAAAGATTTCCTGCTCCATCCAAAAATAGAAACTGTTCATGTTGTCAGTTAGAGCATAAGGGAAGAGATATTAATTGCTCTGCTCCCTTAACCTCATTGTCTTTTAATTTAATTCAATAAAAGTCTGTTTGTGAAGGCTCACTGTGTTCTCTGCATTACTGCTATTACATAAATTTATCATGAAATTCAGTAATGGTGTGCTGAAAACATGGCTATTTTCACAGAACATCTTCATTCACAATAATTAATAGTATAGTCAGTATAATGATAAGCAGAAGAGATGACGATTACTATGACAAGCTCAAGGACATTTTTATGAACTGCCTTTCTGTGAAAAACCTTGAGTTTGTCACCTATAAATTCTGGCAGCTGCTATATAACAAATTAGACTGTGTGGGAAGAGGTAGAGAGAGAAGTATAATGTGAACTTTTTTACACACAGGTTGCTACAGGCAAAAATGTAGACATTCGTAAAGAAATCAATATATTTGTGGATTTTTTCTAAGAATTTAGACATTATTTTAAGCAGCAAAATTGCAAAGAGAATTTATCAGTCCAAAAATGAATAAACAGGTTTCTACTTCKGTGGGTCACATTCTATCCTCAGTTATATCCTGTATCAAAAGGTTGTAAAGGTAAAATCTGTCTTGATTTATATTCTTATATGAGCAAATGAGGCATTGGCATGTAACCAGGTTGAGGCAGCTAATGTATCCCTGAATTGACTAGCTCATATATTACTTAATTTCTCCTCCTTTGCTTTCTGAAGGCAAAGATATATCACTACCCAGAGGTATCATTGCATGCATCCCATTTTCATCTGAAAAAAAATGTTCACCCATTGCAGAACTTCCATGGATGAATTCCCCATCCTGCTAAGAAAATTAATTTGGTAAGATTTATTGTAATTGCTTTGTATTCATAGCATCTGAAGAAATACTAACAAAAAGGTAACCTCAGACTGACTTAAAGACACATTGAAGGAAGCCCTCAGCATCTTTGGAAACAGGCCCTTTACATGAGATCAAATTCAATCAACATGCCACAGCTACCTTATTATTTGTCCAAAGGACATGAAACATTCAATGCCCAATGAATATTAAGAACAGAGCAAGCATATGTGATACCCCCCCAGAAGTACTTTCCCAGCCTCTGATTACTTACAGCTCAGGGGGTTTCCTTGGCTTTTTCTATTTAGACACCCTCAGTGGATTTCTCTTACAAGTTCTAGTCCAGGCTTCTCTTGAATTAACATCAAATTTTTCTGTCCACAACATCCTCTAGTGTGTAGTTCCACAGACAAGTTACTCATGGTCTGAAGAATTTTGCTTGCTTTGAACTTGGCTCCTACTAGCCTTGGTCCTTGTGTTAGAAGAGCTGCTGAATTTATTCATCCTTCTATACCACTTACAATTTTGCAGGACTCTGCCACAGCACTTCCTAACCTGTCTCTTTTTTCTAAACTGAAAAATCCTATCTTATTCGATTGTTCCTTGTAAAGAAGCTTTTCCATGCTTTGGTCATTCCTGTTGCGGTTCTCTGAACCTTTTCTAGTTCTAATATAACTTTTCCTGAGATAATGGGATCAGAACTTTACATACTATTCAAGGTGTGGGAGAACTATGGATATTTTAAATGGCATAACAATCTATATTTTATTTCATATTACTTTTAAAATAACTCCTAATACCTGATTTGCTTTTTTGACTACGACAGAGTATTAAGCTGAAATTTTGCACAGATGTTCCATAACCTAGGGTCCAACTCCTGAACAGTTACAATCATTTTATATGTGAAGCTAGTATTGTTGTTCCCCACGTCTATCCTTTTACCTGTGTCTATCTTGAAGTTCATCTGCCATTTCGCCTGCTATGTCACTCAGTCTCCTAAGGTGCAGTGTTGTCCAGGAAGTTTTATCATTAGATCAGCTAAAAAATCAGATCAATATACTTTTTTTTTTTTTTTTACATTTAACACATACAGCAGACTTGGATTTGTAGTTTGTTTTCATAAGATGAAAACAATTCTTCATAAAATGAAAAAGTGAATGACAAGACATTTATCCTATGAAAATTGGAAATTCCCTCATACTAAGATTGGTACAGACATTAGGAAGCCAACATACCACTGAAGAATTATCTTCTTTGTGCATCTGACTCCAAAAAAATACAGGCAATTTACTCTTTTCAAAACACTGCATTGAAGTTAATTGTTTCCATTCAAATCGGCCATAAGTCCATATCCCTGTGTTTTTCCACGTGGCAGGAGAATACACTGCAATGTAGCTTTAGATAGAATCAGCACTGCTTAAAGGCTTTTAATCCCATTTCCATTGCATATCATAAGCTGCAAACAAGACTATGAATGTCCAGTTCAGGGACAGTATTACATGGAAGCTAGAAAATATGATGTGGCTCTACAAGGTTTTTGAAGTTCTTGAACAGATAAAAACTTGACGAAAAATCAAAATGAGTATTCGGAAAGAGCCAGTGATGCTTGGAAATATTTTCTGCCGGAGGTGTGAGGAGGGAGGAAGGAAAACCTTTAAAGGCTCTAGGTCAACATCCTCTCATTGTAAGGAAAGTGGGGCTCTTCTGTCCCTGCTCTAGTTGATAAAGTTGTGGCAGTAGGAAATGTGTATGTTCTACTTCTTTCCCCCAGAACGGGAAACACCAGAAGGGAAAAGTGTATGGATCTGAGTTACCAACGCACAACTGAAAATTCACAAAATCTCAAAAAGCAACAATATGAGTGGCCGAGGAAGCTAGACTGGATGTTGAGCACTCCTGAATTAAATAAAAGGAGCTGTCCTTATGGCTGAACTATCCCTCCAGACCACAGAAGAAGGGTCTGGAGCTTTTCTTTATGGAGAAAAAAAAAGAGATGTCAAAGGGAAACGAAGAATGGAATGACTTTAAAGGACCACCACAAGCTTTGAAAAGGTGTCTTGAGATAGCATCCTTCTATTTTATTCTTTTCTTTTCTTTCCACTGTGCATTTGTGTGGTTCTATCCTGGGATATAACATCTTCCAAGTTATAGGAGCTCTTCTGATCCATTTTATGACTGTTCATGCCTAACACAAATCCTGCAGAAATAATTTCACATTTTTCCTTCCAGTTGTACTTTTAGTAACATTTATAATTATCTGCTGATAATCCTATACTTTTCAGCAATATCAATTTAAATGTGCTGGGTTATCTTTCCACCGTAATTTCTCCACTGCTGTTTCTAYTGCAGCAATTTCATGGACTAGAGCATTGTAGAGCTATAATTTGGAATATATATAAAATTTATTGCGAGTTCCCATCAAGCAATAGGCTGTAGCACTGCTTGTGGTATACGTTATTATTTCATTGTATTCTTTCATTTCTGCTTGAAATGTGAAAGATTCTTTTTTTTCCATTTATCCCAATAGCTTTATTTCTGCCGTTATTATTCAAATTATATAACTTTTATATACTCTCTACAAATTTCATTTCCATAGAGTGAGCAGGAACAAAATTCTCTATTATTTCACTGGTTATGTGCCTCTTATTTTTTCTCTGGCAAAGCTAACATAAATGGAACCATAAGAATTTGTGGAAATTATGAAGTCTTTCCCTATTTCTATTATTCCATTAATATACTATCTGTTCTCAGAGAGACCACTATAAACATTTTATAGCAGCTTTTAGTAAGCTACTTTCTCAGTTGTTTAGATCATTGTGAGCAAATTTTTTTTTCAGCTAAGTAATTACAGCAAGTGGAAATATTTTTTGTGTCCACACACAATATTATCAGAACTAAATGGTGTTGCTTACCAGTGTATTTTTAATATTCAGCCTCAGGAAAAAGAACTGAACATTCTTATTTTCCCTAACTGAACAGTATTACTATTCAAAGAAGCCACTCTTCTCCCCCAGCTTTATTGCTTTTTTAAAAATATGAAAAATACCAGCATATATCGATCTATGTCCAACACTGCTTTTTCACTCTAATAAATTTGACCCATATGTGTAGGCGATCTACATTCAAATAATCTCTTGAAATCTCAATGACAATTTAAAATTCACAATACATGTATCGTAGGCATCTGACAATTAGAAACAATTAAATTTAAAAATAATGCTTGAAGAGACCTTTAGAGACCATAATTTCCATTTCCCTACTTAAAGACTATACCTACATTAATTCAACCAGATGCTTGTCTAATCTGTTTCTACAAGATTTCCAATCACAGTATAATTGGGCATATAGCCCAGAAGTCACTCCTTAACTTTAGTACCATGTCAATCTATAAATTCTGTACTTATGGTAAGATTAGGAAGCATAAGAAAAAGCTTCATTTTCTTTATGGGGATGATATTTCTATTCTTATGTTGCTTCCCAGCACTGTGGGAAAAGGATAGACCTATAAACTGAGCTTAAAAAATGCATATAATCAATAACTGTAGCTGAACTTCTGTATAAAAAACAGAAAGACAGAACTTGAGTAAGTTAATACTGAAGTGGTTTGGTCTGAAAGAAATGTATTAATGGCCTAATCTAAAACCCATTTAAAGTCAATGGAGAAACTGCTGAAAGCCCAGTCCTATCAAGCATTGGAGTCTATGGAAATTTGATAAATTTTTGAGGTTAATTTTATATTTAGATGTACACACCTGCATGATATGGTTGGCAAGGCCTCATTACAAATATACATACAAACAAAATCAGTCTAAAACAATAAGTAGTAAAAGCACACAGGTAAATAAAAACTTTTCAGTAACCAAGGAACAAAAGGAAAAGGCAAGACGAAGAGCTACCCAATGTACTTCTTTTTACCTGTGCTGTGTATTGCATTAAATAAATAAATGGTCCATATAGGATTAACCACCAGGGAAATTATGAAAAAATAGTTATGTTCACTCACCTCTCTAATAATTTCATCTTCCTTTTACTTTAGTATTAATTATTTTTCTTCATATAAAAGTGAATTTTCTCCAGAAGTATATATATTTTATTTTGTCATGGAGTGAAAATGTGATGTAGTCATGAGGTATAACTTCCTCCCGCAGCATATCAGTTTTTCAGAGCTGGAGGACATACATTTCTCTACCACACAGAACGACTACAAGCCAATTTTAAAGGTATATATGTTCTCACTATTGAGAAGAAGTCATGCAACAAATTTAAGACCTGATCCTGAAAACTCTCAAGCATATGAATAGCTTTTCTTCCACATGAATTACCCTGTTGACTTCAGAGGGACTGCTAACATTTCGCAGGGTTGGCAGGATAAGGATTATAATTTTTATCATGTTAAAAAATCRTGTCATAAGATAAAAAAGGCAGAAATTTATTTATATTAAGAAACTACAAAACCATGTGTCAAATTACCCCCAGAATACAATACAGTGAAAAGACACTGCAGATAAAACAGATTTAAACAGATGTGGCAGTATCCAGTAAACTGAAGCATTTTTAAATTACTGCAATTTCATTTTAGTGTTGTCTCATAAGTCAACATTATCCAGTATACCTGACTTTTGTTGTCAAAGTGCGTATTCACACTGACATACATCTCAGCCTTTGATAGTGAGGTATTCACGTGACCTTGCATAACGCTTGGGGTGGAATCACCCCCCCATCAGTGCCAATGGGAACTGTGCCCTGGACTTCAGTCCCAGAAATTCCTACTTGGACTCCTGGTTACATGCAAGCAAAAGGCAAATTATTCTATTCAAAGAGATCAGTCCTTAGTGAAAAGATGATTCACATTTTAAAACAGATAGAGCAAAACTACATGATGCTGTTATTCTAATAAATAAAGTTCTTCACTTTTCTTGCTATTGTATAGTACCGACAAGACAAATTTCATCACATTCCTTGGATGAATAGTCTAGGAAAAAATAAATGAATCTTCTTGCAAAATGCCTCTAACTTTTTAAAAATATTTCTAGTAGCATTTCTGTATTGTAGGTGGACGGCTAAAAACCTAAGACTGCAGACTTAAAAAAAAAAAAAGACTGAGCCCCTGGAAAGAGCAGTTTCTGTGATTTAACACTCTGATTTCAGCAATACAAATAAATTTTTCAGTCACTACAAAACATGCTTTTAGATGTTATTTTAATTCACACTGCTAGGTCATTCATTTAACATTTTACCATTAAAGTATTTATCCAAGAAAGTGACATGCACAGAATATTCTAGAAATATTTTATGATTTAGCAACTCATAGAAGCCACTAGAATTTGAAATGACTATATTAAAAATAAACTTTTTTTTTCAGGCACTAAGGCATTATTGATCTTCTGAGAAGAGTYTTTTGGGGGACTCAGAAATATTAACACACAGCAGAAAGCATTAACTTGCAAATTCATACAGTACATTTGTTCACCCCAGAGGTGGAGTGATGTGGAAGTCATCTTGTTATAATTTTGTGTACTACTAAAAATGTATGTCTTGGGAGTGGTGTCCTTCGCAATCTAGTCTTTCTGGTTGCATTCCAGTACAATCCCAATTGATTAATTCTAATTTTTTCAAGGTTATGTAGAGGAGCCAAAGTCTAAACTACAGGCACTGCTAGATTTTCTTTATCTGGAACTGTAAGTGAATGCTATTGATTTTTACACGTCACTTTTAAAACCTAATAGCGTTTAGATGGAAGGCAGTTGGAAAACTAAAATCCCTTATGTCAGTAGTGTACTGAAGAGGTAGAAAAAAAAGTAAAATATTCCAAAATAAATTATATCTTGTCTAATCTTTGGACACTACCCAATTTAAGCAAAGGATTTAAGGCTTCTAAAAATGTTTCTCTGATATTGCTGTGAAAGCAAGAGTAGAAGGGAAGAATCCAGGCTTGATCAATTTAGAAGAGTCAGAATGAACTAACAAGACAAAGCCATTAGGTTTTCAAGTATAAATTTTTTGGAGTGGGAAAAGTCTATGCAACATGTAGAACATTCGGTAATAAAATATTCTATGATAACACAGAATTAAACACTTGCTTTAAGTAGTCTCCAACACCTATACTATGCTCACACTTAAGGGAGGATTCTTGCCAGAAGGTGCTATGTCTGACAGCCAGCTGATAATTGATTTACCTTGGTAGTGACTAAGAGAGCAATGATCATTTTTTCCTTTGATACATGTCAACATTTTGTACAAGGGAACCCTGATCCTTGACTGGAGCATCTAAGAACTAGGACAAATAATAAATTAACTATGGTTCATTTACAACAGCTCTACACTAGCTCAGAGTCTGTGCATTCTCATGCTATCTTAGATTCTGTTCAACACCATAAATATTTAACAGTTAATATTCATGGCCATTTTACCATAAATAATGATTATAATGGCCAAATTTTACACCTTTTTCTCATGTAGTTCCATTTCAGTGGCACTAAAGGCTGTAGCTATGGACACATTACCCATTACCCTTCTGAATTAACACTGTGAACACTCTGAAGCAGAGATGATGTCTTCTCTAAAGTCTATAAAGCACAGTAGAAATTTACAGGAATACATACATATTGCATAATATATAATAAATAAATAAATGGCATATGCTTTCTAACAATGATGAAATATGGAGGCCTCAGATAAAAAAGTAACTGAACTGACATCTCTAATTTGTAGAAATACATAGGTAAAAAAGGGTGAACTTTGGATAAATTGTATTATGCATACAGAAACATAGCATGTTTTTAGATTAAGTATTTCATCTTAGCAGTTTATCTGGATTTTATTTTTCTCATTAAAAGTCTATTTAGCAGAAGCCATTTGCAGTATGGTGGAGCATCGCTTTATGCATTAGAGAATATGTTCCAAACAAATCTCATAATGGCTTACATGTAGTATGAATGTATTTATTAGGATTTTCTTAATTAATACTATTTCCTTAAATGGGCATGATATAATGAAGCAAGACTCAATTAGTTAATTTAAATGTAATTATCCCTAAAATATATCTTTTTTTTTTTTATCCATTTGAATGTTACTAGTAGTCTAGAAAACAGTAATTCTATCTTACTAAAATGAAAGAACAGACAAAGATGGGCTGCTGCACTCAGCTGCTGAGGTTTATGGTATTGCAGTTCCTCTAAATATGTAGTTAGAGAAGAAAACTAAAATTCTGACAAGTGGAGGAAAGCACTCATCCCCATAACAATTTTAACAATATTGTTCAAACTAAAGACAAGACAAAATGTATGTTATGAAAGTTTCTTGTTTGCTCTAGTACTCGGGAGTTATAACTCTTATTCTAATTCTAGTTAAAAAAACTTTGCTAAAATATGTTTGCTTTCTCTCTCTCACCCCCTTCCCTGTCAAAACAGATACATCTGGATTCCAAGTCCTAAACTATCAGTAGGATTAAATCATCTAAACTTCCACATACACAATCTCTTACTGACAACAGATGCAATTGTCAAATCCAGAAGTGATAATATCACATGTTTAAAAAATAATCTTTTGCTAAAAATCTATTTCAGTTTTATACTAATTATATGGGAAAGTGTATATCTGAGAGACATTGCGACACGTGATACTGGAGCTACACATTTTACAACTGCATGGAGATCATTAAAAATAAAGAGCTATGGGTTTATATTCTTTTGTTTCAAGTTCCTATAAGATTTCTAGAAGATGGTATGGATGGTAAAATGCTAATAAGTAATACCAGAAATAATATTAAAACGAATGTAAGAAAGTAAGACAAGCTCTCCTTTTCCTCTCTGAGAAGCATTGTAATTCATTGTGAGAAATCACATCCTAAGCACAGCTGAAAATCTTTTCATAGAGAATGCTACTGAGCAAAACTCCAAGAAAAATGAAAGCAAAAGGCGGAACATGGCACATTCACCTCAGCAGAATTTATAGCTGCTAGCTCCTGGGAGACAGCTATGATCTTTTCTAAAAAGCTACACCCTCTTGAAAAATTAAAGTGGACCTTTCTTTAATAAGACCAGGAGAAAAAGCTTTTTTTTTTTTTTTGGTCCACATTGTGTCCTGTCTGTAGTTCTTTTTGACAGCTGCTTTAAACATATGTAGCAACTGTGGCACTATCTGGCTGGTGAACTTTCCAATGGCATAAAAGGAACATATGTTGGCATACAGTGTACAAGCTGCTTTGTACCCACCTTTGGACCACTGTACTTGATAAAAAGCTGATAGTGCAATGCAGCAAATAGTCTGGCCTTTACTGCATTACATTTTTACCCACTGCACAAAATTTCAAAAGTGATTTATCTTGTGATAGAGAAGACAGTTGTTTCATTACCTTATGTTCTGTTGCACTTCCACTTTCCTTTTAATCTGCACTGATATAGCAAGGAGCCTTTGACAGATGTCAAAGTGTGTTGAGCCTCAGCACACCTCAGTGCATCCTCAAAGCACAAGGGTAGAGACTGAAACTGAACCATCAGAGTATAACTGATGACTGACATGTCACTTGAAGCCAGCTTTCAAGTGGTAATAACTCATCTGTTTCCTTTTTTTTTTCTTTGCAATAGAAATGCTAACAAAACCTTTACAATGACAGCACTCCTAGATAAGTCCTTAATTAAACAGTTTGAGATCCACCTTGTGACACCTTGCACTTGATTCAGCTGGCCACAYGAAGGTGTCARGTAATATTTGAAATGCTCTGAAATAGCCTGCCTGGTCTCCAGCTGCCACTCCAGAAGGATGCACGGTCCCCGTAGGTCCTATGGGCATATCTACCAGTCCTACATCGATATCTGAGACACTCTAAATCTTAGGCACCTATGTGTGGGCAACTGAGTCAAGCCCCTGGTTTGTCTCCAAACAGACCAAGTTTATTGAGCACTAATGTGCTGAGCTCCTAAGGCAAGGTCAGGAACAAAATCTGTTTTCCTCTGCGGGTATCTCAAAGGGGATTTCACTCCATGTCACTCAATGAAGTGAAAACCTTTCATCCTGCCTCACTGGTGAGTCAGGGTGCTGGAAACTTCTGGGGATGGTCACACAATTAATGTGCACAGAGGGGTTTAACTCCTTGGGACACTCTGAACAGAAATACAAGGATGCTTGATGGACCAGGTAAGCCAGATAATTCCTTTTCCTCCCCTATAGCTAAGCTGTAATGCAGAGAAGCCAGGTGGTGCTCAGCCTCATGTGGCCCACATAAAACCCTTTCAGTCCCAGGCAGGACTATATTGCCTCATCTTTGACAACGTGTCAGAAACATGCAAGCACATGATGATACATAACTGGTTATTCAGGATGTGGGGTACTCTTCCCTCTGAATCAGTTCTAACTAGTGCTACAGTGCAACACCAATTGGGTCATAATACAAAATTCTTCAGATGTTATGTTTTATTACAATGTTCTTTGGATAAAATGTAAAAAGAAATGAAACCCATTTGTGGTAAGTAAAAGGATTTGGAATGCTTCATAAAATTAGTAGAGTTAATAAGCTAATTTCCAGCAAACTGCTTCTTTTCTAAAAATTAGAAATTACTCTGCATAGACTTTTATGAAAAATATTTTATTTTTTCATGAAGAATTATCTAAAAATTATGGTTCTAATAGACTACTTAAGATGTCATTTGCATAAGAACTTTATGGCTAACTAACATTCTCTCTACAATGTTCATCAAGAAGGTATTCATTCATTTCACATCCCAAACTGTTTTGTAATGTTCATGTGTGTTGAATAGCTTCTCATTCTCACAATGGATCTAGTAATATGACAGCATTTGGTGAAAGATCCTGAATGTAAAGTGTATATTACATTGTAGTGCACTTTTGAATCCTCTAAGTTGTTAAAGTGTTATATGTAGGGCTATTAAAAAGATTATCACACACATAGGGCATGTAGTGTACTTTTAAGCATTGGTCTGTGCTCATTTGCAGTCTGAGATCTGAAGAAAGCTTTTGCTTTCATGCTTTATAGCATCTCCAACAAATACAAGAATAACAATAGAAGTCATGGTTCTGCTGCTTTAGAAAACATATTTCTTGAGAACCGACTGACAATGTTTTAACAATTTTTCCTTAAAAACTTAATTGTTTTCCCACAACCATTGACTCTATTAAACCTGAACTGATCTTTTATCATTAAACATTCAAGAAAGGTTAATAACAGATATTCAAACTACTTAATGAATTCATACTTCATGAATATTTTAAATATGCAGAATGGATGTTAAATATTTGTAGAATAACTATGGCCTTGTCTAGTTCCGGGTAGAATGTGATTGGCCTGGAATAACTCCTACAAACTTAACTAAAGGTTGGACCAGGATTTTAGAAACCCTCTTTTATGATGATCATTGGGAAGAGATCCATCCAGTTATACCACAGATTTAGTGTAAGATGGCTTGATATAAAATATGAAAATCACTATGAGAAATTCACGAGGGCATTAGGAAAAACTACTATTCCAAATCAATGAAAAATAATATTCATAATATCTTCCAGTCAACTTATATACAGTAAGTTGTACACTGTAGGTAATCAATTAATTTTGTTTCCTTTTTAAAGGTGAAGAAATTGAGGCATTCATTTTCAAAAGTTTCTCATTCATGGATAGTTGAACAATTCAAATTGAAATCAATGACACTTGTGAGTTTTCACTACTGCTAAAAATCATGAATAATGTATTTCAAATTGGACACCGAGAAAGCGAGATGCACCAAGTAAGTCAGTTATGAAAATGGGTCCATCAATGATGCAAGCTGTGTTCCAAAAGGATCAGCCTTGAAGCCGGAACTAAAATGGAAATATTTCCAGCTCACACCACTAAAGTCTCTACTGATCACATTCATAGAAGTAACTACTGGATTCCTGTTGTTTGTTGCACAGACTGTGAATTGCCAAAGTACAGCTATGGCACAATGTACATTTCTCGTACGCTGATTTGCTATGCTTTCCTTACGCTAAAGTTTTGTGAAAATAAACATGCATCTCTTCATTACTTGATTTTAATTCTCAAGTGATTAACAAAATCCGTATTCTTCTGTAACGTAATGCCTGCTCCTCTCTTACCCAGCCAGTACAAGGTATTGGGTATTCATTGGAGGCAAGAAAGAGTTGACATGGAGCCACAATATGCCCAGTTACCACGGCTAAAATAACCTAACGTCATGAATAACAAGCGCTGAAGAGTGCGTACACTCCTTTTATTCTAACAGCCAACAGACTAGTTATCATAAATAAGGTATGACAGCAGTGAAGTCAACAGCACTCTACTCCCAGCAAATCTAATATCCATACCAAATGCGTCTGGCATACACAGTTACAATAAAGTCAGCCTGGAATCATCATCATTTTTCTCCATATAGTTTAACTGCTGATGACAGGTGATTTTTGTAAGGTCACCTTCATTTAAAAAACACACCATCTGCCTTACTGTTAAATTAAGGGTGTGATAGATAAATATGTCTAAAAATTCCTAGACTAGATTAGGATATAGCTTGCTGTTCATCTGAAAAATAAATTCTTATCACATACACAAAATTAATTCATTTCTAATTACAAGAGATAATATGTCTGTAGCGAGGACAAGCATTTTCAGAATTATCATTTCAGAATCATCGACTACTAAGGTAGAAAACTTGCTAAATTAATGTACATTACTGAAAACAGCATGCAAGAATGGTACTGAGAACAGGTTTTTAGTCCAAAAAAAATATCTACCAACTTTTAAATAGAAAAGATCAGAATATATGGAAACTGAAAATTACAGTTTGGGGTGACAAGTTATCTTTTCAAAACAAGTGAAAGACTGGTGTACTGGTGGAAGTGCCCTGAAAAAGAATACTGAAAGAAAGAGAAAAGGTACTGAAAAAATGGTTTAAAAGGGCTATTTATTTCTCTCTTTTCTTTTCACAGCATCAGAACTTTTAAAAAGGGGAGAGGATGCAGCAAAGCAAAAGTGACCAAGCTTTCTGCCAGAGCAGGATACATGACCTATTATTTCTTTACCAGAGGGCCATATAACCATGCGTTACCACATCATGCAATGGGGGGAATGCCTGCAGGTGCCCGAGACCCAGCACACATGCAAAAACCACATGACCAACACAACTGTAACCTCTTCATATTTACATATGAAATGTGTGTATTCTTTACATAAACAAAAGCACCAGGTAAGGGGTCCTCAGAAAGGACCAGATGACTGGAAGTACCCACTGGGATTGTCAAATGTTCTGACAGATTACACCCAGCTTTGTACTAGAGCTTTGGTCTCTCTGTGAAAGTCATAAAACATACACATTCTGTAAGTACATTGTATTACTAAACTTATTCTACTACCTCACACATGATGGATTTAATTCTCTGGCAGGTCAGCATAGTCACAAAAAATTGCTTAGTGCTGAACCTTAAAGAATATACAGTACATCTGCTTATAATTTCTAATATAATTCCTAACATCTATAATTCTAATTTCTAATAATTAATTTAGCCCTAATAAGCACAGTACTTCAGATATAGTTTTATAAAGGACCTATTTACTACTATTACCTTCTTCACAGGAACCTGTTGCTACAAGGACTTCATGGCTCAAGTGGTACGTGGCTAATTTAACAAGAACAACAACTAACTAAACTTTGGGTGACAAGTGTTTTCCAACACAATATTCTTGTTCTGAAATATATATATACTAGATGTTACTAAATAATCTCTAAATATCCTGCTAGTGTAAAATGTATATAAACAACAAGTGACCTATTTTGTAAAAATGCCAATCTATATATTAGTTACTTAAAATAGAAATACCATATATTTTATGTAAATGCTGAAATTTGACACAATTTCTTAAATAAATTAAAAGAAAAAATGTATTTGGAAATGGAAGAAGAGAAATACATTTTTGTACATGATGCCCAATATCCAAATGGGCTTTGGAAAGTTTAATAATAAACCACACAGGATCATGACAGAAAAAAATTATCCAGTATGAAAGTATGAAACAGTTTGGGTCATCTCAGTGCAAAACATACCCATTATAATTTCATACAAATAAGACTAGTAACTTCAACATATGCATATGTTAGCCAAAGAGAACACTTAAATGATAGTATGGTTATTTTAAAATCCTCTTTAGAATAATCCAGCTTTAATATCTGTTATTGCTTTAGCATTTATCATGAACTCATCTTAAACTCCTGACCCCAAATTCACCTCAACTATGTCAGAATCAATGGAGCTGCAGTACTGATTTATGGTTTGCTCAGTCACTAACAGTCTAACCATTAATTGCCTTGATGCTGCTCTTAAATATCCTTGTCTGAAAAGTTACTGTTGTATGCTGTAATATATAGTAGGCTAATCTAATTTGTTTAAAAAAGAGAGATCAGAGTTACAAAATTAAAAGAAGATTAAATAAATAAGGAAGATATCCTTTGATTTCAGTTTGCATGGCTGAACTGAATTCAGTGGGGCAATTTCAATGTCTACCAGCTACAGATTGGGATTATTATAAAGAATGCAGCTTTTGGCTCAGGATGCCAAATCCCATCGAAATTTCACCATTTTTATAGACTTCTTTAATACCTAAAGTAGTAAATTAAAAATATCTGTACTGACAAATTTTGCTTAGCTGTCTACTTTTCTACTTTAACTTTGATATTTCATTTTAAAATATCATTGCTGAGAAAAAAATGTCTCTAGAGTATAGCCTTTTTGCACGATTCAGATATTGTACATCATAAACCTGAGGCCCAAACTACAAACATGTCCTTTGTGTTAGATAATGTACATAGTGAATGCTGTTTTACAGATCTAATCTGGAGACTGTTCGAAGCAGTGAAAAAAAAAGCCTACTGACTTTAGTGAATGCTGATCTGGGTACTAAATGCATAGACACTATAATAGAAAGATAGAAATGGGAAAAAACCTTTAAGATCTTATATTCAAGTCTCTCCTAAGTACTTTTCACTCAGACAATAATTTACATAAAATTTGTGAAAGAGGAGCAAGGAATCCATCCATTTATCTGACTGCAATTTTTTGTCACTTTGGTGATTTCAAAATTTAAATAGCAGCTAGCATGTATCCYGCACCACAGTCAGAAAGACAGAAAACAATGTACGTGACAGAACATATTATCTAGCATCTAATGAACTTCACAGTAAATCGTAATTAGTTCAAACAGCAACTTTTCAGAGAAAAGATGGTCTTCTCGATAAGATGCCATATAGGAATGGGAAAAAGAGGATTAAATTCATGACTCAATCATTCCCATGCATCCCCAGGCAAGCTGCTCAATCCTTCTATTCCATAGTAACCCATCTCGATAATGGGGTTAATAATATGTCCTATTGCTAACTCTTTATTTGCTCCGTTTAAGACCACATACTAACTCCCACTGGTGAGGAGCTACCAACAGAAGTGTGAGCAAATGCCCCGAAATGCAAATATGGATTACTGCTTGTTAAACTCTCTGGGACTTAGACTGTCTCTTTCTATGTATCACTTCCTGTGACCTATACAGGTCGCCATAATGAAGCGTTGATCTTCATCACTGCCTTTAGGTTTGGCTTTAGCAGCCTTGCACTACTCTGGAGTGGAATATTTATATGTTATTTTTCTTAAATATAGAGTTTTCTCTATATTTTCTATATATATTTCTCTATATTTTTCTCTATATTCTGCTCTTCAAATCATACAGTAAAGACTATTCACTAATGTAAGCCTCTATAAGGAAGCTCCAGAATATTTAACATATATTTAACATATTTGGAAGCAGATCATAGAATGTCACTTACATCACTTGATTTTAATGTCATAATCACAGACATGGATTTGATATTCATTTGAAATTTTTCTTTGTGCCTGAATGCCCCAGAGTACTAGTGAATTTGTCAATAAAAATGATGTTGTGCATCTGCACAGTTAGAATCTTAGAAATCACATATTTCAGAGAAGGAATGTAATCTCTGAGTTGGAAAGGTGACTGAGTGCCAGCAGTCTTCGATTAATGTCATTCCCTCAGGGCAGAAGAGCACTAGTGCTTCTTGTCATATGTAGTTTATTAAGACTACATAACCACATTTTACCACAGACTTGGTAACTCTTACGCCTACTCTGAATCTTCAGCTTGCCTCCTTATAACTGGTAATTATATTTCAGTTGATCCTTGTGATAGATAAATTGGGAAAGAACATTGCTCCACTGAACATTGCATAGAGATTTTTTCTTTTTCTTTTCTTCACTAAGGTCTGAAAAACACTTACTCTGTAACCTTAGCACAGACAGGCTGATCTGGGGATACAAACTCCCATGCAGTATTTAAGTCTTCACTGAGTCCATGTTCTCTTTCGGTTTTCATCGGATGTACTCCTGCCTACTCTTAACCTGTCAAGTCTGAATAAATTAATTAGGTGTGTATGTCCCATTACTAACAATGGCTCTGTCTGATAGGAACATAAACTGCAATACCAGGCACAAGTGACTTTTTCTTTAAATATGCTAAAATGTATCTCAGCTTAGCATCTTTGCTGTCATTGACGGCAGACTGAAGAACTCATTTACTGATTTTATCCTTAATTTCTCCATTCTTACGTTAAATACCATTTTCAGTTTCACAAATGAGTCCCTCTGGAAAAGAAAGATGGTATCTTGTTTTATATTCAGACCAGCAAGGCTTAGTATATAGATACAAGAACTAAGATTCAGGAGACCAAGGTTCTCACTTTTTCACTGGCCTGCCAGGTGATGCAAGCCAAAATGATACTATTTTCCTTGGTGAAATGGCAAAAATCTACTGTGGTTAGTGTTCAAATACAACACGAACCATGCAGCTGACCTTTCTGCTTGCAGAGATGTAGGAGTTTGTCACTGGTCACTTGGGACCTGAGCCAAAATCCACAGAATCACAGAATCACAGAATCACTGAGGTTGGAAGGGACCTCTGGAGATCATCTAGTCCAACCCCCCTGCTCAAGCAGGGTCACCTACAGCACGTTGCACAGAATCGTGTCCAGGCGGCTTTTGAATATCTCCAGAGAAGGAGACTCCACAACCTCTGGGCAACCTGTGCCAGTGCTCTGTCACCCTCACAGTGAAAAAGTTTTTCCTCATGTTCAGATGGAAYTGYCTGTGTTTCAGTTTGTRCCCGTTGCCTCRCGTCCTGTCACTGGGCACCACTGAAAAGAGTCTGGCTCCATCCTCTTGACACCTTCCCTTTAGATA
>NW_020448342.1:1173538-1240243 GCF_003343035.1 Apteryx rowi
GTGTCAAAAGCCTTGCTGAAGTCAAGGTAGACAACACCCACTGCTCTCCCCTCATCTACCCAGGCAGTCATTCCATCATAGAAGGCTATCAGATTGGTTAGGCATGATTTCCCCTTCCCTGAAATCATCCCTTTGAAGAAACCTTCTCATTGACTCCCATAGCTTCTGAATTAGGCCCTTAGTCTAATTTAGATTTATTAGTACTCACAAGATGCAAGGAGTTTCTTGGGATGAATGAATGACAAGAAGCAACTGATGATATGAGAGATTCCCTTCCTCATTAATCATGAGGAAATGCCATTCTCTGAAATTATTTCAATGTACATTGCAGCCACAGGGTACCCTTTAAGATGTTTAACCCCAAGGCAAGTATGTTAAAACTCTGAAAAATGCAAATGCTTGTAAGAATACCAGAGCATTTGAAACAGAGCCTATGAAGCTAAGGTAAACAGTATGCCCACTTTTAAGGAGTCATTAGAACAATTGCTTTTTTCAAAAATTTGAATAAAAGTCTTCCTCCTTCCATGTAATTAGTGTTTGGCAATTCTTGATTCTTTAGTAATACTCTACCAACTAAGTACTAAGCAGTCAAGCAGCAGGAGCAGCCCGTGTAACCGAAGACAATCAGATATGCAATGATTAGATTAGATTTTTAGATTTGAAAAGGCATGAATCATCTTCAGTCTTAGGGTTATCACAGATATTTTCACATAGAGACTATGACCTGATACTCTACTGAAAAGGTCTGAAAAGAAACGGGAGCAATCCTGTAAGTTCAAAGAACAGTCCTGGAAGTATCACAGCACAAGTGAGCTTAAGGGAGTTCAAAAATATATTAAGATATTCTTCAGGATGCTCTAATTTTTTGTCGTAGAGTGAAGGTAATTCGAGACAGTCTTAGAACTGAGAGTGGAACACAGCCATTGTTCTTGCATCAAATACAGGAATATCCACTGGATACTTTGAATTCATTTCTTATATAGAGCTGTCCATTTCATTCAGATCCTATTCGTCTAACAATTTTCTACATTTTGTTGATGGTACTATTCACCAGTACAGCTTCTGTGAATTAGGCATTACAATAAACATTCTGGTGACATCTGCACCATTTTGTGATACGTAGTACAGCACAGACAGCAGAGAAGAAATAGTCTTATTCTTGTTATTCTGAAGAAATGTATTTCCCCATCTAGCTCTCCCTTTTCCAGAAAAATAAAGTTTACTGCTCTGCTAATCCAATCTTCGTAAAAGAGCCTCCAGCTGTCCCTCTTCTTAAATTTCAATTTCCTCAATTTAAATTATTGTTTTGCTCTTCCTGAGCATTACCAGGTCATTCAGTGAAGACTGAGAAGTGATTCCAATTTTAAATTCTGCCTTAAAGACAGTATATTTTCCCCTGCAACATGTTCAACCTCTTTATAAAGTATGCTCTTACTGAAGTTCTATTTTATGGTAAAACAAACAAAACATTTAAGAATACCCCCAACAAGTGTAACCAAACAACCACAAGAAAAGCATTGAAGCTATCCTTTCAGAACACATTGCAGTTTCCATCCCTATGCAATTTACCACATTCTGTGTGTGAATAATCTTACGAGGTAAAAGGATCCGCAAATGTTGGAGACGCAAGTCAGGTTGAACAAGAACTAAACAAAAGAACTTGAGTTAATTAACAGCCACCCTGAGGTTATTTGTTAATTCTTTTAGAAACAAATATGATCCATTTTGAGCTGAAAACACCAGAAACAACATGAAATTAAAAGCACCAGATTTTTTTTTAATTGAGATGTTCATTGTAGAACCCATTCCAAAACAAATAGTGAATGAAACAACACAATCTTCCAAGCAGAAATGTCTTCAGGGCTAGTTACAAAGAAACCAAATGTCTGAGTGGAGAGCATAATTCATCCCTATTTAAACTGTGTATGATCTCTTCTCAGATAAGATCACGATGACCCTATTCTATCCTGTTTTACGCTTGATTTCTAACTATGAGTTAAGGACAGCAAGGGGGGATCTTTGAAGCTAATACACCATGCTGTGAAACATCAGCAGTACAGCTACAGCTGGTGGTCAGTCTACAGCTGATAGACTGATCATCTGATTTGTAATGGGAAATACAATGTTCCTAATTTGAGCAAACAGAAAGCAATGCTTGACAAGAAAGGGCTGACTGACTAAAGAGTACAGTGAACCTACAGATGATACAGAGCAATTACCAAACTCATCACCTTCCACTCTTAGTTGAAGCTCCTTTCACTGACATTTTTAAAAATAAATAAATATTATTAACAACGATAATTACAAAACAAACAATCTCCACATATTTTTCTTGTTGAGAAGAGGATGAATAACCCAACTTCTAAGAGATGCTAGTTGTAGTCTTTAATGCATTACTATTAGCACTTGGCTACTAGAATGATGAAAGTCAAGAAGAGATACTGTTATAGGTGAATAGCCTCTAACACGGGAGAAAAAAAACAATGAATTTTGACCAAAACATTCAATAATGATAGTCATAATTCACCCATTTGTTCAATAATTACCTCAACCACTGGCTATATAAAGAAAATTTGGTAACCAATGGTAACTTAAATATTCTACCCAATATTTACTACTAGATTTGTTTTCATGAGCTATCTGATCATATTTATTTACATAATTTTAATTCTACTGTTTCCTTAGAGATGTGGGGTAAGTGAAGGTAGTAATTAAGCACAAGACAGTGGATCAACTCTATTTTCTTCATGCAAATTGGATTATAAATTAACAAATGGATCTTGAAAGTGTTATAGTTCTAATTCTATTTCTAAATGAAAAGCATAATGATATTAATTTGTCTAATGTGCATTAAACAGAATTAAATTCAGAAAATGGAAAAACATGTTGACTTTCATAGTCTTAACTCAATATTATAGAAACCACTGACTGCGGTTGAAACACAGGGTGACTACTTTACGAAGATAATACTTTGAATGTTCTTAGTGAACAATTTTTTTACTCTATTTGAAATATATCTTCATTTTTGAAAATGAACTTTTTTCAGATAGATAAAAATTATCTAGCAAATAACTAAAAATGAGTGTGTTACATGGTGACATTTAAAATCTTATTAGTACAATCACAGTCTTCATATTGTTCTATTTAAGTGCCTTTCCAACCCCAATATGTTTATTGAGGTCTGAGAGTCATTAGATTGTTCCAACTTGGTTTAAAAAAAGGCTTAACAAATTTTGAGAAAGCAGATTTCAGTGAACTCAAAGGAAAAATAAGTAAGATTTCTTCAGAAAACATGTTTAATAGAAAAAGAGTTCAGGAGAATTGGTAGTTCCCTGTAGAAACTCTTTGAAGATATATGCATAAAGTATTGAAATGCAAAAAATGGGAAGGACAGTTCCGGCTAAATTATGAACTCTTCAATGATCTAGGCAAATTACTAAGGAGGAGTATAAGAAGTAGCAGAAACATCTGAAGACAATATCAGGCAGGCAAATCCACAAGATGAGATACAACAAGTCAACATTAAGAAAATGTAATAAGAAAACATTCTTTGGTGATGATAGGGAGGTAAAAGAAAGACTTGGTCTGCTGCAGAACAGGATGCACAAATGAAGCTGAGAAGACCAAAGAGTGTAATGTCTTTTCCTCTCTCTCACTTTTTTTTTTTTTAAGTCTTTACTAACAGAGGTTAATGTTGATTAGGCACAATTAATACCTGTAACATAAAGATAAGAAGTCAGGCTAGAACAGGGAGAGAACATCTGAGAATAAAGTTTCACAAGGTAGCTGACCTGATTTAATGGCTTGCTGCTGCCAAAGGAGGAGATCCCACATGCTTTCACATGTGCACACACAAACACCCACACACCACTGCAGCAAGACACACGCTCTCATTCGTTCCTTGTGCCTGCTCTGGCATTTGTTTCACCCTTTCTTACACCAGTTCAGCTTGCTTAAATGGGCAGAAAACTAATCCAAGAACAGTAACAACAAGTAGTGATTGTTTTTCCATTATGTAGTTTAGAAGATAAAGTTGAGACTATGCAGGAAAATGCATGCAGTAATTCTGTTCTACAAAATACTGATAAGGCCTCATCTGGTATAGTCTATCCAGCTACAGATACTGTTAATGAAGAAGGTTGTGGACTAATTAGAGTTCAGAGAAAGGCAACAAGAATGAAAAGCGCTGAAAACATGACCACCAGAGAAGACTTGGGAACCTGAGATTTCTCCAAAAAAGACTAAGCAGAGAAATGGCAGCAGTCTTTATTCAGGTAAACAGCACATAATAAAAAAAAAAGGAATGAAAAAGGAAGAAAACTGATTACAGAGACTGTCCATAGAGGGTTATCAAAAGCTATCAATCTGGGGCATTGGGTTGAACAGAATGTAAAAAAGATTCATTGTAAGAATGAAAGAGGAAAAATCTCTCATAGGATTATGGAGATTAGAAAGAGAAAATAAGGGAAAACACGAATTGAGTGAAGAAAGGCCAAAAATAGAAGGGAACAAAAAGGGATGAATGTTGATAGATGAACGTTAATGAGGAAAAAGGAGAGGCCCACTGAGGGATAAATTTTAATTAGCTTTTTCCATCCAGAAAAAAAATCTGACTCTAATTTCTAGAATAAACATCATGTTAAAACTTTTTAAAAATCTTTATTTACTGATATCATGTTTATTGTGGCCACAAACTGTAGCACTTTGATATGGAATAAACTCCAGTACATAAAAAAGACATTACTTCCAGGAATTACACCCAGAGAAATCAGTTTTCAAATATAACTAGAGTAAGAAAGAAGCTGCCAGGTAAACTGTACATTTTTGTTAGCGTCTGTGGGCATGTTCCCTCCCTAGCCAAAACTACTCAGGCCTCCAGGCCTTCTTAAAAACCTGCAATACAAGTACCCACAATTAGATTCAGATTGCGCTTGTCCTTTCATAGATCAGAGAAAAAAATCACAAAACTCTATCAATCCTTACCTATAATATGTAGGTTGACTATTAAATACCCAATATTTGTCCACTCCTAATGCAAACCCTTGTGAAAACCACGATAACACATTTATATTTACTGCTTTGCTTTGAGGTTTTCAAATATTTTTTCTTGACACAATTTACATGTTATGGTGCTTCAAATGACAAGTTAATGGACACTACAGGAAAGTTACTCGTTAAGTCAAAGCAATGAAAAAATAGCATAACCATCTGATGATATCTCAAGCTTTTCCTGACCATCAAACTTCCAAAGAACAAGAAATAGGGATGATAAATGCTTAGATAAACTTGCCTCTGACCAAATGAAGCTAGGACTAGCCTTTGGGTTAGTTGCTGAATTAGTTGTACCTGTATGAAGTGACGGCAAGATGCCGGCTGTGGAGCTGCAGGGGGTTCGGGGAGGGTAACTCCCTAAGGTGGCACAGGATCTGTTCCGAGCTACGGGCACCACGGAAGACACAAACACAGCGGTTGCGTTATTTTGGAGAGACGTCTTTTCAGCACCATACGGAGCAACGTGTATCAGAAGCAAAACACAGGGTCTTCTCCTTGTGGGGCATACACCCTCATGTCACCCGGAATTATGCCGCTGATGCGCACCCCTCGCCGGGGGGATGCAAGGGCAGTCTGTGACCCATACGAGGGGCCAAGGATGGAAACGGCCTGAGCGCAGGCCGCCACCTCCCAGGAGCGGGCAGTGCCAGGTCGCGGCCAGGGCGCTGCGGCAGGGGCAGCTGCCCGGGGGCCCTCCGGGGCGCGGCCGGGGTGCGCACGCCCGCCTGGCACTGCCTGGGGCTCGGAAACCTTATTCCGGATTAATTCACCCTTCCGGGAGGGTGAAAGCCACAACCGGGCAATTAAGAGTTGACATACGCGGGCACTGGACGTCCCGGATCTAGCCGGGCTTAGGTGAGCGATTACGGCCACGCCGCAGCTGCAGCCTGCGGGCCAGAGACGCCCCAAAGCCTTTAATCTTCGCGCGCGAGCTCCCGCCCGCCCAGGCAAATGGCGGCCGCACCTCCCCCCCCGGCGGCGCCCCCTGGCGGCGAGGAGGGCGCCCGCCGCCCCGCGCCGCGCCAGGGCTGCCCTCCTCGCCGCCAGGGGCGCTACCTCCGCTCCCGCCGGCGGCCTCGGAGCGGCGGCCCCGCCGCAGCGCCCCGCCGCCAGGGCCGGAAGCGACGCGCGGAGCGGGCGGGGGCGCCGCCGTTGCTAGGCGGAAGTGCGGCGGGAGGCGGCGGTTGGCGTTTAAAGGCTCCGCGGCGGCAAAGGGCCGTGAGTGGCGCCGCTGCGAGCCGGGCTATCGCCTCCGCCTCCTCCCTCTCCCCCTCCCCCCGCGCCCCGGAGCAGCGCCGGGCGGAGCGGGGAGATGGTGTCCAGAGCCGCCGACCGGCTGCTGATCGTGGTCTCCATCCTGGAAGGTAGGTGGGGGCCGAGGACGGGGCCTGCGCCGCCCCTCGGCGAAGCCCCGTCCAGCACCGCGGGACGAGCCGGTGGTGCTGAAGCGGCGCGGGCGGCCGCGGCGGGGCAGCGGGAGGCTGGCGGCGCCGCCGGCTCGGAGGGCGTTGGGTCGGCGCCGGGTCACCGCGGTGATTCTCGGCGACATGGATCAGCTCTTCCCAGCCTGTTTCTGGGAGCTGCTTGCCCCAAATATTATTTAAAGGAATGGTGAAAACATCCTTGCTTTCCTGAAAAACTCTAAGTGTTCTTGCGTTACACTTTCCTCGTATCTAAGCTTCCTTTGTTGTTATTTAAATCCCTTATCACAGTCTGTGCCAGAGGATAGCGAATAGCTGGTTACTGCTCCCTCTGAATGAGGCCTTTATGTAGGCAGAGGCCGTGTGTCCCGTTAGTCATCTTTCCTCTAGGCTAAAGAAAGCGACTTCTTTAGCTTTTCCTTATGGAAGAACAGAGTTGTAAGTAAGTTCAAAAAAGATGATGTGGAAAATGTATTTTATGTGATTATTTCTTATATGACATAATGCTAACCTCTTGTGTTGTGCGTTTTTCCACCTCCCCCCACCACCAGTGATGGTGCCTGGTAATTATACTGTGTATTTTTGCAGGGCGCTATTTTCCAAAACGAGCAAAGCGTATGCTTATAGTTGAAGCGAAGTTTGACGGTGAACAGCTGGCTACCGATCCTGTAGAGCATACTGATCAGCCTGAATTTGCCACTGAATTGGCTTGGGAACTTGATAGGAAAGCACTTCATCAGCACAGGTAACACTAAAAGATTAAGTGCGAAATAAAGTTAATTTCGTTTGGAAATAGTTTTCTCATCTCTACAGCTAGTGAAATATGATTTTTGTGTTACTGTCATCTGAATTTTTTAGAAACTGTCTTTTAACTATACACTGACATACCATATTGTTGCCACAACAAACAAAAGCGGTATGAGGCAAGATAAGTGATGTTTAAACAATCTGAAGATTATATTTGCCCTATTTAAAAATATATATATATAATATACATTTATATATACATATATATATTTATATACATTTTATGTATTTTTTTATATATATATACACATAAAAGCAAATTAGTTACACTAAAAGTCGAGCACTGAATTCAAGCTTTATTATGTATGCTGTGTCATGAAGCACAATAGAGTTAGGTTAATTTCAAACCTGAAAAGCCTACTTAAAATATTTTTAAGAACATCAGATAGAAGAGCTGGAAAACTGAGTTTGGGTTCCATAACTGTCATTTGGTCCTCACCAGAAATATGGATGTGATATTATGGTTCTGTCCAGTGTAGGCTCAATATGGCAAAATTACAAAACTGGGAAGCTATATTCTCAGCGGTGACAAGTGTGGATAATCCTGCAGAACTGCTATTGCTCAAACCACTGGGAAACATCTTTGTCAAGAAGTTGAAAAGGCCATATTAACTTTATGAGGAARGAAAAATCTCAAAGTGTACCTTATGCTAAAGACCTTGTCTATGTTTCTAGATATTTTTACATAACTCTTTCACGTAAGTCATACTTTTAAAATGCCCTCACAGCTGAAATTCCAATTTTATGTGAATGGCTCTACCTATTTCATATAGATTAGAATGGATTTATTTGTCACTACCTCTCCTTTTTTTACAAAACTTATTGATTTGCTAATTCTGTCTCACTTAATGCTCAATTTTTAGGAGTTTGATGTAAACTTAGTTGCAGACTTATCAGAACTAGTTATGTAACAAATTTCAATAAATTTTATATTGTCAATGTGCTTGAAACTTGTGAATTACTTTTGTGAGCTAAGTGCAGTTGCAGAGATTATGTTTATATTTTTGATTTCAGCTGAGTTATTCTTACAGGCTGCAGCGTACACCTATCAAACTCCAGTGTTTTGCATTGGATCCTGTAACTTCAACTAAAGAGAACATAGGCTATATTGTACTTGATTTAAGAGCTGTCCAGGAAAAGAAGCAGGTATGCTATTAGCTCTAAAAATATTAGTAATTGATGTTTTGACAACAGTACTGTTACAGTTACAAGAGAACTCGATATAAGGAGTGTATGTAACTTTTGGGTCTTGTTTTGAAGAAATCTGACTTTTATTTGATCACCTATTTCAAAATTTTCTTTTTTAAACATCTTAACTCTCTATATAATAACACGGACAAACTAAAATGCTTTTGTATTCATCTTATTTAAATGATGAAATACTTTAAGYTGCTTGCTGAAGAATGAAAAAACTAACTATGGAGATTTTCTTAAATTCTTACACTTTTGAATTTGAAAAATGAAACATTTGTGAGGAACACTTTTAATTGCCACAATTTAACCACCTGGAAAATTTATCAGAGTAACTGAGTATCCATTGTCAAATCAAGACTTTAGACTTGCTTAAAAAAAGAAAGAAAGGAAAGTCTTAATGGGCCTCTTTGGAAGATTTCTTAGGTGATCATAAGTTATACTTTAGGCAAACACAATTCTGAAACACAAATTAGATGACTGAATGTGACTTCAATGGACCACATGTTCTAGCCTCTTAACACAGCATGGACTCAACATAATATAATTGTTTACATAAGTCTAATTCATCAAAACTATGTTCCACTTGGTCAAAACATCACTGGATTTTCTAGGACCCCGGTTTCTTATTTGGCATCGTAAACCTTCAGGATTTGTGATTCATGTAGTTTCCTATGCAGTCTTTCAGCTGAGAACTTAAAGATTCTCTCTTTTAATTAAGGATTTATAGAATGTTTTGCTTGCTGACTTGTTTAATGTGCCAGTCAGTGGAAAAGAATATGTTCAGCTCTTCTTCTGGGAATCACTGTATAGAATCTTTGTTAGTAAGTTAATAGCTTAGTCAAAACAGACCATTTTTTGAAATACCTATTGAGGTACTTTCCTGTAAATAATATGGTGGAAAGGCAAGAGCAAATTTATTTATTCTGTAACTGTATTACATTATGATTTTTCCTGTTTTTTTTAATGTATTTGGTTTTTATTTCTGTTTTTTTTTGTTTTTAATTATGTAGACACCAAAATGGTATCCTTTACTTAGTAACAAGTACACTAAATTTAAATCTGAGTTACAAGTAGGTGTTGTGTTGGAAACTGATACAAAAGCAGTGGTGGATGGTTTTAAAGCAAAGGAGGCACCTCCTAGAGAAGGGAAAGGTAAGTAGCAGAATAAAAATATCACTGACTTTTAATTCAGAAAGGTGTTTCTTATGCAGGAAGAGTATAGCACTTTTTGCAAATGTTGTATTGTTTTGAGCCCAAAGAGCACTTTATTGTTATAGCACTTCCTATACAGATAATTTACAGCCAATTAATGCACGTTGTCATGATGGGTATAAGCTCTGTTATAAGGATGCTTCACTTTGGCAATTGTGTGACTTTCAGGTGGACAGAGATGCAAACTAGCAGATCTTTAAGACTGAGGGAATTGGAGATGCACAGTTACTTCTGGCAGCATTTTAGACACATTTCAGGACTCTGGAAAGTTTTGTAACTAAAGAAATAAGAAAGGAAGAACTTCATAGGATGTAGTTCTAGTAGTGTGATTACAAAGTAGTGCAGCTGGAATTTAATACAGTATTATAATATTACAAAGTATTGGAATATTATAAAATAGTGCAATAATTCAGAAAAGAGAAACAGGCCAACCAGTAAATGACTTTTTTTTCCTCCTCTAAACTGAACTGTTCAATACATAAATCATGTTATGCTGATAATAATTTTTTGAGGTTAGGTCCCCTTTAGATTAACTGCAAGGATTCATTCCACTTCTGAATTCTATTCTACACTTCTCTCAAAATTAGTGAAACATATCAAATGGTAAGTGTTGAGTGCTAGGCAGTAGAAACTGGTTTGCATATTGTATATTCCCATGGAGAGGCTTTGTATTTGTCCTCTGATACAGAAATATAGATGAGCAAATCTAGATGAGCAAATGTAAACTCTTTGATACAGTGAACTCTCCATGAGTCAGCTGGTCTATAGGATCTATTTAGTGACATATTTTTAGCTCATGCTAGAGCTGGATCCGTTAGAGGGCTGTAGGCACTTGAAATACCTTGAGTTTTTGCAGGCTAACTTCTTTGAAACAGTGACTATGGACCAGCTGACATCATGCTCCCTCATATTTAACTAGTCAGAGAGAAGGCAGCATACTAGAATCCAGCCTAATAAAATTAAGTTCCAGGTTTTAATAATCACTGTAACACTAAATTAAAATACACACTAGCATTCTATCCAGCGTTGTCTTCAAAACACATCTATTCTCACTGAATTGAAATTAATTTAGGAATTTTTTTTTTGTAGCTATATTTAGGGGCTTAGGTTTTTATGCTGAAATGCTATGGAACCAAACATCCAACTTTGTATTGTACTTGTAGAAAGAAGATTAAAAATAAAGGTAATTTTTTTTAAATATGATTACAAAGAAGCAGCGATTGAGTACATCATGCTAAGTTACTCTGTCTTTATTTTTATTTTATTTTTTCTCCCCTTCTCCTTTCTTAGTATCCACCCTTCTTTCTGGACTGGACCCTAAAAGTATTGTAGCAGTCCTGAATGAAGAGGAGGGCTATCATCAAATTGGACCAGCAGAGTATTGTAGAGACTACTTTGTTTTGTCTGTAACTATTGCATTTGCCACACAGCTAGAACAGGTTTGTTTCATTGCTACATTTAGTTTTTAAGAAGTACTTGCTACATTTGTATTCTGACATATTTCTACTTTAGGATTTTTGTTATCTTGTAAGCCTTCTGCAATAAATAGTCTTATCTGCTTATTGAATTAATATAGATCAATTTGAATTTCAATTTTATGTAGTGCTTACATTTCAAATTACAAGTGAAAGATTATTATTCTTTTGGGACATTAAATTGTAATGTTTTTATAAACTGTGCATTACTGTAAAAGGTGTCTGAACAGACAATATAGAATTAATCTTATGAACAATTCTTCAAAATCAGAAAATAATGACAGTATAATAAGTATGCTGGAGGACTGAACTTCACCACCTCAGCTGAACGGGGAGGACTTCAAAGCATCAGATTTTACTGACTCTGGAGAAGTTTGCCTAAAGTTAGAATTAAAGCTGATCTTGAAATTAAGATTTGACTGCACTCTTCTGTATATGACATACTAGTACAACCATATGCACTTGATGACCAAAGGCCTGAAACTGGTTTATCCAATACAAACTCCTGCCACTTGATCTACAGGAAATTCTCCAGTAGAAATAGTGTCCTTTCAGGAAATAACTATCTCAGGCATATTGTAAGCTTAGCCATTTTTCAGATAAAGGTCAGAATGTAGCAACTAAATGTAATTACTCTGTTTCTTCAAGTGTAGTTACAGGTACATTAAGCTTAAATCCTACTGCTGTCCAGCTGTTAAAGCTTGAATTGAAAGTACACAGCTGATAAAACTTAGCATTCAATGGAATGTGGTGCACATATGCCAAACTTTGCATAAAATTAAATACCTGTCAGAACCGTAAGCTGTATGAAATGGTAGACTTCATATCCTACCAAAGGGAAAGACTTATCAGTGTGCATGAAGTACCATGCTAATGTGACTATTTCACTATTTGAGACCTCAGCTACTGTGTCTCTGCTGTGCTGCACTGATACAGTTTGGGGTTTCTCTGCACTGGCTGATTTCAAAGTATGGGCAGGCCCAAGTTACTATGAAAATCTGATGTCAAGTCAGGTTTTATTTGCTGTGAAACTCATAGGATATGATGAACTCTCTTCAGAGAAAGTGCTTAGATTTTCTATGTCAGAATTAGAGGTCTATATGAAATAAACTCCACTGTGATCACTCTGAGGCAGATTGTGCCATTTTTAGCATTGAACTTACAGTTGCAATAGCTAAGGGATGGAATAGTTCTGTTTCTGCCTGTTCTAATAACTTAGGTGACTAAATAAAAGATTATATAACTTGATGTCTAAGCTGCATTGTTTATTTAAATTATAAATATTTTGTAAAGGCACTGTTTATTTCTGAGTATTTGTACAGTGCCCGACTTCACTAAATATTTGATATTGTTACAGCCCTTGGTGCCAATACATCTTACAGCTAATTGAAAATGAGCCATTYTGAAAGTTAGTGGTTTGCTTGTGAAGTAAGATTTTTATTCAGCTTGAGCAATAATGTAAAAGTGTTTCCATTAATTTTTTATTAATGTACTGCAAGCTGGGACTGAGATCAGCCGCTCTGAAGCTTGACATCATTTTTAAGCTCTTTAATTTCGAAACTAATGCTTAAGGATTACTGTAACTATATATTAATGAAAAAGAGACATTCTTCTTTCACACTTCTTTTTTTAGTTAGTTCCTAGTACTGTGAAGCTTCCGGAACGACAGCCTGAGTTTTTCTTCTACTACTCATTACTGGGAAATGATGTCACAAATGAACCTTTCACTGATTTAATTAATCCAAACTTTGAGCCAGAAAGAGCTTCAGTTCGAATACGTAGCACAACTGATGTTCTCCAAGTTTATCTTTGTGCACAGTCAAAATTGCAGGTAAGCTGTTTCTTTTCAAACATGATTATGTAAATGAAATAAATTTCCCCCCTCACCTTGAAACTGGAAAGAATTTCCATTTCCAAAGCTAGACTATACTGCATTATTTTTGGCCCAAATATAAAGTGATTCTTCCTCTGCAAAACAAAACTGATATGAGGGAAACCCTATTAGCAAGTTTCTCAGCTCAGAGAGAGTACAGTGTCTTTAATATGGCAGCTATAGCAAGCTGGTGCAGTTGCACGTCATGACAAAAGGCACTGCTGAAACATGGTACCCCCAGTGGGCTAATTTAGCATCTTCAACAGCTCTGAGTGCTGGGACATCCTCTGGACTCAGACCATCTGCAAGCCACAGCCCTGCTTTGTGCTGCCTGTGATAACCTTACCCGCAGCAGCTGCTCAGGTCACTGGAGCCTCTTGCTGAGATTCCAGATTCACTGCCATCAGCACTGTTTGTGAATAAAGGGAGAGTTCTGGATTTTTTTTTTTTTAATTTCTCAACTGCCAGACATTAATTTTTAAATTAAACTCTAGCCATATATTTGGTTTGGGATAGTGCTTATCTTTAGCCTAGTCTTTAAACATTGGGTAGTATTTAAAGTCTCTGCAGTGATGTGCTTTTGGCTCACATTCAACTGGTTGCAAAACGAGACAATTTTACTGAGAACAGTATAAGGTTTTTAATAAGATGGTTGGTAAATAAGGCAAGTGTTAGTTATAGAATGTAAGTCTTGGATCTGGACTCTTTTAAAAGTTGCTCTTTTGCCTTCTCTGTACTAGATTATAGGGTTTAAACTTATATGGACCATTTTAGCTTTGTTATTGTTTGTTAGTTTAGAAAAAGGTTTTGTTTAACTTTGCTTCAGAATTTTATGTCACAACGTTAAATATTTTTCTAATGAAAATTTTTCTTTAGAAAAACATAGGCACTGATGTGTTAGGAATTTAATCAGATGTAAGTCTGTTGTCTTGATACAAAATATTATGTACTTACATATTTCATCTGTGTTATTTTTTCATCATTTTGAAGAATTCAGAACAGTATCTGTCATGAGGTCAGATCCGCTTGTTGGTTTACAGCTTTGTTTCTCTGACCTCTGACTAAGCTTCTTGAAGTTAAGGAGATGTATATAGCTAGATAGATTGGTAGCTGGAACCTTGTAGCACTGAAGTCTTCATCTTCTACAAAAAGTCTGTTAAATATAAAGAATCAGAATAAATTGATCTCATCTGCTAAAATGGAGCAGAACTGACCTTTTTTATCTGAGGAAATATCAAATTGGTATGTACATTTCAAGGAAAAACTTTCACTGAGGAAAATAAATGACTTTTTTTAGATCCGTCTTTCACTAGAGTGTTTATATATATACTAAGCTGTGGATGGAGGAAACAATTGGGTCAAGTTTGTGGAAAAGGGAATAAAGATTGGTATCAGGAATTAAGAACAAAGTTTATTTCCTGAAACCCTTGCTATTAAAGTGGAGTCTAAATATATGCACACAGGCTGAACTTTCAAAGAACTTGATTTTTTTTTTCCTTCTTCTGTATCTTGTCATGGTGTATTTTAGATGCTTACACCATATACAATCCATACTGTCCTTTAAAGGCACTTAAAAATTTGAATTTGTCATCCAGAAAAAATTTGACAGGTAGCCTGCAGTGATATGCTACTATACTAGCACTAGGGAAATCCCCACTTCCTCAATACTGAAATTCCATAGCTCTTTTTATACTGTTCCAACCCTTGTTCTCAGCATAAAGGGATTAGAGTAAGGATGCAGGTTTTAATTATTATTTTTATGCTACCTCTAGCAGAAGTCCAAATTCAGACATTTCAAGTGGAAATACACACACCAGTTACTTTCTAGCACTTTTGTATATATACAGATCCATCTTTGCTGTGGGGACCAGTCTCTCGGAAGCACTGAAATACCACTGTCTGGACTGCTGAAGAAAGGAAATGCAGAGATCGATCAGCGCCCTGTGGCAATAGAAGGAGCGTTCATCCTTGTTCCACCAAACAGAGCTAAACAAAAACTACCACAGTTGCCTTTGGACATGGCTCCTACTGTTGGAGTATCTGTAGTTCTGCAAAAGGAAAGCTTATGTGCCCAGGTATAGCTCACTAATTTATTTTTGGTTTAGATGTTGTTGCACAATTTTTTTTTTTTAAAGATATTTCTAAATCATATTTGACACTTAGGTATGTGAAGAAAACCCTGAAGGAATAAGTTGCATTATATGAATCATCCTTTCATTTTTTCATTTTTATCTGTGTCAGAAAAATAATCTCAAACCATAAAAATGTCATAGACAAAAATTTTCAATGCAAGTGATGGTCAATAAAACTGTATCATTTCATTCAGCCTTTCATCCCCTTAAATGCTGCAACTGAACCTGAACACCCACAGAAGAAAGTTCTTTCACCTACTAGGAGAAAAACAGAGGTCTTGGAGCAGAGATACCAGATTGTCCCATCTCATACTGACCAGTCTTCTCCCACAGAAGATGAAGCAACAGAAAGTGAAATGGAAGGTCTTAAGTCTGACAAAGGCACAAAACTAAATAAAAAGGGTATGTGTTTTATATATATGTTTTTCCCCTAGTTGTAAAGTTCAATTTTGAATCACATACTACTTACTTGTGGTCATGTGTTTCAGGCAAGTAAGAACTATTTACATGGAAGAATTAACAGTAGGAGAGCAAGTGATGTAATTTGAACATGGTAGTTGTTGAAAACAATTGGAAGAGCCAGATTGGGGATATGGTTGCATAGATGACAAGTGACATGGATGGTCAGCAGCTTGAAATATAATACCAGAAATGTTTGGATTTTTCTGAATTTGAGAATGGGGAGGTTCAGTACAAAGCCATGAAGAAACTGATTTGTCTGAAGAAGAGATGAAGTGATCCACCATTCACATTTATTAAATAGGAAGGTAGAGGAAATGCAGGATTTTTAAGCGTGAGGTTAAAATTTTTAAGGAACTTTCTCTACTGTCTGGCATAATCAATTGTGAATACAAAAACATTTGTACTATACAAATTCCTGGACAAAGATAAGCAGGTGGGGTTTTTTTGTTGTTTGTTTTAACATTAATCCCGTTGTAGAACATAGGGCCTTGTTAACCCACAGAGCTATTCTAAGGCTTTTGCTTGTTTGACTTTAACTTAAGGGCCATGTTGGGGGAGAAGATGAGGAGCAACAAAGATCAAAGAGTAAAGCTCAAAAGAGAGAATGTATTTGTTAGCTTTGTCTTCAGTAATGTTTAGCAAAGAAAGCTGAATGGTTATTTTCTAATTATACTTCTACTACTGGTCTTTTGAGATTGATCCTATAGAGGCACAGTTCTGTAGAGAAAAATCYCTGACCTGCTCCCACAATTTGTCTGCTAAATCAGACAAATTTCTTTTAATCATAACACACCTTATCTAAGCAAGGATTAAGCCCTTTATATCAAACATATCAAGAACATATAAAGAAAAAATTTTATGATCACTGTAATATATTTGAATCTGTGGTTAAGAAAAGTCCAGGGTTGCTTTTTTGTTTTTGTTTTTTTTGCTTTGTTTTGTTTTAATAGCTCTCTATGCCTCGGCAAGATGAAAAACATTGTCATTTCACAATTATGTTTCAGGGCTGGTGGCTGAGTCTTGCAAAGAAGTTAACAAACAGTACACTGAGGAGCTACCAGTTTGCAAATCCCAAAGCAGAGCAAAGTCACCTTTATTGTCAGAGCTGCAAAATTCCAGTAATGCAAAATAATTTTTTCAAAATTAGTACATTGAATGGAATTTGAACAGAGTAGTAGTTTAGATCCATTTTTAACTGTAGACTATTTGCAGTTTTATATTCCTGTGTCTTAAAATTCTATCCAGCTATTGAATTACACAAAGCAATTCAGTGACATTAATTTTTACCTGAAATGGCTGAAAATTATTTAAATTCATTCCTATGTTATGCTGACTTGCTGATATTGAAGTATTACTGCATTTTTCTTTTTTTATATTTTTACTGTTAGTTTATGGAGTGTTTTATTTTCATCATCAGAAAAACTGAAGTCCCAATATTAGCAACGATGTATTTTTTTTTAAATGACAAAAACTGAAACACTTAAGATGATTAGGAAGAAAGACCATTAGAACAGCTAGCAGTTATAAAAGACAATTGAGCGTTTTTCTGACAGTTTCTTTGCCTCTTTCTCTGCTTTAGAATCTTACACACTTTTGGAGGCTGCCTTTCAGAGACCTTGTCTGTAAAATTTGCAGTTTGACTTGTTGCTCTTTGAAGGCACAGTTGGAGGTTGAGGCACCAGCGTAAGGGCTTGAGAAGGCTGGATGACTTCCGTGACGAACTTGATGCAATTGGACAGGCCGCTTACTGTAGCTTCTGTTTCCTGCTTATAAAATGCCTATAGCAATAAGTGTTTTTTGATGAGCAGTTGTGCTATTTACAGAACTAGCTATAGCACTTTAGGTTTTCTTTCAATAGTTAACCTTCAGCTTGGGAACAGAAATTGCAGCTTCCTCACCTGAGGCAGTGCAATTGACTTGGTGCTCTGTCTTTTTCAGTCTCAAGTAAAAGAGGTTAATTCAAAGCAAACTAAGTTAGTACAAATTATTTTCTGTAAGCTAGCTTTGTCTGTGTGCACTCAGGTGGTTTAGGAACAGTTACATAAACTGTTGAAATGAAAGACTAAAATCCTGCACCATTCCTTTGTAGAACTGAATATTTTAGATGTTTATATATACTTTTTCCTGGCAATATGTATTTATATAGCTTTAAAAACAAAAGGCAATGGGAAAACCATTGTCTTCTGTAAAGTATATTATTTTGTTTTTTAAGCAGCAGTTTACAAGTGGAATGACTATTTTTCATAGTTAGTATTAACCTGTATTAGAAGGAATAGAAGTCTTTTGGGAAACATTCTGTATTTACTTGCATTTAAAATGTGAAGCACATCTGTAATATATTATAAAAAGATTATAAAAACATGCACAAATCCCTTCATTGTATTTTCAGCTGAGAATGCTCCAGCAGCTGTATCTCAGTCCAGCCCTGTGGGTGCATCGAGTTCTTCTGAGCCTGCTTCAGCACAGAAAATTGTCATTCCAGCAGCCTCTCACCATTTTTGCTTTTCAATAGATTTACAAAGTATACGGGGTCTGGAAGTTGGGTTTCCAATAAATTGCATTTTAAGGTATGATTTATTTTGGTTGATCTTATTCTTGGCAGTAATAGCATTTTTCAATACAAAAAACACCTAATTTGAACTATCAGTGGCAACATGCTGCCTGATGCTTTTTATCTTCACGTAGCCACTTTTCAGTAGCCAAACATTTTGAAGTGTTCAGCTGGTTCATCACTCAGCTTCTGAGAATTGTAGCATCAAAGGCAATATATAATGCTTCGCCTGCATTGGAATTTCTATTACGTCTCACTTGAGTATCAGAGCCCAGGCAATACAGATCACTATTCAGCCATTAGAGGAAAAGGAATATTACTCGTTACCTTGCTTTCTGGCTACCTTTCCAGCTGACTGAAGGAGTGATTTCTGTAGCTTCCATGTTTCCACAGAGCTACTTGTTGTGTTTCAGTAAGCTACAGATAAACTTGTGGTTTGTGTGAGATACTGAATCTAAAAGGAAGCACACTTACGCCTTAAAGGGAAGAACCAGTGTAGTATCATTTTGATGGTCTCTGCATACCGGAGGCAAAGCTTATTATTAGGAAGAAGTAGCATCTGTTATTAGATTGACTCAGGAGGTTATAAAAAAGAAGAAAGCTTCTGGATACATGAGCTTTGTGTCTGAAGGAAAAGCAGCAAGCTTCACCTGCTAGTTTGGAACAATTGCTTAGAGATTAGTTTGATTACATTACTTCCTGGTAACATGAAAGAAAAGTATGGGAGCAATTCTGAAGCATAAGCCAGTGTTAGCAGGGAGGAGGGTGATCTATTAGTCCCTGCAGGTCAGAGACAGAGAGGTGGAGGAATAAGGACTAAAAGGATGAAATATCAGTGAAAACAAGAGCATTGAAATCAGCATCTCTATATTCAGGTAATAATTTTTTACATTTCCAGTAAAGAGAAATTTTATTTTATTGTCTTTTTGTTTGTTTTGTTTTAGGTCTTCCTTAGCATTTAGGACCAAGAGTTCACTGATGCAGGGATAGTCTTGTTTGTTTGTTTATTTGTTTAAAAAAAAAAAAAAAGCTCTACTGATAGAGAATATCGTGTATTGATGGTATATGTGAATTCAGTGGTTCATAGCAGTTGTTACTGCTATGTTAGTTGCTATTTCACGCACTACCTTTTCTTTTTCATTCAATGATGAATATGGCAAGAAATTGAAGAGAGAAATAGTGAAACGCTTCAAAGCTAAGATTTCTGATCAGTTGCATTTTCACTGCGTATCTGGAGCATTATTTCATTCAGGTCTAAACCAACTCTTTAAATGGTATTTACATAAGCAGTTGAAGTATGGCATTTATAAGTGGCAGCAATTGATGCAGCATTATTTATTTTATTAGTAACTTAGTTGACAGCATCAATTTGAGAATACAGTTCTGGGGTTTGGGGGGAATTTTTTGTTTTTTTTCTGTTCTGATAGCAAGGCCAGTTCAAGAAGTTCTTGGCTTCTACTTTGTAATTTTATCATTCACTGAGTTGTGCAAATAGAGTTGTTTATCAGGCCACATTGTAAATCGTATCAGAAAAGCTACCTGACTTCTGATAACCAAGTTTCAGTTCTGACACTGGGTAAAAGTATACTTGGTTATCAGTTACTTCTTGTTAAACCATGCAGATAGTGTTAGTTGTAAGTATACTTATATTTACTTCTTTTAATTAAATGCTTTTATATAGTTATCTATATCTGAATATAATATTCCTTTCCTCCACAATTTTTATTGAGAGTGAGAAACAGAACTTTAATTTAACAAAGATTAACTCCTATGGTCCTGAATGTCAGCATAGATTGTTAAAACTTTTTCATCAAGGTAACAACAAATGTAAGTGATGCTGGATCAGTGCCAAGTAAATAAAAACTTTTGAATATTTGAGAGCAAAATTTCACTATTGGATATATTTATGCAACTTCCATTGACTTTAATACAACTTGTGCCCCGGCAAGACTTTTAAATTGGTTTTCCTGTTGTAGAAGTATAAGAAGAAAGTATATATTTGTTATTTGATTATTTTTTGTTATTTTCATTAGGTACTCGTATCCCTTTTTTGGCAGTGCAGCACCTATTATGACAAACCCACCTGTAGAAATCAGAAAGAATACGGAAGTTTTTCTTCCCCAATCCTACTGTGCATTTGATTTTGCGACAACACCTCATCAGCTTCAAGACACATTCTTCAGGTGGCAACTTACTACTTTTTATCTTAATTACACTGAAGGTCTTTTATCTCAGGTTTTATCAAAGGTTCAAATCTTTTAGTTAAGATCTTCACTTCAGTTTGAGAATYTAGTTAAAAAAAAAAAAAATCCAAGCATTAATAACAAAGAAAATTTAAAACACTGCTCTTCCAATTTGTACAGTACTGAATTTAAAGACAAGGATTCTAGAATTCTTGCTGTTCTGTGTGAATATTGATTCATGTAGGAACTACTGCTTACCAAAACAGGTGATGCTATTGCTGTATGTTCTTAAATTAGAAGTTGATAAATTACTTTAACAAAGCACTCTTATTTCTGTTGAAATAGATAGTTTTGTTTGTTTTTCTTTTTTTTAATATTTGACTATCAGGTATCTCTGAAATACAGTAAGTGCTAAGAAAGTTAAGTACACTGATGAAGGTTGTGGCACAATTGTCCTAGAAATAATTCCACCAGCTGTTGATAGGTGATTAAGATGTGGAATAAAGCAATTGTCAGAATAGTGGTATTTTGAAAGAAAAGGCAAAGGACAGAAATTCTGTGAGTGGCAGTGACTATACCTCTAGATCCTCTCCATTTATAAATACATATAAATATGGTTTAAAAAATATTCAGTCAATCATTTTCACTGCAATATTGTTCCCTGTAATAACTGAAAAAAGGAGTGCTGACCTGACCAAAGTCAGTGATGGAGAAGGTACAAAGCTGGGAGTCAGTCTCATTCCCCTCTGAATGAGAGGGAGTAAGCCCATGTTACTGTTTGACAGTTGTGACCAGCACGGATTTGGGAAGATATGTTTAGAAGGAGAGGTTCTTGTCCCAAAGGAAAAGGAATGTGTCCTCTTTTGTATTGATGGCTGCCACTAAAATCATTCCTTTGTTTCAGGTTACCCCTGCTGGTTGAATTGTGGCACAAGGATAAAATAGCCAAAGACTTGCTTCTAGGGATTGCAAGACTTCAGCTTTCAAATGTTTTGGGTTTGGAAAAAACCCGGTTCTTGGGTGCTAATGGTGAACAGTGCTGGCGCCAGACCTATAATGAAACAATCAGTGTCACAGCAGCACAAAGGTAAAACTCTTTTTCAAAAATTACCAAAATTGTAGCTAGATCTGAAGATTTGTTTGTTTAATATCTTCCTGAAAAAGGGGCAAGCTCTTCCTGTTTACTTTCTTTTTTTTTCTAATTTGAAAAATGTTGTTTTTAACTTGAAAAATTGAGGCATTCTTGAAAGGCATGTGTTCCAGTCGCACAGATGCACTGATAGCCCTATTGCAGACAAAATGAGGAGGACATTCATCATATAGATTTTTCATATTTTAGCAATTATTTGCAACACTCCTAACTTTCTTGATAAAATCTGAAAATAAGTAAGAAATGTTGACTAATTGAATGTCAACAAAATCGCAGCTAGGATTCCTGTTGGTCTTTTTGTGTAAAAGAGTTGTTTTGCAAAACCTTTGAAAGTTGCAGCAAAGATATTTCTGTCAATATGTAAATACTTATTTCAAACATTTTATAAAATCTCTTATTGTCATACTAGAAGTTTTAGAGAATGAGAAACCAAAAATAAATAGCAAAAGTAAAACAGAATAGTGATTAATTTGAGAGGACACTAGAAATGCATAACAGAAATTTATAATCTCAAGAAGTAGGTTGCTTTTGTTTGAAGGAAGTCCTGGTTATTTTTCACTTTAGATTTGTTTGGTTTTTTTTCTAGTAGTTTGTAAGTATTTTGAAAATCATGTTTAAACTCACAAACTTTTAAATTAAATAAAACTTACAGTTTTGAGGGGGGGAGAGGGGGTGCAAAAATCAGCGGATTGACACAAACTGATATCTTCCCTCCCCCGAAGCTGCTAGAAGATTGCTAGAATTTTTATTATGTGAAAGATAACATGGCCTGATCCTGTGAAGAGTCTTTTTTTATGATTTCACTGTATGTTAAACTTTGATGCTTCTCTCAAGAGAAAGAGTTACTGTTGAAATGAGACCTGTTTTTGCACAAAATTTAATTACCACTAGATGGCATTCTCAAAAATATAATTAGCTTTATGCGTTTTGCTGTGCTGACACATTTTTTAGCTTTGCTCTTTTTGGCCTAACACTAGTATATTCTTTATACACTAATATGTTAAACTGACTTTCAATAACTCCTATTTCTGAATTCTCTTACCTTGAATTTTATTTTTTTATCAGCGCAAAATAGAAAGTATTAAGAAATTAATGCAGTAATTTATGTTAATTTAGGTATGGTACAAATTTAGTCATTTTTATCTCTGAAATAACAGCACAGAAGATTGCAGGCCTCTGAAAATATTTTATTGTCTTCTTTTAGTTGATATAATAAAAATGGCCATGCTCAAAATCTTTTTATATTTACTGGAACAGAAAAATTCTGTGGAAATCAGAGCCAGGTTAACTTCTGCAGCCTTTTGTAGCAAATTACCTGATATCTAATACTATAGCTTCCAGGCTTTAAATGACTGAGTAGTTGTCTTTACATCAGTGTGTGGTTATAGCTGAAACCACAGTGTTGCTTCTGACCTATTGCAGATCTATACTACAGTGCACTTTCACGTTAGAGTAGTGGTAACCCTCAGCTGTGTGATTTCTGTGTGTATTCTTTCTATTAACATCTTTCTAAGCAGAAAATTACCCTTGTTGTACTGCATTTTGTCCATGTTTGCAGAGATAGGACACTTGGGGACAAACTGTTCTACTGAAACAGTGCAACTGTTTCTAGAACACAGATTTTAAAAATATTTCACTCTTATCTGGACTCTTTAGTGCTGTACTAAAACAGATATTTACCATAAGACTCTAAGCCATTTAAAGTTGTCAGTTCTCTGTTCTGAAGCTTCCAGAAATGTGTTTTTAGGAATCCATGGATGGCTTAGCACAAATGGTATGTGAAGTGATTTGTTATATTATGGATAACTAATCTGGATAAATAATCCATAATAAAAGTTGTGGATAGCTTTTAAAGATATTTAACATTCTTTTAAAAAGTAGGACTAATGAATTTCATTGAATATCTCGGAATGAATTCAGCAGCAAAATGCTATCAGCAGGTATACTTGTTAGATATAAGACTAAATAAAACATCTGAAACATTCTCTTGCTACAGGGATGTGTTTACTATTGTAAGCTATTAGTTAAATAGGGTCCCAATTACAAGCTTATCTTTTAGGATCAGAAAGTTTCTTAACTACTACTGAAACTGTCATGGACCAGAAACTTACTGTAGATCTGTAAATTCATCCTTAAATTAAAAGAATATATATGGGAGAACATGCTTAGGCTCTCAGGCAGCTGTTTTGAAAGAGTCTCTGAGATTACATGGAAACCTTTCAACATTTCAACTTTGCTGTTTTACATGTCAGCTTATAATTAACCTTATGTATTTTTTAAACAACCTTCATTATTTTAATGTTCTGATGCAATTTACAGGTCAAGTAACAGAATAGCAGAGCTTTCTTATGCCATCACTTTGGAAGACTATGGGCTTGTGAAAATGCATGAAGTTCTGGTGTCGGATTCTTCTCAAGTAAACTTTCGCTTAATTTTATACTTTCCCTTTAACTTTTAATTGAAAAATTCATTGAAAAGTTTTCAAATTAAAGAAATCCACTGTTATTATGATCAGTGTGTAGGTGCTGGTCAGCAGCAGCATATTCCTCACCCTCAGCCTCATGCTTCAGAAATCCAGCCAGAACCTCGAGAAACTCTGGAATACAAAGCAGCACTGGAGTTAGAAATGTGGAAGGAAATTCAAGAAGACATTTTTGAAAACCAGGTTTTTAGTCTTTTTTTTTTTTTTTTTTTTTTCCTATTTCCTACATTGCAGGACTTGGAGAAGCTTTAGCAAAATTGGTGGGAGGAATATTAACTGCAGATTATTTTTTCTTGAACTATGCCACTCTTTCAAAAAAGAAATAAATTTGGCTTGTACAGAATACATAAACTTAAGAGATGTGCACAAATGTTTTCCATAGTCTTAAGGAAGAATGCCAACTCTTTACTGTTTAGTAAGTGACTGAAGTAGGTGCTAGGAATTAAAATACAGCATATCCCCTTCAGAATTTCCCCTCATAACTTATGAATGCAATAGAACTCAGGATCCAGATTATTACTGTTAAATATTAATGTTGCGTTTCTTTATTCTCAGTCAAAACTACTGTTGTCTTTCCACTGTCAAAGTAATTCTGCTTAAACTATGAATGTTGCTTTTAAAATGAAGATGACCATTCTTACAAAGCATCACATCTTTCTTTCTGAAAGACATTGAGACTCCAGTTTCTATTAAGTTAGGATATTTTTCTCAAATTTAGACTGACCTTGCATCTTGTTTTTTAATACTATATGTGGAAAGTATGCTATGTTCTGCTGTTGAGCATAATTAAATAGAGGATGTTCAGTATCAGAACTGAACATTGAGTTACAGTATGTCCGTGTGTTAAATTTAAAGTTTTTTTATTTTGCTGGTCAAGGCTTAATTCTCTCAGTACTCTCTGCTTTATAGTTGCAAATTTCTCTGAAAGGTCTTCRTGTGCTAAAATATACTATATGGATCTAGGAAAATATGGGTTTTGGTAGCTTCTTGTGTTTCTGAGAGTTTCTAACTTCTTGGTAACTAGCTTTGCACTTTCAACAATTTGGGGGGGGGGGCTTTTTTTTTTTGCTTTAAAAAGCTTAAGAAGAAGGAAATGGCCCATATGCAAGCACTTGCAGAAGAATGGAAGAAAAGAGATAAAGAGAGAGAAGCATTAGTGAAGAAAAAGGTAAGAAACTAATTCTCATACTCTCTAAAAGTCTCATCATAAATCCCAGACTACTATGAAATCAGACTAGGTATTTTGTAACTACAACATGAAACCAAGGGTTTGCCATAACAGTCTTCACAGCAATGTGTATCAGTATGTATATTCCTAGCCACCAAGAGTGCAAAAAATTCAAGGTTGCCCTTAATGCTAGAAACTATTTGATTTACTTCATTTCAAAACAAAGACTGGTGGTAGATGTCATTTAATGTTCAGTTAGAAACTTCTACATTGTCTACCTTTTGTAATAATATCGAGACAGAATACTTGTTATAAATCCTTTAGTTTAGTTTTCTTTCTTCAGGGACTCTTTAACTTTAATTGCCTTTCATTTGCGTGGTCAAAAAGCATTTTCTCTACAGATCTACTGGTGCATGGTAACCTGTTCATATATCTGAGCCTGGACTGTATTAAAAGCAAAGGATCTCTATTATAACTTCATCATTAAGACTTGGAGACTTATTTTATATAATACATTTCTGAATCTAATATTGCCCATATTTTATATCATAATAAAATTGAAGAACCAGTTTTAAAATTTAGATTCTTGACTTCCCTAAAAGATTTTTTTATTGCAGGAAAAGACTAAAAAAAGCTGCTGCTTTTTTTTTTTTTAAGGTAGCAGAATATGCTGTTTTGGAAGAACAACTTCAGAAAACCTTGAGAGATCTAGATAAGCGAGAGCGACAGCTTTTTAGTGCAGAATCAGAGGTAGGAAAAAAAAAAGTTTGGTCTTTTAAACACTGCAATTGCATGAGGTATTTCTGTAAAATTTTTCTGAGTTTTCACATGGAGACAGCACACAAACATTATTAGTGACCTCTGTATAAAAGCTGAAATAGCTGCATTCACATTGATACAAAAATGAGCACTATTTTAGAGCCAAGTATTTGTTACAGCTGTGCATATTTACTAAAATAAAAATTCAACGCACTCCTATATTCTTCAGTAGTGACAGGACCTAAGAGGATGAGGGAGAAAGCAGTAGCCACCCCATTACTGGATTCCAATGCACACCCCACATCTAGGGAGCAAGACAGGGAAACAGGATGGGAGTCCTGAGGAAAGCTAGTCATAGGAAAAGAGCATAGAAGAAAAGAAACTTCCCATTTTCCTACTCCAGAATACTCTCACAATTTTATAGGTGGGCTGCTGTGGTGATTTGTCACTCCAGTAAACTATCTTTTTTCTCCTGCAGCTTGGATAATAGTCTTTATCATATTAATCCCTTCTGAGCTTGCAAATTAAGAACACTCCCAACACAGGACTTGCTCGTCCTGCATGTGTCCTGTTCTGCACTCAGGCTCTGCTTCTACCTGTGAAGATAGTTTGCACTGTAAATCACATCTGACTTTACCTTTAGCTTCTATGCAAAAAATCTGGTGATTACATTTGGCTGAATGAATTTCTGGCTGGGTAAAAATATTTATTTTGAATCTCGTAAATGTTTGTCTCAAAACTTTCTCTAGATTTAGTCAGATTGTCTTGAAGGTTTAGAGATAATGAGTATCTGTGGATTCCAAAAGTGTCTAGACAAAATGATTTAGAGTTCATTTAGCAATTACACAGTTTGAGAAATGGGCAGTTTGAGGAGGTTTTTGTTCAACTAGCAGTTATCCAGGCCACTAACATCTTTCTAGAAAGTTCAGATATATCAAGGACTGTTTTCTTATTTAGCTCAATGAAATTGTCTCCATGCACTCATTTTGAAGAGTGGTATCTTACTGAACTAAAGATGTTGTCTTTACTGTAGCTGTGAGTTCAGTGTTGTTTTTACACTGAAGGGGAAGATGTAGATTTTTAACTGCGTAACTATATATATAATTTTATATCTATAGATATAAAATTCTCTCAGTTAGGAATTCCTTTTAGAAAGTTAAGTGAGACATACAGGTGGCTTCATTTTTATAATAGTTAAACAAGTATATTTGTGGCCCAAATATAGTAATCGGCAGGTTATTGGTTAAACTGGAAGGCAATACAGGAGGATATATAAGATGTATAAGTATCAAATGGAATTTCTACTGTTTAATTTCTAATACAGATAATGAGTTTTTCTATCATAAATATATAAAAGAAAGATCTCTTACCTAAGGATTAATATAACCTAATTATGTCTCATTTTTAAGCTTCAAAGAGTAAAGAAGGAGTTACAAGCAGAGTATGAGCGAAATATGCAGGAGCTACAGGATTCTGTACGGCGAGCCAAAGAAGAATGTGCACATCAGGTGGAGCTGGAAAGGTCAAAAATCAGACAGCTGGAAGAAGACAAGCTTCGCCTCCAGCAGCAGGTAAGTGCATTTAATTTTTTTTTTCTCTTGTATTCTCTCTCTCTTCCTAAATAATCATTTATTTATTTTTTAAATAAGCATGTTAAATTGAGCAATGATTTGAGGCAAGCGCATTCTGGCAATGTTGTAGTGAACATTTGATCTCCAGTCATTCAGTGAGTCTCATGCTGGGATCCATCTCTGACAGTGCTGCTAAGTAGCAGGGCCGTTTTGCAATTCCATGGCTGGTTGTTTTGTTCTGTTCTGTTTTTGTTTTGTTTTTAACACTAAAAATTAAACTGCAACTACAAGTATATATTGCATGTAGAAGCTGTGCTTTGAACTGCAGTATACATTTTAGTAACTTAATAAATTTAGCAATTAAAATTTAGTAGCGAAACGTCTAGGTAGCTTGACTGTGCAGTTCATTCTGTAATTCCATTGTAAAAAAATATTTCTATCATCTTTCTTTTTACTGGGGAAAAATGATCTTGATATTATGATCTTCTGTTCTTAATAGTACTTTCAGTAAACCAGAAGAATATAGCCCATATTTTCTTTGGTCCTCTAAAACACCCTTTGAACTAATAACAAGACAGCTATTTTGTTGAATGTTAAAACATAGCTTAACTTTTAAAATTTAGTATAACTTTCCTGAGCAGTTATCGACAGATTAACTGTACAAGTATTGTAAGTACATAAAATCGTAATAATACAAATATTTTTCAAAGTACTTAGGTTATGTAGGTGAGGTACTTGCTTTAGTGCTTTTCATTTCTAATAGGGGAGGTATTAGTAATCCCACAGTAGCTTTGACTAGTTGAAGAACTGTATTTGCCAAGGGAATATTTTTGTATTGGGAAGAGCTGTATTTTTCTTAGTTTAATATTAAACACTAATATTAACCTACTCCTTTTCATGTCAACATATGTTAACCACAATACAGTGAGKTTTTTTAATGGAGCCACAAACAAAGAAAATGCTGCCAATCTAGAAGATGCTAATCTTAGTTTTTTTCACTGAACAGTCATTAAATTAATATAAGCAGTTTCAAACAGCAGAACACAAGCCACTTCAAAGTGATAAGTGGGTCACTTCTGCATCATAGATGTGTTGGCAGCTACCAATTCTGTATCAGTCCAGACAAGATAGTGAAGTTCTTCAGACTCAAACAACCAAATGCCACCACCTTCCTAGGACTCATCTTCTAAATTCATTCTTTTGCCTCCCACTACCATCATAAACACTTTTTTTCTCCCATTAAAAACAAACATACTGTATCAGATGAAAGATTCAGTTAGTCCAGCATTGTGTGGCAGCAATGGCTGGATTCTGAGGGGAAGGAAGTAAGAAATGGGACAAGCAGAAAATGCCATTTTGAGATATCCACCAATACCATCAAGAGTTAGGTATACCCTAAGCCAGAGGCTGCATTTCATATTTACTAGCCATCAGTGAAAGTATTCTTCATGAACTTATTTTATCCCTTTTAAAAACAATTTCTATTTTTAGCATTGCAACATCCTGTGGAAGTGAGTTCTGCAATTTAATTATGTGTTGTATATTTTAAAAAAGCTTCTTTTTGCTCATTTTAAGCTTGTTGCCTAATAATGTTTTTGTGCTGTCCCTAATATAATACTGCTTGAAATTATGAATAATCCTTTAGTGCCTGTGCCCCCTAACATTCCTGACTGCATAGGTGTCCGTCCTGTTGTCTCTTCTCTAAGCAAGAGCCCCAGTGTATTTCATCTCCCTTTGTATGAAGGTYGTCCTGGTTGCCTTTTTCTGTGCCTTTTCTGCTGTTTTGCATCTCTGATGCTGCAGGATGCTGCTGTTTCCACTTTTCTGCATAAAAAGATAAGCTTTGGAGAGTGGGGAGGGCTCACTGTAGGATGGTTCCCTTGTCATGTGCAACAGCACGAAGTTGCTATTGCTACAAGTTCTGGTAGGCTTCTTTATGTGCTTGAAAATAATTCCCACTGTAAGAACTTATTTTTTGGTACCTTTTTGGTCTTTTTGTTTGTTTTTATTTTCTTTAAACAAGCAGTGTGCTGGAGGTAGTTACAGGGCACGTACTATTAAGGACATGTACCAATACATAGTTTTCACACTTGAAGAACTGTAGAGTTCTCATCTAACTTGTTTGAAGGTTAGCAGTACCATATGCAGGAGAAGATACTTGAAGCATCCACTTTGAAGAATACTACTTATATTTCCAGATTAAGGAAGTTCTGCTTTGTTTGTATAGTTTGTGCATTTCCCTAACAACCCACAGCCTGTGGTCTCATGACAGATTCATGGTTTTTGAAAGGGTTTTCAGAACCAAGAAGGAAATAAAACATTTATTGCATAAGTTCTGAAGATTGCTGGCATTTTTCCACAGTTAAAGGAATTAGTTGCCCTCTTTGTCATCAACATCTTGAGCATATGCCTGTATTTTAAGAAGAAATGAGTAAAAGTGAAAATATAAGAAAGAGTAGTGTCTTTACATAGTTGTTGGCTATCAAGTTTATACATGAAAAGCAACTCCCACTACATATTTTTGTATGGTTTCTTATGAGGCATCTTTGCTTTCTTACATCAGTTCTATAAAAATAATAGATGCAACAATTGAAATGTTGAAAGAAAAACTGAGGTGACCCAATTATAAGATCCATAGAATTAAAATATTGATGTACTAATAGAAAGAGTTCTAAGGCTTTTAAACAGAAAGGAATTTTCTGAAGCATTTTTACTCAGTATTCAAAACTGTTGGATAAAACTCATGGAAAGATTTGCACTAACTAGTCAGAGAGAAAAACAAGTGCAACAGTTGAGATCACATTGGTTTTATGATGGCATCTGTTCCATCAGGTATATTAAGGGTTTTCTAATTGAGTAATATTTAACAAAGGAAGAACATAAGGTACTCTATCTCTTAGAATTTTTTTATCAGATGTTTTCTTAGTATTATTAATATGGTATATTGAAAATGTTAGCTATTTAAACCTTTGACTTACATAGTTTTTTTATAGCAAAGTAATATAATAATGCATTGGCAAGATACCATCTTTCAAATTTCTTATTTTTAAGATGAAAAGCCAAGTTCTGTCTTTTTGTATCTTCAAATGCGGAAGTATACTGTGAGGGCAGAGGTACACAGCATTAAGTCATTAGTCACTGAAGCCTTTCTGCTTCAGCCTTTCTTTTAAATCATTATTTGGCTGTACAAAGAATTAGTTGTTTCCCCTTCCAGACATTCCTAAACAAGTTATGTTGGTGGAATTGAGTCAATAATAAAAACTTCATGTAGCAGATAACAGTTGGCTTTCTTAAAAGCTGCTATGTATGTAAATCTAAATAGTTTTGTTTTCTGTATTTCTTTTGCAAGTCTCCTTTTAGAAGTGCAAACAGCAATGTTTATAAACTTTAATCTCTCATATATGGGAGGAGAGACTTGTTTTTCTTTCCAGTAATAAAGCAAAGGTCCCCTTCAAAATTCTTCCTGTTAAAGCATTGCTGTGTGCCATCATCAAGAAATCATTAATTATGAATGTGTGGCTTTCAGCATCTGTTTTATATCAGATAATTGACAATAAGATGTTTGGTCCAAAGACTAACAAGTTCTGTAACAGAGTTCTTTGTCTGTGTATGGGATTTTTCTGTTAACTTACTTTATATCTGGATATTTTTAATGCAGCTTTATGAAGCAGAAAATAAGTATAAAATTTTGGAGAAGGAGTTCCAGCAGTACAAAGAACAACAAAGTTGGAAACCAGAAATCCGTCTACAATCAGAAATAAATCTTCTCACTTTAGAAAAGGTACCTTGAATTTTTCTAGTCTTTAAAAACTGGCACAATGTTTCATTCATTGGTAAAGGAGATGTAAGAATAATCTTTCATGATTAACCTGGTTAATTAGTCCATTTTGTTTTATTTTTTTCCCCTTTCCAACAATTTCTTCAGTCTGTAAGTACTTGGAGACAAATAAGGCCAACAGTTGCCTTATATGCATAGAGGAATCTGTAGGACTTTGAAGTGGAAGAAAAAAAACCCTAACCTACTTATTTAAATGACTTACCTCCATTATTTATACTGGAAACTGTCAAGCAATCTGTTTATAAAATTAGGTAAAAAAGAAGAATTTCTTATGAAGGTTAATTTAGACTGATATACCATTATGTGTTTGGGGTTTGGGTTTTGTTCATTAAGTATTTCTAAAAAGAGATTGTGTTACATATCATTGGAACAGAATCCCCATCGTAAGCTGTATTTTTGGAAACCATAGATACCTTCAGTAGAGGATACTCCACTTAAGTTAGACCACAGATGTAACACATGCATTTTGTGCCCATAATAACTGAGAGTTTTGAGTTAAACTGTTGACAGATTATTTTAAAAGAATTAGGCCAGATATGTTGGCACGAAATGCACTCAATTATACGGCCGGTCTGCATGTTACTATATGCTTGAGTAATTTCTAACAATAGTACAAGCAGATGATTCAAAATGTTTTTGTATCTACAGACTTTTTAAAACTCTTACCTTAGATATGTTGTTAGACTTCTTATTTTTTAGATTTTTTTTTTTCTTTTAATAACCTCTGTTTCAAGATCTTCCTAAATGTAATGGTAAATAGATTTCATCTGATTAAAAGAAAATGTCCCTGTTTCAGACTTGTTGATAGGAATGTTTCATTTTTCAGGTTACCATGTTCTGTGTACTTAATATTAAAAGGCATCCAATTAAAACAGATTTTTTCTTCTGTACAGAACACAATGAATTATTTCTGTCCAAAAGTGAATAACAATTTTTTTAAAGATTTATTATTTAGATGGTAAGATCAGAGTTATGCAGTATATACATAGATCTTAAAAATGGGTTGAGCAGATAAGTCCCACGTTCTTTTCTCTGAAATAGATATCTTCCATTAGTTCCAGGGGAAAAAAAATATCCATGCACCTTTAAAGGCAAGACTTGTCCGTCAGTGTTCCCATTAAATTAGAGTTTATAGGCTTACTTTTTGAAAAAAAATGGGGGGGGGGCAGGAAGTTTCACTAATTTGAGATTCTTAAATTTAAAAGGTTACATCAGCAGATTTAGTGCTAAAACCTAATCTTTTCCTTTTTGTATAGACTGCTATCCAGTAAAAATAAGGCTATATTTTAAACAAGAAAATGTTCATGTGCCATAATATTTATGTTACATTATATAACAGCTTTAGATGATGTTGTATATTACACTACATAAACACTTTTCTTAAACCAGACCCTTTGTATATATACATCTTTCAGTGATTGTTACTGCTGTTATTGCTTCAGCTGATATGATTTTAATTGCTTTTAGGTTGAACTTGAAAGAAAGTTGGAGTCAGCTACCAAGTCAAAGCTCCACTACAAACAGCAGTGGGCAAGGGCTTTGAAAGAACTCGCGAGGTTAAAACAGGTATGCTGGGCTTTTTCTTTTGTCATGAGAGACAGCAAGCTTAATGCAGTGTGGGAAGCTGCTTATGATCACTATTTGCTTTTGGGGATTTTTCATCCTAAGAGTGTAGGGGGTTTTTTTGTTTGTTTGTTTGTTTTTTGCTCCCTCAAATAAGTGATCAGATTTTACTAAATAGTTCACTTCAGAAATGAAATTTTATGCTCTTTATTTATCTTTACCTGAAATTGTTTGAGAGATGAGGGTTTTCTTGTGTGTTTTGGAAGGTAAAGTTAAAGCTCTGACCTATGCTGATAACTGCCGTATGCCCCCCCATCTTAGTCAGCTGCAATCCTAATTGTTTTGTATTTTATTTGTAAAATGAACAAAGAATAAATATTAAAAACAAAAAGCTTTTAAAAACAATACTTTAAAGTTTGCTGAATACTGTAAAAATAAGTAAACTTGCAGAAAAATCAAAATTGCAGATTACTTTTTTCCTGCTTTTGAAAATCCAAGTCTCCGATAATAAAACAGCATGCTCTGACCGCTGTGTTTTAATAGAGCGCATATATATGTGAGGCTTTAAAATATGCTCTTAAAACTTGCAGTAGTAGCAGCTTCATCCTCACTGAATGCATATGTCTTTGTTTTTTCTCATCATCTACCTTTCATGAATTATAGTAAACACTAGTTAAACAGTATACTTAAGGTTGGCAAGCATTTCCATTGGCTATGACAAACAAATTAGTAAATTATTAATCCCTGTTGCTGAACAAACCTTGACACAGGCTTAAAGCTTCAGAATTCAAGTTTAGTAAAAAGTTTTTATTACCTGTCTTCATACCTACTTTCTGCTTGATGAAAAACCTTATTTTCTTAAAGGATTATTAGGTCCTACTTTGTTCCTTGCATTAGAATTTTATCTTTTCAAAAAGTAGGAAACTAAGCCTCCCTTTTCTAATTGATCATTACTTTTTAACCTATCTTTTATTTTAAAGAAAGTAAACACACTATACAGTGACTATTAGCTATGAAATTATAAACTCAACTTTATTTGCTGTCTTCAAATTGTTTTTTGGGGGGTTTTTTTGTTTTTTTTACTAAAAATTAAAGGAGTCATAAGTTGCCCTCTCCAGTTTCTGAAATTCCTGTGCCTAACAAAGTTGTTAGAAAGAAAAACAATCTCTTATTTGGAAAGATGAGATTTACTTAAGCAGCCATGAGAAGTTCAGACTTTTTTTTCTTAATGCCATGTTTTAAAAACCTGTGTAGAATAAAGGAAAAGCTTGTTGCTTGCCAGATTAACACTGAGTATGTGTCACCATCGGGTTTTTATTATAAATTTCATCACGATAAATCTGGCAATCTGAATTTAGTAACATAGGTAGATGGTTTCAGCTGACTCTCTTGCTGAAAGTCTGAACCAGAAAATGAGTTGGCATGTACAGTGAATTATGCTACCTACATCTTTTAAAGGGATTGTTCTGTAATGTAAAGGTGGACTCTTGTATTTTTATACTCCTGTGCTTCATCATATTCTATTGATAAAGGATTTAAATGACTTTAAAGAGCCAAGTAAAAGTTAAAGCAGAGCTGATCAGAAGACCATTTACTGTGTTTTAAACAGAAATTTGGAAACTGTTGCTCCAGGAATTCTAGATCTGTTTTAGTTTAGATGATTTGTGCAATTGCACATAGTTTGACCAATTTCTTGTTTAAATTGGATTAGTACCATGTTAATTTTGCATTGCCTCTGGTGAATAGCCACAGGGTTGTAATCTGTGCCAGTAATTTGTCACACCAAAACCCGCTAGAGAACTATACAAAACATTTGTGTAGTAAGGATTAGACGCTGAAAGCCATATCTTAGATTGTTAATAAATGTTAATGACAAAACCCAGCTGGTAAGTCTTGGAAATGAGATCTAATGCTTTGTGCCCATTGCCAAAAAAATGTTTAAACAGAAATTTCCATTACTCARAGGTGACCTAGTACAGTCAATCTGTGAATTAAAGAAGCATAATCTACAGGCTAAGCATTTAGTAAAATGCTTTTCTGACTGGCAACCATAAAAGTCAACGTTTCCTTAATTAAAAAATTTCCTTTTACTTTGGAATGAGTTGTTAGCACACATCTGTGGTGCTTTTATATTTTGCGGAATGAGATATGCACTATATAGCTTAGAAAACTATGCAACTGATAATAGAAAAAGCTCTAAACTTCTCCATGTCTAGTATTTTGGATGTTAAACACAGTGCCAGCTGTAACCAGAAAAAGCCCGGAAGCAAACTAGAACACTAGCACATTGTGTTCACACCACTGTTACCAAAATACAGAAGCTAGCACAGTTTGTAAAGCTGATTGAAAAACTATAGGCTTTACCATAATGTAACCCAGATCACTTCTTTCTTCTCCTCTTTGTTATTCTCTGCAACCTTGTATTAATTATTTATTTATCAAACACCTATTCAGCTTTAGGAGGACAAAAACTTCAACAACTTATCCATATTTATGTGTGCCCAGCTAGTTTTTATTATTTCTAGAGATATGAAGAACTTTGTCTTTTAAGGTTTGCTGGCTAGGAGACCTAGATGCTACACAGATGAGATGTATATATCTTTATGTATGTGAGCATTATTACTGAGAGCAATTAAACCAGTTACACAAAATTGTACACATGCTTATGGAGGTTTGAGATACAAAACTCTAGTAGCTGTTTGATTACAAGAAACAACGTTTTAAGACAAGCACCAAAGCTAAGAGAAATGTAATTTTCAGTAGCTAATATCTCTGTTATAATCTAGAAAACCAAAATAATCTCAAAATAACATGCATACATTATTCAGCGTTCCAGGGGAAAGTGGTTGTTTTTGTTTTAAGTCTCTTACCATATTTGTAGCCTACAAATATGTTCAAAGCAGCACTGATGCATTTGTTTAAAACCATATGGACCTTATTGGCTGGCTGACATTCACTCTATCTTGGTCCAGCCTCCTGTTTATCCACTCAGTAATTAATTTGATTAATTTATAAGTAATTTAGCCAAAGATGGGATATAAATCTTTGTTTGAAAAGAAAAGAAAAGGAAAAAAAAAACAGTTGGAGGTCCAAGTCTTGGTTAAAAACTGTGTCTTGAAACCATCCAGGCCCTCCTACTGACTTGTCAGCTCTGGGTTATTTTCAGAAAACTTTACTTGAGTTCTTTAGCCTCAATCGTAAGTTTTTCCCACAGACTTGCATGGTATGTGTGAGTGGGAGAGTGAATAGTGGCTGCTGTTTAGCCATTGTTTAGTCTAGTATATGCATGTTTACATCTCCCTTTTGGATTTATAGGCAGCTATGGCAAAATAAAGATTGTGCTTCCTTGATTGAAGAGCCTCTTAACTAGAGCACCTGGTGGAAGGATTCTTTTAAGATCCAATTATATATATATTTTTTTTAATTAGGGGTTAATTTCTATTTAATCCCAGTATTTCTCTAGTACTGTAGGTTTCAAAACATGATTGAAGGTTCCCCCATTCAAACTTATAAAATGATATTCATGTTCTCAAATGCTTACATTACCAAGATGCAAACTAATGAGGGAAAATAGTAAAATATCAAAGTAAATGATCTGATAACTAGTATGTGCTTTTTTTTTTTTTTTTTTTTAAGGTATTGTTTCGCTTGGCTTGGCTTGGCTTTGCTTTGCTTCAGTTGTTTACAAGGTTATATGAAAAGGATGGCCAGAGTATCAAATTAATAAGGAAAAAAGCTATGTTGATCTGTCAACATAGCTGTCTTTAGTCTAGCAGCTTCTGATTCTGGAGTGGTCCCTTACCTGAAATTTTAAAATGTAAAATTCTAGAAATTTAAAATACTTTGAAATTCTAATGGTTCTTACTCAGACTTAAGAACAGCCTGACCAACTGCAGTAAGCAGCTGGGAATAAATCTGAAGTGTTTGTTATATCAGAAGATATATATATATATAYATATATATATATATAAGCATATTCTCTTTGGAAATAATGTGAAGTATGTCATACAAAAAGTCTTCACTATGAAAATGTGTGTGTGTGTGTGTGTGTGTGTGTGTGAACTCATGTGCGCACTGAGGTGGAAACACTTTGATGTATGCAATTATATCCGTGTTTTTAAACTAAGCCTATAAAGAATGAAATGAAAATGTTGTTAGTGAGGCTAAAAGTGCTGGACTTTTTTAGTACTACTATAAGTTTATGCAAGCGTTTTATTTATATTGTTCTCTTTCATTTTGGAAGATCTCTCCATAAATTCTGATAATTTTAAGTACTTCTATGCAATAAAATTCAGTATCTCCTCTGTTTAAAAAAAAAAAAAAAGGCACTAGTTGCCCAATGAATTTTTAAAGAGTGACTGGAAAAAAAGTGGTTTTAATACCTGAATGTCTCTGATAAAGTGACACTGGTTTCATCACCATGATGAATAAAAAATCCTTCCCTCTCTCCTACCCTAACAAAAGACAGTCTTTTTATGGTCTCTGAACAAGTCATAACAAAATTGTGTATAAATTTAAAATCAGCGGCACCTCACTTCTTATCAAACAAGTGTGGTAAATTCTTTTCCATCTTTTTGTATTGACAGATTATTGGGAAATGAGTTTCTACTGCTCTGCTATGAATGTTATACATGCAGCAAGTTTGTTATTATTCACCCTATAAACTGTTATGACAGACTTTTAAAGAAGTCAAAGACTAATGTTGGGAAATGCATTTTAGAGTCACATAATACTAAGTATATAACTTAAATTACACACTGGATCCATCATAAATGATCCCTTCCCACCTGCTTTCATGTCTCTGAATTAGACTGGTATTAAGCTTGGTGTTAAGGGAAGCTTACCTCAGAAAACATTAATTTTTTAATTTATTTAATATTTCATGATTAAATGTCACATTATTCACGTTCATTGTATGGCACCTTTTAAGATGCTACAGAAATTCTCCTTTTTCATTGTTACAGGACTAGAATTAATCTCCTCCTTTCCCAAATAATGGCAAATATGTCATATGTATATCATAATGATATATTAGTTAAAGTTTGCTTATGCACTTAGACCGCATTAAATTTCTAATCTAATCACAGTTATCTGAAAGGAAGTCCTATCCAGTGTTACCTTTAGAGACAAAATATACGGATAATAGTTTTTGTCCTTTATGGAGAAAAGGATCCTTTCTGATCAATAAAAAAGGATTAGGAGTTTTTTATCCTCTTCCTGGTTTGACTGAGCTTAAGATGTTCCATTAGTGTTCAGTACATGTACTTCAAATGTGTACTGTTTCTTTCAGAGTTTGTTTTAAATACCCCTTTTGCTGTCAATGTGACATTGTGGGCTTGCTGCCAAACAGCAGAAACCTCTGCATCACTGAACTTTCTTGCCTCAAATAGCAAGGTAGCAAATTATCACAAAATTTCTATGCCCAGGTGCTTCTTATGGCCAAGGTACAATTCTCTTTTCTCTGAAGTTGCAGCTGTAAGAATACTCTCTCAAAATTTTACCTTCTTACCAATTGGATAATAGATTACACAAACTGAAAGACTGGATTAGAATATTTCTGTTCAATACAGTTGCAGCTGCTTAGTGCTTTCTGTGTATTTTGTGCCTCATGATATTCTGTTTAAATAGAAGGCAGAGATGTCATTTTTTTCCTGCCCTGTTAAAGTCTTGCTGTGCTCCTAGTGAGTGCCACTCCGCATCAGTTTTCCAGTAATTAGTTTTCAGATCATGTTCTCCCCAAGAACCTCCCTTCAGAAAAAAGTCTCTCCTAGAATTACTGAGCAGTTTCACAAGTTATTTATCAGCCTAAGTCAGAGTTTGTAAAAGAGTTTGTGACATATTATTGCTATTCTTGCTATTCAGTTAATGGGAAGATATCTGTGACAAAGCTCCAGCTGATCCAGCTTGGACAGCTGTTTGCTACAATGGTGATAGTCATTGGTCTTAAAGTATTATAGATATCAACAACTTAGACATCCTGTCTAACTCCTGCATTTCTAATACTACTGGAGACTTTTTAATTGTCATGAGTTCATCCCTGAAGTTTTGCATGTGTCAATAGAGTTAGCATGTTTACATATAAGCATGTGGTCAGCTGAGTTACCTTTTCACCCCTTCCTACCATAGCGAGAACAAGAAAATGCAATGGCTCGCCTTAAAAAGCAGCAACAAGAGCTGGAGCACATGAGGCTGCGCTATTTGGCAGCAGAAGAGAAAGAGCTGGGAAAAACAGACCGACAAGAGCTGGAGGACATCAGAAATGAACTTAACAGGTATTAGAGCATCTCTAAGTTTTGTTTTGTTTTTCCCCCCCTCTGCCTCAAAATAGGAGAAGGCTCAGTTAAATGAGGATTATAATTTGCTGTCAGTCCAGTAAAGGAATACACTTTAGTGTCCCTTAGGTAAAGATTGCTCATTTATAAAATGTAACACTCCTGTATTATAGAAAATCTATGCTTAAGGCCACTGTACCCTGTTTTTTGTGCTATGATCATCATTGTACTGCACCAGGCTTCTTTTTTTTTATTTTAAACCTTTAATTCTAAGCAGAACTGCTGCATTAAGGAAAGAAAGAGGTATTTATTACATTCTAGGTCTTCTTAGATTCTAGGTATTATATGAACATTTCTTTTACTGGTATTTATTTTTCTTTAGTATAGGGATAAATTTTTTTAATAAAATTCCTTATTTCATTAACTTCTCAGTAGATAAGTAACTTCAAGAGTTCATAGGAAAATAATCAGAAGTTTTTAATGTGGTGTATCCTCTGATACCTTCCATTTCATTAACATCAGGCTAAAGCAACAAGAAGAAAGAAAGCAATTGCAAGATGCTAGAGAGAATTCTGCTGGTAGAGTGGACAGTCTTCATTCTAGAAAACTAAATGAGAACATGGATGATTATCTATCTCGTCTGATAGAAGAGAGGGATACCCTGTTGAGAACAGGAGTATATAATCATGAAGACCATATTGTAAGTGAACTTGATCGTCAGATCAGAGAGGCTATTGCAAAAAGGAACAGCACTAATAAAAGCATATAGGAAACTATAAAAAGTCAGAGCCTAAGTTGGAACAAAGTAATTAATTTTGTAAACCTGCAGTTCTTACTCTACAAAGATGTAAGGACATGCTTAATTTTGCACGCTGTTGTTAGCCTTTTTGAAGTCAATGTAAATATTTGCAACATATTAGGTTAAGCACAGTTGTAAGTTTTACGGGGGGGGTGCTGCTTTTTAATGTTTTTATATTCATATTTATATATGTGTGAATATATATTTATTTTGTGTACTCTTCTGAAATGTTTTCTACCTCTTTTTGCATCACCCTGGCTAGATTGATTTGTAATATTTTTATGGCCCTAAAGTTTTTTGTTCAATATTGTCATAATTTATTACAATTTTTAAAAAAAGATCTCTTCAACAGTACTAGGAAAAAGTGACATTAGCTTAACCGAAGTTCTGTACTTGAACAAATGGCATTTCTTATCAAATTGCAAGATTGCAAGGTATTCAATTTCTGTTTCTGCAACCGTAGTCAAGATAACTAAGTTCTGTAGCTGGTATTCTTTTAAGAGCATAGGTTTTGTAAAATTTGTAATAGCCAGTGACAAGATTTTGACCGGGGGGGGGGGGGAATCAAAGTAAAATCTATCAAACAAACTCCATGAAATACTGAGTAACTAACAACTTCAGGAAGAATATCCCTTTGGTGTCCTAGCAGTTTTGCACATAGGCCTGTAAGGATGAACATGTGAGGGGGTAAAGCCCTAATTCAGGAATGCCTGTGCATGCTTATGTCCATCCCTAATGAGCAAAGATATTTGAAGTGCTGATTAAGTGTATTTACATACCTCCTTTAAATCTGAACACATACATAATAAAAATAACAAGAGCATTTCTAAGTAAAGATGTTTTCCTTAATCAAGGTCTAACCCATTCACAGTGACTAACCTGCATTTCAAAGCATGTTTTCTCGATACCACTTAAATTGTATGTAATTTTTTATTCAGTTGTTGAAATATGAAGACAAAGTATCAAGTTGTTAAATACCGGAAGAGAAATCTGCCAGAAATGTTAGTTTGTGCATAATCACAGTTGAATAAGGACAGTTTTGGATTCCAGCCTTCACTCAGTTGCAGTGATTTTAAAATCATATGTGCGGACCTAGCTAGCAACATAAGCTTACAGCACTGTCCTACCAATGGGAGTTTTTGTCTGTCCTGTTGGCACAAATGTTCTTCTATTTGAATCTTGTATACTGAGAAGAAAAAAAAAAAAAAGTCTTAGGATTCATTTTGTTTTAAAATGAGCAGATACCCATGCAAAAATTCCTTTCTCTGAACAGAAGAAAATCAGTGTACTTCTATGGACATAACTGTATAAGTGTTGCTTTCCTTTTTTGGATGGTATGTGTTACAGAATATAGACTTTATATTGCACCTGGGTGTGCCTCTTAAGTGCGTTGCTTCTCCTCCTCTAACCATTAACCAGCCTCCTGTGTAATAAACTGCTTGTTCTGGCCCCTTAGAAAAAGCTTTAAACAAGTCATATAAATGYCAAGATCTTTTTCCATGGAGAATTATTACTTATCGATGCTAGATTTCACAAGAAATGMTTTCGTGATACTTTGTACACTTATTTTGTACTTTGTACTTGTATTTTTAAGTGTGTTCTTAGAGGTCCCACTCTGCTAGCAAAAGCAATAATACATGTTTATAAATCAATGGCAATTACTTTTAAAATTTTTTACATTATGGCTGCATATCTTATCACTGATGCATGATCATATGCAATTATAATAAAATGAATGAGGGGGCTGCTTGTATTTCGAAGGGAAGACCTGCTCAAGCCATTTTTCTTCAAAAGCTTGATTTGCTAGCAGTGTAGTTTCTTGTTCAAACACTAGGGGGGGCATTAGCCTTAAGGATCTCAGAATGGTTGGGTTGAATGTAAGAAAGAATTCCTATAATGAATAATTGGTGATCTTTCAAATTGGTATTCTTTGACTTTTCAGGTGTGTTATTAAATAAAATTCAAATTTTAAGTATTCTTGGAATTTTATGTGGGTTTTTTCAACTATGTATTTGAACAAAAACTTTCTTGTTTAATATTGCAGAAAATTTGAAGTTTTAATGCTTTGAAGCCATAACATTGATATGTTCTCTTTCAAAATTAATTTCCTGTTTTCATTTTAACCCAGTAATAAAACAGAAGTGGTCATGTTGCTTTTGAGTTTAAGAAGAAACCACTCAGATGAGTATTTTTTAGTAAATCAAAGTAATAGTAAATATAAGGTGGGGCATTTTTCTTTCTTAAGTAAACCTATTTATAAGCATGCTGATTTAAGCTATTTCGGTCCACCTTAAGTCACTTAAAAGTCACTACTTATAGTTTGATAAGCATTAAATTTTCTGATTCTTAAATAAGTTATTTAGTATTTTTGTTTTGTTATATAGGCATTGTCCTTAGTATTACTTATTTCTGTTCAGATGTGAAAGTATTCTTTTAGGCTTAATGTTTGCAGATTATACTTCAATTTTTCTTTCAAGCACAATGTTTGAAATGCTTCAGTCCAAAATAGTCTAGAAAAAATATATTTGTATGAGAGGTGAGTTCAGTATTATTCTCTTTTATATTTAATTTGGGTTCCAGTTGGCTTCTTGTTGCCTTAAAGCCATTTATGGTATTGTCACACCTCAGTTTGAAGGTGATAACAATTAAGTGGAAAGACCAAATATCTTTTTTTATCAGGTTTTAGAATATCTCTTCATGGCAAAAAACAAATGCATGAGATAGCAAGCTTATTTTAATTTATCCAGCATAAAAATCCTACTGGAAATTAATGTGTCTACAGTTCTCAGTCATGCTTCTATAGCATTAAAAAAAGGCTGGGGTTGGGGGGGGAAATCCAGGCCCTGCTGACATCATTGCAGACTGTTAATTTTGATGCAGCCAGGTTTCACTAGGGAAGCTGATGTAATTACTTCAAAGCAAGTAATTTTACTAGTATGCTTGCAGTGTAAACCCAAATGCCCATAAAAAATAGTAGTTATACTGGGGGATTTTTTTGTTCTATTGACAAATCAGTTCAAGCCTTTATCTTCCTTAGTCCTCTGGCCTAGAACTTAGAGTTGGTTCTGAATAAAGAGACTTAAGAAGAAATTACATCCTATTATTTGTCCACATCCAGTCTTTTAAAGACAAATCAGTAGCCTCTTTAGACATGAAGATATCTAGAAACACTGTTCTTGAATGTTATTTTCCTGTGCTAGAAGATCCCTTCTCTTCTCATTGTGCTAGTTATTGTTACACTGGCAGGGATGTGCCAATATTACAGAGCTTAACTGCCACGAGGTTGCCTGAAGTTATCTAGTATGAGCTTAAAGGTAAAGCAGCAAATGCGCCTGTAATCTCTGTTTGCCTGCCTTCAAATGAAACTTTAGCTAAGACTTTGAGAGCTGATGCAGAAAAATGGGCCTTCTTCTCTCTGCTAGTTATTAGAAAGTTCATCAGAAAAATYGTCTCTAAATAAATTCTTAGCTACTTAAGCAGCAGAATTCATTATGAAAAAAAAAAATGACACTAAATTATTTTAAAAAGAAGAAAAGAGCAGTGTTTTGCTTTGAAGCTGGATTATTAAAATATATAGTTACATGATTGATCTTTCCAGTATATTGTTTTTTGGGGTGAAGCTATGACTCTATCACTATAATATTTTAGCAGTTATCCAACACTTTCACCACTAATGCGCTTTCGGAAATTGCTGTTGTGGAAAAGAAGCAATGTTATGTCTGGCACTGAGCTTTCAAGTATTCAAGCCACAGTTCTCCTTCACTGAAGTCTAAACGCTTCTGCCTTCCATGCACTAAGATAAACCTTAGTGCACAAATAAAGATGGAAGTCTTCTATCATATCTTCTAAGTGCTACTGAAGTATTTATACCAGTTATTACATATTTACACAATTATTTATTTTGCTACTACTGTGCCTAAATGATCGTGACCTGTGTCAAGTCTTGGATAGGAAGCACTATCCCTGCTGTTGTTAAAGACAGAACTGTAGAAGGCGGCTGTATACTTAGATCTCATTTCATTTGTTTCTCCAGGGGGTTGTATTAGTAGTGTTTTCATTAGAAATGTTTTTACAGATGTCAGCTATCCAGATATGAAGTCTCTGTGGTGGAAAAGCAGTCAGGAGTTTGGCATTCAGAATACAAAGAAAAAAAAGTCAGCTTTGAGAGACTAATTTATAGAAAAATAATTTACTGACTTTCTGATGTATAAATGTACAGTAACCCCATGGTGACTTTAATGTAGAGTAATTGAATGCTTGCAAGTTTAGAAATTATTTTCTATTCTTAACTTTAAGAAACCATACAGCCCATCATTCCCCATCATAGAAGACTAAAATAGTCCCCATTAATAATGCTCTTGAAAAAGCAGCACCCACTACTTTGCAGTTCAGTACTGTTTTTTTTTTCCAAGTGAAATACTTGTAGTAGTTTGACAGCATTTTTAAACAATTTATGTATTACTGCAAAAAGTTCTGTCCTAACAATATACATACAGCACTGATCACTGTGGAGTTGCACTGTTACTGAATGTTTGACCAAAGGGTTTTGGTGCAGTTACTGAGACATAATTGCATTGACAAAATAATATGCAATCAAAATTCAGAGTAGGTTTACTGGGGCAGAGGGAATCTAGCAGAACATTGCCTTTATGTAACTCAGTTTTAACTGTACTGTGAGAAAACAATGTAAAAAATGGTTCTTAGAGAAGACTGATTTATTGCCACTATCATCATAAGTTTTGTTTTACAAATAGAAATGTAAATAGGGCAGCAGAATTAAGGCAATGGGGTTGTGACTGAAGCAGGCAATCTAGCCAATAAATGTTTTATAGAAATTAGCATTAAATGGTGATGGTAAGTCTTCAACATTTTGGCAATTGTTTAATTGCTCAGCATTAGTGGGATTTTTTTTGTTGTTTTGTTCTGTTCTTCACTCCTGGAAGCAGAGAAGAGAACTTCACTGCTCTCATGTTAAGAGATATTGGTTGCACAATACRCTAAACCATTAGTGTGTTGGCCTGAGTAGGCTATTTTTGGAAACAAGATTAAGGTTGTAATACAGCAGGTAATCCCAACTAGGGCTGAAAGGCAGAATAAGCTATTGCTTGCACAACCATCACAGAGACAGCCATGAAGGCTGAGAGTCCTGCAGCACTAGGCATGAAGTTGACAACTTCACATCCAACAGAACAAGACAGTCTGGTAGTCTATGCTTATAGGCAGTAGTTTAAGCCAATACGGCTGATATGTTTTCATCAATATTAACACATACTTGGTTTAAAGCACAAGGCCCAGCCTGTTTTTCTGAGGATCGTTCAGGCAATGTAGAGGAGAAGTTATTAGACTGTATAATTATACACTGGTACAACAATAATGTTTTTGACTGCTATTTTCCTAAATGTGGGTGCCTATGAGGCTTAAAACATTCTAGTTTGCTGATATATCCTCACTTTTATGATACTGACCAATTATTCCACTGATAAAATGGAGCTAATAACCCCAAAATAAATGAGACAATTAAGCAGGATGCCAAAAGCAAGACCACGTAACTACCACAAAGAATCAGTACGTCCATCTGCATAACCATGAGAGGGCACTGCTGTTTGTGGGAAAAAGTGTACATGTGTGTGTGTGCGCGCACGCGTGTACTAGTGAGATTGACCTGCCCCATCCTTTCCTAAGTGCTGGGTTTCCTGCTCTTGCCATTACTTCAGCCTCCTGCCTCATGCAGATGGCACCGCACCGCATCACATCACTGTATGTGGTTAACTTGCGGCTCAAAGAACTGGGAAAATGTCCAGATTTGGATGTTCCTAGAGTCTCAGACCCAGACACATGCTCCTGCTCCCTCTCCCATCCTGCAGAACAGTTACATATTGTTTCTTGATCCATGACTGTATCTTCCTGTTAAACATATATAACAAATTATTAAAATAAGCCTAAAGGTTTATCAGAGAATAAAGATTTTTATAATATTGATTAGTATTTCATTTTCATAGATTATTATCAATGCAGATGGAGCATAACACTAGAGATGAGTAGGCTTAGCAAGAGGAAATCTTAGAAGGCAATATTTATGTAATGCACTGTAAGGGAAAGCAATACCATTTGCTGGGCAGGGTAGCAAAGCCTGCCTACCTAAAGCTTGTGTTGCAATATTCATGCAAGGTGGCAAACTATTTCCATTAGCGTAAGGGGATCTCACAGATAGACAGTGGGTTGGGTACAAAGTATGCAATTTCTCTCCCTGCCTCTGCTGTAAGTGTGTTGAGTGATCGTAAACAGGGCTCTGTGCCTCTGTTTCCTAGCTGCAAAATGAGAATAATGGTGGAAAACCCTTTTGGTGTAAGTAAGTGGTTCACAAACTGCTTTAAACTTAGCATATCTGTGTGCTGGACACCAGCTTGTTAATGCCCTGAAAGGGATAGTTGCTAGCTTCTGCCAGGCTGTTTCTCCAGCAAGTGAGCAGAAATTATTCACACTACCTAACTTTGCGCTTGTTTAGTAGATAAATTGGTATCTTCTTTCACTACTTTGGCTAATTACCAATTCACCAAAAGTTTTTAAAAAAAGTAAGTAATTAATTTCTAGGGAGATTAAGGGAATCTAAGGCTGCAGCCTCTCAAGAAAGGCTTCTTTTTTCTTTTTTTCTTTTTTTCTTAAGCTTCTTTTTAAGAGATGAATAAAAATAAAATCACTTGGTAAGGGCAGATAAAAAGCAAAAAAAAATCTGAGGTTTTGGGCCTGCCCATGACAAGACTGTACATGACATGGGGAAGCACCGTTTACTTCTGTCTCTCTCCCTATCGGTAAGATGAAGGTGGCTCCTCATTATAGCGATGTTTTGATGAACAGCTAGTTAATACTTCGTTGTCACAGCCATTTGGAAAAGAAAAGGTCAGATATTGTTTGCCATCTCCTTCCTATTGAGTGAAAAAGCATTTGTGAGGGTTTTAGTGAAAACTTTTATAGGAAAATCATTTCCTGTCTTCTCCATATTGAAATACTAATAAAAGCAAATCCTGATTATCCTAATAAACATGACAGATACAGTTGGAAACGAGTCTTAAAGCAGGGGAGAGCCAACTCATAACGAAAAAACACTGAGCCAGAGGATGCCTGTGCAGGACAGGTCGCCCGGGAGAAGGTTGCCAGGTCTCTACCCTGGTCTGGAGGTCAGCGCAAACACAGGGGGCTGCTGGGCCACAAAGCCCAAACCTCTCCCTGTATAGCTATTTTTTGGCAGAATGGAAAGTGTCAGTTCTGCAAGTTTCCTTGGGTTTTCTTTCTCTCCCTTCTTTTCATGTTCATTGAATAAGTCATTCACAACATTTGCACCATCACTCCTGGAAATATCCCACCACTATAAAAGGAAAGTATCTTAGCTCAAATAAATGCTTGTAGAATTAAAAAAAACAAATGACCGCCCACGTCTTTATTTTGCTTACTGCTTATTTTACCATTCAAGTTTCAGTTAAAAATGCATTTCATGCTTTACGGAATGCAATCCGTTTCAAAGCACGAACAACATACCAACTTGTGTACCACAAAATAACAAGTTTGTATGAGTACAGGCTGGTCTGTTGTTTATACTGCCAGATTCAAACTTTTAGTTAGATAATTTTTGGCAGTGAAAGCACCTACTCTGTTACTTACACACCAGTTAATCCTGACTTACAGGAAAAAAAAAATCCACCCAAAAAAAGAAAACGAAAGTCCATTTATGACCTCTAAAGTCTTAGCTTAACTTCTACACTGTAGTAAGAGATGATTTAGGGCACATCACATTAATGACTATAATTCTTAAAATCTTTCTTCTATGATGTCAATGATGTCAAACATTAGGTCTTTAAATACTGACACTGTTTTACGCAAAAGTTTAAGAATGAAGACTGAATCAAATGAAATACAAAGCAACTTTTAGTAGGTTTAGCTCAAAATTTGTTCTGTTTAACCTAGCAAAAGAGGAGAAAACAGCCATTCAGAAGTGTCTGCTTTTTGACAGAGGATCAACATCTACTATGAAGAATAGAAACATGAAGTAACCAGACTATCCATATGTAGTACAAATGAATGTATGTATATATAAATATGCTGATGCATGATGGAATGTAGTTAACAAACTATCAAGGTTTTCTTCAAGGCAGAAAGACTTGCTTTTTCTTATCGAATTTTTCTTAATTTTCTTCTGTTGTATAGAGCAGTATTTCAATGGATGGGCATCCAGATTGAGTAATGTAATATGAAGAAACAAAATTGGTTTGGGGAACATGGGACAGGCAACATGTAACCTAGAACTCCTGGCTCACAATATTTTTTATTTCTGATTCTCTTATTTATATGGAGCAAAAAACAACCAAACAAAATCCCAGTGTCCTTTACTAGCTTCCCTGCGGAAATTTTTAGAATTCTGCATTTATTCATTTTGGTCTCATAAATGCATGTTTTTAAAATATCACAATTTCAACTCCCTTTTCTAGCTCCATTTCTGTTATCACAGTATCTATTTTAATGGCTATTAAGCTACAATGTCCGTACCTTATCTTTGTCAGTTAATGTATCTAATTCCACCATCCCAGAGGGAATAAACCTGAAGCTAAAGCCTGCAATATATTAAAGAATCAAGAACGCTTATGCAGAACAAACAGAGGATTTAGCTTGGATAAACAGCAGAGAGCTCAGTGTCTTTTATGTCCAGAGCTCAGGACTGGAAGAAGAAAATGACTATAAATCATCCCTGTGAAACAACATAACATAAATGTTGTATGTTTATTTAAAACTTTATACAATCATTTATCTGGGCTATAGCTCGGTTTCAAAAAGTGCTCTGCTGTAATGAGGTACTGAGACTAGCAGTGATCAAGAGTAAAGTGATATATAGTCTTCAACCAGAATTTGCTTATGGGAAGAATGGAAAGCACTTAAGCAGACACCAAGTATCTATAGCTAGTAGATCAAGCAGGAGGATAATGCAATAATAACAAAAACTTTGATAAATTTTTTCCTGTTTCTCCTCAAAATATCACATTTCTTGTAACATGACATTGTTTTGAGAGCTAAGCAGCCAGCAATTTATGCCTTAATTTTCACACTTGAATAAAGGCTGATTTGTTGTCGTTGTCTGAGGTATGACATGTTGCTCCACCAGACTTAAACTAAAGAACCAGGCTAAATCTTCATCTGGCCTTGCATTCCAGCAAGAAGCACTCTTTAAAATATGCTGCCTTCTACTCTGGGTAATAACAAGCACTTCTGCGAATTCAAAACTTGCAATTGTTAGGTTTTTTTTTTTTTCCTAACATGAGAAATGGCCACTGATTATGTATTTACTGCCTACAGAGATAGGCAAAAAAAAAAAAAAAAGCCTAATGCGCAGGACCAGCTACCCGCTGGCTCATGGGCCCCAGTTGAGCCATCCACGGTGAGCGGCACAAAGGCGCTGAGCCACAGCCTGCGCATGCCGCCATGCTTGTGCACAGTGCTTTCCACCACTGTATTTTTGCCTAAATGTTATTTGGGTTGCTCTTTCTTTGCAGAAACAACCAGCTGTGACACAGGGGATCCCACCAAATGCTTGGGGAAAATCTGTGTTTGGCAGAGGCAGCTTCTGCTGAGGTTTCAGGAGCCTTCCAGCTCCTGTGTGCCACGATTTTCAGTGTTGCCCGACAAATCTCCCGTCCCTTCAGCAATATATTCAGGGCCTGAGTGCTCTAATTTTTTATGACTTCTTGAGCTGATCTAGAGGCAGCTTAAAGCCTAAGTGTTCTGTATTACCAAGAACATTATTATTTCAGTTTGCAGGACTGCAGATTTATTAGCGGTCCAAGAATTAACCATTAAAAAAATAATAATAATCCAGTCGCACTGTTTGCCACTTGATTTTTTTTTTAATTTCATTTTGAGGTCCATAAATAGAAGGGCCTACAGAGATGAAGCTGACAGAAGCACTGTATCTGCTATCAAAAACACAAGAGGTAAAACACCTTCTCTCCATCTCCCCTTTTGCTCAGCAGTTGRCAGTGCCCCTTTAAAACAGCGCTATGAAGAGCACAGACACATAAATACTTCTGTGCCTATGCAGCTCCGGATATTTTCAAGCAAATATATTTATTATGTCAATAACGATAAAAAAAGATGACTTATTCAATAATTCATAATGGTTTCAGAGCTGCTGGAGGCTAGTAGGGCTCACTTTACTTTAGATAACTTATAAATGTAGATTATTTCCATGACAGACTGAAATTACTTTCTGATGAATATTTATTTGAGCTTTAATTTTCTTATTAACCTAATATATTCTAGAAAAGAAGATGACAATRCTACCATCTTCTCTGCACTGTTCTCCCAGACACAGGTAGCAAAATACTCTAGGAGCACTTTGCAGAAGCAACATTTTAAGTGTCCGCCCAAGCTGCCAAAACCGGAGCAAACTGAGTAACGTGGGACATCTTTGCAGCCGAAGCCATCTTGCGAGTCTAGCCTTTGGGTTTTGGTTTTACTGATGCCTCCGAAAGGCAGAGGGAGGGCTGCGTTTTGGTCATGCCTGACCAGACATCCCGTGGGGATGGTGTTGCAGCCCACATCTTGCCCACGATGTGGCGGGACAGTCGGGCGCCGCTTCCTGGGCCGCCCTGGCAGTGCAGCAGCAGCTATGGGGAGCGTCCTGCATCTTTTGGAGGCTTATCTGCGGTAGGCAAGGGTAAGCTCCTTGCCTGTGCAAGGCGTATATTGAAATAGAAGTGCTATTCATCTTCTTGAAAATAGTTCAGATTGCCTCTTCAGCTGCCCTATCAGGGCAAGCAAACTATTGCTGGCATATTTTCCAGAGGATAAAAGTCTAGGCGTTGTGAATCGTAACACTGAAGCCTGGTGGGAAGACAACAGGACTGGAGAGGACGAGAGCACCCCACATTCAAAATCTGACACAATGTCCCTAAGGTTTGTATCCTCCTTTTCTTCTCTGGATAAAATAGCAAATTCAGGATATTCTATTGAAAAAAAAAAAAATCTGTATGTATGTACCTATCTATCTATCAATCTATATATATCTTCAAGCAGCCCCAACATTTTAAGCAAGCCCTGAAATTTGCTCCTGATGGAATTGAAACAGTGAAGAAAGACTTATTGTACATGCAGAAAAAGATTCAGAGAACAAATTTAGAACAGCATTGCTAGCTCTTTGTTGCTTAAAGTTAATCTTTACAAGCTAACGGGGTTTGAGCTTGTAAACAATGTGTTTATACTGAATGGAAAAATAATTCTTAAATATGAAATTACCCTATTAGTTTAATTTTGCACACGCGAAAAAAATGCAGCTGTGGGAATCCATAAATACAGGCCTGGTTAAAAATAACCCTTGCTCTAACACCAATAAAAGCTAGCAACAAACGTTTGAAAACTTGAACTCCGCACAAATATGCAAGGAAAACCACGTGGGCGCTGCTTGGAGCCAGTTTCCTGACAGAGAGGGGGCTCCTCCGCCAACAGCGGCAGCGCCGAGYGCCTGAGGCACGGTGGGTGGGCAGGCGGCCGCCACCAAGGGGCCAGGGCCTTCGGGCCACCTGTTTGGTCCCCGAGGCCCAGTGTCACCGCGAGGCCCCGAGCCCCGTGGCGCGGCAGCCGTAAGTAACCTCCCACGTGGCACGCGCGCCCTCGGCATGGTGCACGGCTGTGCCCGCCACGCTCAGCCGGGTGCGGGTGAACACCACCCACTCATTTTAATCACTTAATAAGTTACTTACGATATGCAACTAAATATTTAGTTGTGCAGAGGACAGCTTGTCACAGACAGCTTTGTTGCTAATGTATACAAACGCCGGTATGGCTCTGGCTTCCTCCTTCCACGCGCAAAGATACGCGCGCACTGGCCACAGCCTAAATAAGCTGATTTATTTGTTTCAGTTATTTGATAAGTGCATCATACCTCAAACCCTAAGAAACCACTTTAGGAGGATTATAAGTTTTATGATGTGAAAAGATTACCCTGAGTGTGTTGAGCAAAGTTTATATTCAGAGACTGTGCAGGAGCTGAGGTATTCACAGAGGTTGGGGAAAGAAGGCTTGATAGATAGCAAAGGGATTTTCTTTGTTTGCTGCACTTTTTGTTGGACTCCCCCCCACCCACTATTTTTCCATTAAAAGAGTGGCCCCAGCAAGCCCCGGCGTTATTAACCCTGTGACTCTCCACCGCCTTTTTTTCCCCCCACAATGAGAATTTCAGGATATACATTAATTTTTTTTTAAATTAAGAAACAGTAAACTGAGTCGCAAATGAACAGAGCAAACAAGAAAGGCACCGGGTTACGCATGCGCGCTGTGAGGCAGCACGCTGCTGCGCCGCACCAAGCAGGGCTGCACGAGTGCGGGCCGCCGCCGCCGAAGACACCCACCTGCCCAGCCACCGGGTGCCCAGAGCCTGCCCGGCCAGCCTCCCCCAGCTCTGCTTTGATTCATTTAAAACCTGCGAGCGGGAGGGAAGGTTTGGTGCCGCGGCAGGAGGGTGGCAGGTTCCGGCAGGTTCCGGAAGGTTCCGGGTGGCGGTTGGGCCCCGCTGCTGTTCAGGCTCCTGCGGCCGCACACTGCTTACCTCAGAGACACGCACGGCGTCACTGGCCAAGCTTGCAGCCGCTTCTCCACACCCAGTTCCGGCAGAAAGACCAAGCAGACGCTTCTGGCACCGCGGGGGTATGTGCCCTGGCTAACGTAGCCTCCAAAGCTCATTTCAGTCGCAGCCCACTGACCCAGGGGCCACGGTTCGGGTGCTAAGTGGCGTTCAGAGCACCCAGCCGATGTGTTTTTCCCCCAAGGCCCTGCCCGTCCCCATGTCCCTGGAGCAGCTGCTCCATTAGCAGGATGCAGGTCCCAGGCCCCCACGTTGCCACCTCCTCCGCCTCCCCCCCCACCGGTCTGGCTCCAGAGCGCCAAATAACGCGATCGCGCCTGGCTATAGGCACCCTGCAATACCCTACTGTTGCCAGAATGGCATTTACATCATATTCTGTCTCCCGCGTCTTTTGTGAGGGAGTTTTTATGTGGTGTCACCAGGAAATACTGGATAATACTCTTTATTAGCCTCATGATACTGTGGCCCATCAATACTTGTCTGGGCCTGATGAGATCATGCTATGATTGTTAATCAGAGTGAAGAAATGAGGTGGGGGAGTGGGAAATACCTTTAAAAAAGATTCAATTAGAAAAAAAAATGTTACAGGTAAACATGCAATATGGTTTTCAGCACAAAACAGTGAGCAGCCAATCAGCCCATGTTTGAAGTTTAAACCTAACTTTCATTTAACATCAGGCATGTCTTTTTTCAAGGAGAGAAGAAATATTGCATTTGCAGTTTATGCTTGTGATCAGCAAGTGGTTCTTTTAACCACTATCAGCCTCCTTAAGACCCTTCATTCAGAAAAGCACTTAAGAGCACAGCTGGCTTTAAACATATGTAGTGTTACTAGGACAGTCTCATTTATTTTTCATTAGGCTAAAAGGTTTTGGCTTTAAGAGATCATCTGACACAGCTCAGTGTTGATTACTCATTCAGAAGGCTACTCTCGTCTTGAGTTTTTCTGCTTTGGCAAGGAACTAGTTGCAAGGGGAGGGACTTCTTTGCATCTTCTCCTTAATAAAAACTTGGAGCTGGGGCTCGTCCTGTTGCCAAAAAGATGCCAAGCACCGTGCAAACAAAGTGAGGGATGCACCAATGCAGGTGTCTCCACACAGCAATTGCGATGATGAGCCATAGGGGTCACTTTGCAATATGGCTCTGACTGACATCCAGTTTCCACAGCTCATTACTGTTGTTTAACACTGGTATTGCACAGTTCATCTTTGCAGCACTGCCCAGGGTTAGGGGAGGGTAAACATTTTATAATGGAGAAGTGGAGGTCAGCCAGTTAAATAGCTTTTTCTAGGACTATAGCAGAAGTCAGGGTCAGGTCTATAGCTAGAAGGCCAACGTCTCTTCCTCCCAGCCTCTTCTTTCACTTCCTACGAGGTGCCTTTTGGACTGTGGGCAGTGGTAAAAGCCCAGTATACTTCAGCAACACACTGGTTGAAAACCACATCACTTACAGAACCTATTTTGCTCACCAAACTAAGCAAGAAATACAATATTGAATGTTTTATATCTCTCAGGCCAAACTGATAATGCCAGATCCTAGGTATTATCTGCCAGGTAGATTGTCTTCATCAAGCTCATGAAGTACAAATACACTCTCCTTGCTGGTTTTATGCCATGCAGAGATTTTCAGGAAAGGAATGAAGGAAGAATAGGATTGGAAATGGAGGTCTTGCCCTACAAAATGGTTCTTGTGGAGGCTGGTAAGTCATGCCAGCAGGGTGTTGTAAGACTGCTTGCAGCACCTCTCCCTGTACTGGTCCAAGGATACAGAGAAGACTTTGTTTTGCACGGCTGACCAGCTGCTGTCTTTCATCAGCACAATACTCTATTTTGTAGCAAGAAAAAAAATAGAAATCCTATTGCATTGTCCCTACAACAAGGTCCTCCCCTATTAAATGGGGTCATAGAGACCTCACCTTTGGGAAAAAAACAGGTGCTAAATAGGACAAGCAGAATAAAAAGCAGAGGTGGGAAATACACCATATGTAATAATTCCTTCTGTGAATTAATTTCATGACCATCTATAATCAATCTAATAGCCTAAGGCAAGTTGCAATAGCACCTTATAAAATACCAAGTGCTATATCCTCCATTGCCATAAATTATCAAAGTTCTATTGATTTTAGTTGGGAATTCACTTTGCATTTGATGATTATTCTAAGCCACTGTATAAATACAGAGACTACCATGCAACCATATCTCTGTTATCCTCAGATTCTGAATAGATAACTCTGTGTGTTGATTGTGTACTTTCACTAGGGCTATTAAGCATTGAGGACCATGAAACCTATTCCTAGAAAGCAAGGCCTAAAGTACTGCTAACATTGCAGTCTCCTAGGGCTCTGAAGTGTTGGTGGGAGCTTGGGATGGCGAGACGTTCACTGCTCACCCTCAGAATTGCATACTGCCGAGCAGCTTCGTGCTGGCCAGGTGCATCCCCGGCCCCTTGGCCCCATCCCCGTAGCTCTGTGAACACTCAGGCCACTCCTGAGTCCTGGGGTCCTTTCCCCATTTCCCCACCCTAAGCCTGGCCTTGTCCTTCCTCCTTGCCTCAGAGCAAAGGATTTGGAGTGGGTCACACATGATACGATAGGTCTCACAGCCAAAGGGACTCAAGTGAATGATTTTGGGGAGTCCCCAGAGGTATTTAAAGGATTCTCACAGAAGATCCTCTATCTGAACTTTGACACCACTTCAGAGACTCTCCTGAGCCTTTTGTCCAGAAGGTACTGCAGCCACATGTAAGGTCTCTATTGTTCTTTCATCTTCACAGCACTGTGAATATGCTCTTACACATGCTCAATACAGCACTGAGTTCAGGGCTTTCATTAGGGGAGAGGAGTAGGTTTGGAAGAGTGTATTCCCCCCCCCCCCCCTTCAAATGAAATGCATGAGTTCAGTGAACATAGACATCACAAATATGAATAAGATTCCGAGTAGTAAAACCCAAAAGCAGTGGTCGCAAATCAGTAGATGCTGTTAGGAGCCAAACATGATTAATTTAATTAAAAAGCAGGAGCCTCTATTCCCTCTGAGTGAGGCAATAGAAGGAAATCCATCTAAATGAGATGCAAATGTGTTTCCCCAAGACCTCTAGGAGCTGCTTATCCTGCTGAGTATCTTTATTTCTGTTCTGCTCCGAAACAAACAGGGAATACACATTTAACAATAGCGACCTACTTCCTGGGTTTTCCTGAAACAGAGGCACTGCCAAAACCACTCCTGTGCAAGTCCTGACATAAGTGATGATTGCATTGAGTATGGGGACAACAAGGCTGTTTAAAAGCACAAATTTACTGCCCTTTGATTAGCACAATTCCTGCAGGTCCCATGAAGTTCTTTCAAATGGATATCAGGTACAAGAACAAAGTGAGAAATCAAATACAAATGTGCTCTGCTCAAGGCAAAAATCTGTGTTTGTGGTTTGTTTCTATTTCACGTAGAACTGTGCCAGTTGACAGCATATCTGATAAACAGAAAAAAGCATTAAAGAAATACACAGGTATTGGCGGAGTCTTTGCGTCAAGAAGGGCCCATTAGCTCATGTTGTCTGACCCTTTGTGTATCAGAGGGCTTCACTTTTCATCCAGCAGCCCCTGGATGGAGCCTAGTAGCTTCTTTGGTTAAAATCAACTTGCATCAACAAAAGTACATCTTCCAAAAAGACATGGAGTTTAATTTGAGGGTGTCTGTTTGGACACTAAATCTGTTTGTGCACGTGGAGAGCCTATAYAGCTGTGTCAGGATGACCGGAGGAGAGCACTTCAGCTCTTCTGGCAGGTCCATATCCTGAAGCAGCCAGCAAGGGGCAGAAAATTTTTCTAACTCCATTGCAAATACTTTCTGCTAAACACTTCCATAAACTTTCTGGGCACTATAATTCAACCCTGGATTTGAGCTCCAGGCTTTTATTGGTGAGGTATTTTGGCTTGATCTTAAACTTCCAAAACTGGAAGCTAAGTTTTGAATAGTAAACTGTTGGGCTGACTATGGGTTATATATACACTCTTGATCTGAGTTCAGCAGTTCTTGTATTTCTAATGATTTACAACGAAAACAGTGTTTCAACAGTTCAATGCAGTTTTTCTCTTTTTCCTCCCACCAGAAAGGAAATCAAATCATTCACTTTTAAACTATTATGCTTTCAGTCATATTTTGGAGTCCTTATGGAAATATGTAATTCTGACTATTGTAAGACTGTCATTTCCAATAGTTTAGAGCTTTTAGATGATCTTTTTTTTCCTATCAGGCTCGTGACAAAATTTCATATGAATAAGGTAAAAAGGATGGAAAACAATTCAAGGTGCCCAGTGGCCATAAAGAAATAGGAACACATACAACAAAAGTGATAAATATATTACTTCAAGATTCTCCTAAATCATATAATGAGGGAAAGAATAAAGAGCAAAGACTTCCTCTGCACTTATAGCAAGCTATCCCTCTTAATCAGGGCAGTAAAGGAGCATGACACAATATTTGATTTCAAACTCGTGGTTTACTTGTCAGAGGCAAGAGAACTGGGAATTTTTTGTGTTTTTTTTTTTAATATATAGAAGTCTTCATACAGTTTTGTTTTATCAGTTCTGAACTTTGCATGATATCTCCCTAAGCTGCCTCCATGTGTTCAGTCATTACCACAGAGTGACATTCGTTTTCATTTGTGTGCTTTTCTCAAGCTAGAGGAGGCCATCAAATTCAGCAAATGGAACTTCCTGTGCCCTTAAAATGAAATGCAGGCAAGAGGCAAGTGATGAAAGATATGCCACTTTCATTGTGATGTAAGAGTAGCTTAAGTCCAATAGAAGATATATGTACATACAAAATATGTATATATATTTCTATTTTTTTTTTACTGGTTTCTGTTACTCCCTTCATTTTTGCTTGTCTAATAATACAACCGCATATTAGTTTAAAGCTAACTTAGGAAACTATGTAGCTTCAGGGACTCATAATTTTTTATACTTCTGGGAACTTCCTGGGTCACTGTCAGTGTTCCCACAATAAGGTGGACAAAGTAAGACATCACATGGCCACTTCAAGATGCCTGTCACTCATCATGTGGGTTTTTTTTTTTTCCTAACAATTCATTAGATCTCCTGGGAAAGTTACTGTACCTTAGAAACCCCTTTATGGGGTAGAACAAGATGATTTTTTCTGGTAAATGGAAACATGACATTTCAACCACTTTCCCCACCCTAAGTACCAAAGAAGGTCACTCACACAGCTCTCCACAGTCAATCATCCCCATCAGACAGGCACTACTCTGTTTTGCTCTCATTTAAACCAGGATGTGTTTGCATGTCTCATTAATTTGTCATCTTCCATTTGGGAAACATTCTTGCACAATCAATGGAAGTCAGCAGGTAAACCTAAATATTTGCACAGGCTGTACCTAATGAGATCATTTAGACAGCTGTTGACAGTAGGTGTCACAGGGACAGGAATCCATCCTTGGAAAGAAGGACTACAAGAATGCACACAGCATACACACACTCTCCACACACGCATAGTCTCTCTCCATAAAAACCCTCTACCTACATGAATACATATGCACATAATGCATGCGTAATGCAGAAATAATGCTGAAGCTCAAATTGAACTTCCACACATGAATAAAACTAATCGTACTATTTAAATACAATAAAAACATGAAGAGTTGCTTTGCCAAAATGTGCAAGGTCACATTGCAATGTGTCGGCTGTAAAGATTTCTAAAGAGCCTGTTTTCTTGAGTAATAGCAGTTAGAGAAATGCACTTATCTGAAGAATGAGACTGTTACAGGTTTCTGTAAATCAAATCTTAGCCAAAGAGAAGTTCCCTAATATCCATTTTCCACTTCACCACTTTGACTGTAACACACATACTGGGCTAAATCCTGCTCAACTCATGCAAGGAATCCACTTAAATCAATACTGGCATGACTGGCACTMTATAAACACCGAAGATAGATTGAGTGACAGCATGTGAGCATAGGCAGGAGGATTCGCCTCTTGCTACACATGAATATTCATAACAGTGTTCCTGGGCACGCAGATCCCATGCAAGGCGAGAGCTAATTTTCAAGATGGATCCTACCACTTGCAGAAAGGACTGGTGAAAAGAGAATTTTCCTCATTGCATGGCCTTGAACTGTTACTATTAAACTGAGCCAAAGATAGGTGATAAAAAGCTTATTGACTGAAGAGTAAAATGCAGCAGGTCCACAGCTACCACCTTTCATGCTTTTATTACCCCTCCTACACCCTCAGGAAATGCATTTTGTTAATGTATGTCTTTGCGGGTCATAGCAGCACTGAGATCACTGAAAGCCTTTTGGGCTGCCTCTGAGACGGGTGGAAGTTTTTACCCTAAAAATTTTCCCTCACAGTTGCTGGGACCAAAGCAACAAGGCTCTCAGCCCTCACACCTTCCCTTCGCAGATGTATGTGAAATCAGCTTGGCTTCTTTCAGAACAAGGTGTAAGGGGGAGGGTTAAACACAGCCATTTCTGGAAATGCCCCAATATACAGAACTACCACAAAAATCAGTAAGTAGCAGTCTGAAGGTGGTAAAATAAAATTCAAATTGAACCTGGGGAGCCAGGCTATTATGCCAGGAGCTGGCTCCTGACAACATGCTGCTCCCCATCCCGCTTACAAGCGCATCTGAATTTGAGGAGCTAGGCACGCTGGCCTGTATCTTGACACTTGATTCTCTCTTCAATAACTAGCTAGTTAGCCTGCATATAGGCCACGGCTAGCAAATATTATCTACATCTGTAAAGTATTTTTTACAGATTCTGTTAAATACTATTATTCATAGGAAGCCTTACAAAGTCTAAAACTACATTCACTTCTAAGATATAATCGCATGTAAAGTCTTTTTTCTTTTTCTTTCTTTTTTTAAATCATTTTAATGCGATCATTTGTTGGGCCTTAGGGTAAAATTACATTTCACAGCTCCCTTGTTCCCATGCTATGGTAAAAAAGAGATTGATGTCTGAAATTTCAACTGTATTTGTCTTACAAATTTGTCTGTCCCTGGAGAATAATTGTCTCATATCATTTGAAGGCTGGTAATTCCTTTGGAATGACCTCTGTGTTATAATTACAGCAAGAGTACTAGCATGAAGCTAGGCAAAGTGAAAGTTAATGTTCTTGGTTTCTAGCTTTGTTATTCTTGTTAAATTGTTCCCCTTTAAAAGAAATACCTGGAGATACGGAGTCTTACTCAAGAGGGCTTTTTGCAGATAACACAAAATGTCTTTTTTTCTGCAGAACACTTACGCGCATTAACAATTATCTGAAGGTTGCAATATATTCTTAAAGTCATTGGGCATTTCTGGAACATATTAGCAGAACTGGAGACTTTAACACGTTGTTCACCCCAGAATCATTTATTTTCTCCTACTTCAAATGTTTTGAAGTTTTTGACTATAGATTCAGCTGTGGTTTGTGTGTATTATTTTTTCTACCATGATATGGGATTGAATTGAGAATAACCTAAATACACATGCTCCTTAGGAAAGAAAGTGCTGTAGAGCGGGGAAGAAATCTAGAGAAAACAGCGAACAGATCAAGAGACATACAAAATTAGATGTGTGCTTGCAGTAGTAGCGAAAAAGGCAATGCAATTTGGAGTACTGCTTTGTCCCATTTGYGCTGGTCTCTGTGGACCAGTGGAAAGTGCTTCATAGCCCTCAATCTGCAAAGTGCTGGGACAGCGTGAGGGGGTGTAAATAGAAAGCCTTCCGCAGAGCTGGTGGTGTATTCTCCCTGGTATGCAAGCACAGGAATGTAGAATTACTATTACCATTATTAGGATTTAAATGCTCAAATCCTGTCTGCCTCAGTGAAGTGATAAATACCTCAAAATATTATGCATTATAGGGTCTATTCTATTCTTGATTTACAAGGCCAGTTACCTATAGTAACCTCTGTTAATGTTGGTGGGAGTTTGTTTTATAAATCTTCAGTGCACAAAGACAGGACATTGGAGTTAAGCTGTCATGATTCTTCTCTTTAAACAAATCCAGTGACATGTTCCAGTGTCCAATTTCCTTTAACTGTACTTCTAACACACATTTTTAATGTGATAACTGAAGGTAAAAATGCAGCTTTGAGTATGGTGGAGCTACATGGATGCTTCATTTAAAAACTAGKCATAGACTCTGCTTAATACCTTTGCTCTGATCACAGTTCTAAAATGACAACATTTATCCATTTTTATCAATGTTAGAAGAGTATCTGAGATATTATCAAGAAACTCTGCTCTCCTACAGTGGACGCTTAATATTTATTAGCAGATGAATTTTCACATGACGTATGGCCTTAGACCAGTTCATCTACAACCTCACCAGTGCTCCGAACATTAGAGCTCTCGAACACTAGGAAGGCACATCTTCAGTACTGAGTGACTCGGGTTCCTAACTGCTTCATTACAGCTAGGACTAAAACAAACTAATATTCCACCAACTTTTTCTTTGTGCTGTCTTGAGCAATGTCCATAGCAAAAATTTAGAACAGAGAATTCTGAAACTGGCTGATGAATCTTTCACAATTGTATGCACGAGCCTACACTTGCAGGCAGCAAGGAAGTCTTCATTCAGGTTTCAACTGCTGAGTTCCCTCTGTTTTTTCCTGTGTATTTTCTGATGATCCTAGAGTGTCATCCCTAGTTTACAAGCTAGCAGTAGTGATACATAATTTTATATTGTTCAGCTGATTTGATGCGTACATGGTTTTTATTAGTTTAGGACACGAGGAGCTCAAATTTATGTCATAAATGACCTAGCATGTTCACAAATGTATGTGTACAAAGTCCCTAAAAAAAGCTTCCCAAAAAGTCCTTTCAGTTAAATGACTTGATATATTCGTAAAGCAAGACTGCATAGAGGCAGTCTGGTGACAGAATTAGAGGAAAATGAGYGACTTTGTTGAAGAGTAATGAGAATTAATGTTTTGGCCATCACACTTGATGGATATGTTGGAAAAATAGTTAAAGTGCTTGCTGTGCTAATGTCAGCTGACATAACAATTGTTTCCAGAGCACCAGACTTCTGAATTCGCCTATAAAACACTAGGGAACTCGAACAACGCAAAAGAATGTAAGGTTCGGAGGGAATGGGGGCAGGGAAAGGAAAGAAAAACATTGTATACGTTTGGCTACTTCCAACTCATTTTTCCCCATTGAAAGAATGAACATAAAGGTGTCTCAGCTGTAACCCAAGCCAAGTTGGGAAGAGCTTCAGTACTGCTCTCTTTAGAGCAAGAACCACCCTCCTCACTTATGAAGCTGCACTGAAAGAGCCTTCAATCCATGCCTTTAGCCCTACATCAAAACGCAAACTGGGTTATAGAGTGAAAAGTTATACAGTCTGTGGCATCCCTCGACTAGCTCTAGACGGTTCCCTTTGCCGAGCTCAGAGGATCCAGGCACGGAGTGAAGAGCCTGGTGCTCTGCACGTGCAGCAGGGCAGGTGGCACCATCCCGAGCTTTGGCAGAGCCATCTCATGGCACAACCCTGCCACCGGGCCGCCTGGTAGCAACAGACAAGGCGAGCTGTCTCCCACAGCAATTACAGGAGGAGTGGCATTCCCTTCACGGGTCAGGCCAAAGCACCCCTGCATCAGGGATTATTTTTGGATACTCATTCCAGCTGAAGTGTGCTTCAGCACCCTGACACAAGTCATGCCCCAAAAAAGTCCCCCAAGAGCTCTCAGAAATCTAACACCCTCTGTAAACCCCTTTCTGTAAAGAAATATATCATTTTTAAGTGCATTGTATAGTTCAAGATACTACAGAACAACTTTATGTGGACTGGACCAACCCGTGTTTGGCCTGGCAAATGCCCACCAAGGTCCTCTGCCATAGTTCTCATGTTGCACACACTCATTAAGACACCTCCCTGTAAGGAGGTCTGCATAAAATAACAGGCATAATATGCATAAAATTACCAGCTTTCACAACTGCAGTGCACAGAAGAGCTCAGAAATTACCAGAAAAAAAAAGAAAAAAAGAAATTTATAGTGCTGGAGTAAATTGGAAGACATATCTAATTATTACTATGGCAATACCAAAAACTAACTCTTTTATATGAGGAAAGACCCATTCTCACATCATATATGCACAAAAACATCCTAATAGTTTCCCATAGACTAGAGACTTATTAGCTGAAAATGCAGGAAAATATATCATCTCTATCTTTTCTTCCCCCCTACCTCACTATACATTTTGTTGAAGTTATGTAGGAGCCTGCATGTCATTTCTTTGGACCCGTTCGTATATCAAGGCAGTGGGATGATCTAAAACACACACTTTGTGCAAAGAGYAGCTTTGTAGCTCTTGTGATCGAGCACAGCTGAAGAAGGGATTTCCATGGGATGACCCTTGGTTCCCACCCACTACTAGGGCTGCGATGCCTGAGACTGCTCATCCAGTTTATTGCAGAAGCCCCAGGAGGCAGCTGTGAATCACTGTGAAGGAGAAAATGTCCTTACTGCATAGTATTTTTGTGTTTTTTTCCCCCGCAAAGGCCTGACCCAGTGGGGGCAAGCCTTTCATTAGGACTTATAGYTTAGGTTTTAAAGCTTTCCTGGTCCTTGCGCATGGGAACCCTGTACACTGCTACTCTCCTAGCATACATACTTATACACACTGTCTTTCCACTGATTTTAAGGTAACCAGTTGGGCTCTGGAAATTGCTTAAAGAGCCACAGCTGGGGTCTCCCTTTTGCAAGATGATGGTTCTGATTAGCCCTAATAGTGTACAGTTTACTTTGATCATTGAAAGTGTTAGCCATTTTTAAACACTGACTCAAGCCTCATCTTAGAAGGTTTTGTTTTTTCTGGCTCTAGCTTGTCCATTTTTCCTTGCATGAAATACTTGCAAGACCACCAAACTCTACAGATAGAGAATCAGCAACATTACAGCAATTCCACCAAAAAGTACCAACTGCAGCAAGATCAGTGCTATTTGGCAAAGGCTCTATTAAACATCCTGCTATCCATGTATTTTCCTAAGCCATATATTTGGTACAGGTTAAATGAGCAAGACATAACTGCGTTAGTAACCATGATTCCTATTTTATAGCAGTGGAGATGGCTGTGACATTGTTACACTGTGAGACTGCAAGTTCCCCAGGCTGTCATGGGAGAGTCTCCTGAGAGAGAAGTTCAGGAACAATTTAGAAATTACAGACCAGATCATAGAGCTATCATAAAGCTTTCATCAGTCAATACAACAGGCTTTTCTTTTCATAAAAAATGGCTCAAACATTTTTGTCTTATAAAAAGAATATTGATGTTGGAACCCTGAAAACTTTGTCTGAACTTTTATTCTCTCTGCTTCTCTTTTCATTTCCTGTTTTTCTTTTCCTTGTATGTGGTGAACTCTTTCATGAGTGCTTTAATGCTTTTTGATCCACTTATGGGTGAGGTGCCTCAAATAACACCTCCATGTTGCCCTTCTCTGATTTCCACCCCCAGGTCACAAGGCAGCCATGAACTCTAAGAAGCTGCGATAGAGACGTCTCAGTCAGGCGTGTATTTCCCTCAAACGAGTGGAAGGATGTGAAACTGGATGGGGATGAAAATTGCCCTGGAAATTCCTCTAGTATTTCCAAGGCCTCTGGAAAGAGTGTTGTGAATAGGTCCTACACAGAATGTTCTTCTTGCTGGCTTCACAAGAATAAAAACATCCTTTCTGTGAAGTTTTCACTTGTGTGGATATCATCACAATTTCAATTCCATCTCAATTAATTTTTTATTCCTCAGTGGAAGCCAAAAGCAGATTGCCGCTCCTGGTTGAGCCTCACCTCACCCTGTAGTTGGGTAGAAGCGTGAGCGATTTCGTTGCTGATACCAGGCACCCCAAGACCATTAGTGACCCCACTGTCATCAGGCACTTGCCCCTCTGCAAAAGGGAGGCAGCACCGCTAGGCAGAGAGCCCAGGGAGAAGTGCTGCATCTTGTCCATCAGACTCAGATCAGCGTTCTCTGGCCACACAAAAAACAGCAGTACAGCCTTTCCTCTCACTTCACTTCTTGCCCTCAAAAAGATGTGTCCCACACCATAGCACACTGCGATATACTCTGTGCAGTTAGACATATTATCCAGGGTGCGTGTATTGTGACTGTCTTATACGAAGGTGTTTTTTCAGGAAATACTGTACTATATTTCTGCATGCTATGTATGCTGGCTGAGCTCTTTGTAGTTTCAACCCTTGCTGTAAATACAATGCCAGTGTTTATATCAGTTTGAGATCTAGGTGGTGGTTGAGTGTCTGCTGCTAGTTAAACAAATTCATACAGGAAATTATTACAGAAAAGGATTGTAGATATTTTCCTCAAAGTAGGGCTGCATAGGTAAGGCAGAGACCATCTCACACAACTTGATTGCTATTATGTACTTATTTAGCATCAGTTGGAAACATGGGTAGTTCACACACAAATGCTACTCTTGTTCTGCTTGTATACATATTTTGTAATTAGCTCTCAACAAGATATCTGAATAAATCAGTATTGGTCCACAAACAGAAAAAAAAAAGGGATAAATTCATCACATAACTTATTTGCAATGAATAATTTGCTCCACTCTATCTGTATCTCCACACAGGCAAAACTGCACAGCAACTGACAGCTCTGGGGGTGATGACAGCCAGAAAATCAGCTCTACACAGTGTTGTCCTCTTCCCATGACTCAAACTTTCACAATTTAATGGTAAGAGAATTTAAATTATTGCTGGGCAGTTGATTGAAAGTTGCTGTACCTGTTTTCAAAACGTTGTAAGTAAAAATTGATGTGATTTTGAAAATGGAAAACTGTTGTATGAAACTCTTTAGCACCAAGAGAGCTTCCTGGACTATGGCCATAAGCTGCATTTGTTCAAGTCAATTTTGCATTAATCAGTGTGCCTTGAAGATTACGTCCTATGTTTTTTTATTTAGTGGGTCTTATATTTTAAAAAGTGCCTTTAAGTGTTTTGATGAAACACATTAAAAATCCACTGTAATGCCTAGATGCCTGACAGTGTTAATATATAGCCGGTACATTTGCCTTTGCAGTTTAAATAATCTGGAAGAGATACTTTATTATTTATTTTTGAGTTTTATCACTGAAGATCCATAATATCTGAAGAATAAATTTATGATGCTTGTCTTCAATACCTTCAAAAATATTAATGAATATTTTCTAGTCAGTCAACCAGAACATGGGACTTTTAAGAGAAGTTTTCTAACTAGAAATTATATAAATGATCTGCTGTCTTCTCGCTCGAACAGGAGACGTGAGGTGTTTTTTTGTTCCCTACATAGCATACAGACTAAGAGTACTTTAGCAAGAGGTAAAAGTCAAGCCTGAGAGGATTCAGTTTGGCTAAATGTCCACAGGTTTGATGCTTTTTCTTTAGCCTATCTAAACCTCTTTGGTCACAAAATACAACTGGACAACTCATATCAACAAGATTTCATCTAAACTTTCTAGTTTCTGTAAAAAATCTTGCTGTCATGGACTATCCTTCTATCTGCACAACGACATCACAGTCCTACCTCCACTACTGAGCACAAAGGTGAGTACACGTGAATAACGGCTTCAGGGTTCACCTTAAATTTCAGAAATAAAATAAGTATGTGTGTGCAGAGACACATCCTTTTAAATAAGTATAAGGCAAGCACAAAGGGCAAAGTAGTACGCACATGCTGCCTTAATCAGAAAAAAGCTCCCTATACCTTACCTTGGCATGGGCTAGCAATGCTTCATCACAGCTCTCCTGTTCCCTGGCTGAAGCGGGAAGCGCTCCCACTCTGACCCAAACTGAGAAGAAAGTAAGTTTTTGCCCCAGGTAGCAAGCTGTGGAGGCACGAGCCTCCAGGCAGGGCCTCAGAGGTGGCATCTCTTGGGGCAAGGCAGAGCTGCACGAGCAGAAGATCAGAGGCACTGAACAACAGAGGAAGCAGCAATGGGCAGAGCATTGGATTTCAACCACTGTTTCCCAGAAATTTAGATGTTTGCATTTGTTTGCAGGCCTTTTTTTTTATAAAGAAAACCAGGCAGGGCCTCAGAGGTGGCATCTCTTGGGGCAAGGCAGAGCTGCACGAGCAGAAGATCAGAGGCACTGAACAACAGAGGAAGCAGCAATGG
>NW_020448342.1:1244373-1466778 GCF_003343035.1 Apteryx rowi
TTAGGTTTTAAAGCTTTCCTGGTCCTTGCGCATGGGAACCCTGTACACTGCTACTCTCCTAGCATACATACTTATACACACTGTCTTTCCACTGATTTTAAGGTAACCAGTTGGGCTCTGGAAATTGCTTAAAGAGCCACAGCTGGGGTCTCCCTTTTGCAAGATGATGGTTCTGATTAGCCCTAATAGTGTACAGTTTACTTTGATCATTGAAAGTGTTAGCCATTTTTAAACACTGACTCAAGCCTCATCTTAGAAGGTTTTGTTTTTTCTGGCTCTAGCTTGTCCATTTTTCCTTGCATGAAATACTTGCAAGACCACCAAACTCTACAGATAGAGAATCAGCAACATTACAGCAATTCCACCAAAAAGTACCAACTGCAGCAAGATCAGTGCTATTTGGCAAAGGCTCTATTAAACATCCTGCTATCCATGTATTTTCCTAAGCCATATATTTGGTACAGGTTAAATGAGCAAGACATAACTGCGTTAGTAACCATGATTCCTATTTTATAGCAGTGGAGATGGCTGTGACATTGTTACACTGTGAGACTGCAAGTTCCCCAGGCTGTCATGGGAGAGTCTCCTGAGAGAGAAGTTCAGGAACAATTTAGAAATTACAGACCAGATCATAGAGCTATCATAAAGCTTTCATCAGTCAATACAACAGGCTTTTCTTTTCATAAAAAATGGCTCAAACATTTTTGTCTTATAAAAAGAATATTGATGTTGGAACCCTGAAAACTTTGTCTGAACTTTTATTCTCTCTGCTTCTCTTTTCATTTCCTGTTTTTCTTTTCCTTGTATGTGGTGAACTCTTTCATGAGTGCTTTAATGCTTTTTGATCCACTTATGGGTGAGGTGCCTCAAATAACACCTCCATGTTGCCCTTCTCTGATTTCCACCCCCAGGTCACAAGGCAGCCATGAACTCTAAGAAGCTGCGATAGAGACGTCTCAGTCAGGCGTGTATTTCCCTCAAACGAGTGGAAGGATGTGAAACTGGATGGGGATGAAAATTGCCCTGGAAATTCCTCTAGTATTTCCAAGGCCTCTGGAAAGAGTGTTGTGAATAGGTCCTACACAGAATGTTCTTCTTGCTGGCTTCACAAGAATAAAAACATCCTTTCTGTGAAGTTTTCACTTGTGTGGATATCATCACAATTTCAATTCCATCTCAATTAATTTTTTATTCCTCAGTGGAAGCCAAAAGCAGATTGCCGCTCCTGGTTGAGCCTCACCTCACCCTGTAGTTGGGTAGAAGCGTGAGCGATTTCGTTGCTGATACCAGGCACCCCAAGACCATTAGTGACCCCACTGTCATCAGGCACTTGCCCCTCTGCAAAAGGGAGGCAGCACCGCTAGGCAGAGAGCCCAGGGAGAAGTGCTGCATCTTGTCCATCAGACTCAGATCAGCGTTCTCTGGCCACACAAAAAACAGCAGTACAGCCTTTCCTCTCACTTCACTTCTTGCCCTCAAAAAGATGTGTCCCACACCATAGCACACTGCGATATACTCTGTGCAGTTAGACATATTATCCAGGGTGCGTGTATTGTGACTGTCTTATACGAAGGTGTTTTTTCAGGAAATACTGTACTATATTTCTGCATGCTATGTATGCTGGCTGAGCTCTTTGTAGTTTCAACCCTTGCTGTAAATACAATGCCAGTGTTTATATCAGTTTGAGATCTAGGTGGTGGTTGAGTGTCTGCTGCTAGTTAAACAAATTCATACAGGAAATTATTACAGAAAAGGATTGTAGATATTTTCCTCAAAGTAGGGCTGCATAGGTAAGGCAGAGACCATCTCACACAACTTGATTGCTATTATGTACTTATTTAGCATCAGTTGGAAACATGGGTAGTTCACACACAAATGCTACTCTTGTTCTGCTTGTATACATATTTTGTAATTAGCTCTCAACAAGATATCTGAATAAATCAGTATTGGTCCACAAACAGAAAAAAAAAAGGGATAAATTCATCACATAACTTATTTGCAATGAATAATTTGCTCCACTCTATCTGTATCTCCACACAGGCAAAACTGCACAGCAACTGACAGCTCTGGGGGTGATGACAGCCAGAAAATCAGCTCTACACAGTGTTGTCCTCTTCCCATGACTCAAACTTTCACAATTTAATGGTAAGAGAATTTAAATTATTGCTGGGCAGTTGATTGAAAGTTGCTGTACCTGTTTTCAAAACGTTGTAAGTAAAAATTGATGTGATTTTGAAAATGGAAAACTGTTGTATGAAACTCTTTAGCACCAAGAGAGCTTCCTGGACTATGGCCATAAGCTGCATTTGTTCAAGTCAATTTTGCATTAATCAGTGTGCCTTGAAGATTACGTCCTATGTTTTTTTATTTAGTGGGTCTTATATTTTAAAAAGTGCCTTTAAGTGTTTTGATGAAACACATTAAAAATCCACTGTAATGCCTAGGTGCCTGACAGTGTTAATATATAGCCGGTACATTTGCCTTTGCAGTTTAAATAATCTGGAAGAGATACTTTATTATTTATTTTTGAGTTTTATCACTGAAGATCCATAATATCTGAAGAATAAATTTATGATGCTTGTCTTCAATACCTTCAAAAATATTAATGAATATTTTCTAGTCAGTCAACCAGAACATGGGACTTTTAAGAGAAGTTTTCTAACTAGAAATTATATAAATGATCTGCTGTCTTCTCGCTCGAACAGGAGACGTGAGGTGTTTTTTTGTTCCCTACATAGCACACAGACTAAGAGTACTTTAGCAAGAGGTAAAAGTCAAGCCTGAGAGGATTCAGTTTGGCTAAATGTCCACAGGTTTGATGCTTTTTCTTTAGCCTATCTAAACCTCTTTGGTCACAAAATACAACTGGACAACTCATATCAACAAGATTTCATCTAAACTTTCTAGTTTCTGTAAAAAATCTTGCTGTCATGGACTATCCTTCTATCTGCACAACGACATCACAGTCCTACCTCCACTACTGAGCACAAAGGTGAGTACACGTGAATAACGGCTTCAGGGTTCACCTTAAATTTCAGAAATAAAATAAGTATGTGTGTGCAGAGACACATCCTTTTAAATAAGTATAAGGCAAGCACAAAGGGCAAAGTAGTACGCACATGCTGCCTTAATCAGAAAAAAGCTCCCTATACCTTACCTTGGCATGGGCTAGCAATGCTTCATCACAGCTCTCCTGTTCCCTGGCTGAAGCGGGAAGCGCTCCCACTCTGACCCAAACTGAGAAGAAAGTAAGTTTTTGCCCCAGGTAGCAAGCTGTGGAGGCACGAGCCTCCAGGCAGGGCCTCAGAGGTGGCATCTCTTGGGGCAAGGCAGAGCTGCACGAGCAGAAGATCAGAGGCACTGAACAACAGAGGAAGCAGCAATGGGCAGAGCATTGGATTTCAACCACTGTTTCCCAGAAATTTAGATGTTTGCATTTGTTTGCAGGCCTTTTTTTTTTTTTTTTTAATAAAGAAAACCACTGTCCTGCAGCAAGAGCTGCCTCATTCATGCCCCAGCATTGCCCTTGCAGGCCCCAGCAGATGCCAGGCCCTTTCTGCTGAGCTGAGTTCCAGTGGGGAGGAAGAAACCCCCAATTTCAGCCTTCTCCTGCGAAGGGGCCACCGCGGCAGGAAGAAAAGACTGTACAGGAATTCACACATGCTTGAGGCCAGGAGGGAGGGACCCAAGCTGTGAATATGAATATTCACAACAGGTATACCCACAGCTAAATGCAAAGCACTGGCTTCAGCTTGGTCTGGGTTTTGAGCACAGATTTTGTTTCATTACTAGTCTATCCAAGCTAATTTGTCCATCTCTAGTAATTTTGCCCAGTGGGCCATGTCTCACAACTTTTAGTCTTTATTCAGGCTAAATGCCCATTGACCTCAGTAAGAGCTGTGCCAGGATAAAGATTGAACAAGAACCGCAGGCTTCTAACAATATCTTAAATACCATTTAGATATACTTTCCTATAGAAAGATCTCCATTTAAATAAAACCTATAGAAATAGTTGGATGATAATAACTCAAGCGATATGATTTGAAGTAATTGTCTCTCCAATGTGTTTGTGAGGTAGAAGGTAGGAAATTAATTTTTTGAAGAAAAATACAGTCTATATAATATGCTAGGAGTGGTCAATGGGTAAACAAGTTCTGGCTGGGAGTGAGGTTATATGAATACACAGGAATTATTTAGTGCTTTCCCCAGACTGTGAACACGACCACACAAATACAGGCCTGTAACAAATATATATATATATATATATATATATATATATATAAAATATATGGAATGATGACTCCAATTCATTACACTTAATGAAATTGTATGTGTTTTGCTGGGCTGCTGACCTACTGCAACAGCATTAAAATGCACTAGGGTGCATTTTTTAAATTGCAGAGGAAATATGAGAGGAGTCTTTAAAAGGCTTTGCGCTTACAGCCAAGTCCACCCTTGGTGTAAGTCTCCGAGTCCGTGCTTCCACTAAGGATGAATCAAGCCTGAAGCAGAAGCATTCACTGACTGATTTCACATGGAAGTTATACAGCAGGTTTTAAAAGCTGTTCTCTAGCCATATTTATTTGAGCTATTGTAATTCTGCATTATCATGCAGTCTCATATGGCTTTCTAGCAGCTGACAGAGATGTTGCTGAGCTCAGGCACCATTTGTTAAAACCAGAGGGAGTGTGCAGTGGCTCCTATCTCTGCCTCACGCAGGACGGGACTGGAGGAAAGATGACAGAGCTGCAGACAGAGGCTTAGAAGAAACCRAATGTGAGAGCTGGAGATCTGATTAGTCCAAGCTCTTTTTTCTTGGCCCACTCTGAAGTTGAAACTTGTGGAGTTTTCTTGGCCTTCCATCTAGGTCTGACCTAACCTCTGAGATTATGTGGATATTTTTGGCTTTTTAGAATATACTGCACAGATCAGAAAAAATTATAGCTGGCAAAAACCTTACCTCATTTAGCCTGTTTGTGAAGGATTGTTCCCTAGAGTCTTTGTAGTATTCATAGAGTTTTTGTAGTATTTGTAACACAATCTAGAACTGGTGAAAAGGGGAAAATCCGTTCAGAAAAGTCAGCCATCTAGGGGAAGGGGGAAGGGTTGCTTTGTGGTAGGGTTTTGGGGTTTTTTTGATCTGGATGAAAGACACTACAATTTAGACAACACTCTAGAACCTCTCTGCATATCTATGTGCAACAAAGATTTTCCATAGCTATTTTTTTCATCATAGACCATGTTTCCAACCAAACCTGAAGCAGCTGCTAACCACCATCTGAGCTGATTTTCACCTGAGGTGAGAATTAAAGTCAACTGCACCTCACATGAATAATGCAATACAGTAGCTGCTGTAATGTAGTATTCACACAACTGTAGCACTTCCCAGTTAAGATATACAGACATGTGTGAGCAATCCATACCAAAGCTATGACAATGACACAGCAACCAGCACTTCAGATAGCACAACCTAGAAAAAAAATCCAAAAAACACGTAAAGCGACTTACGAAAGTGCATCCAGACACATACAGCTTGGCTGCTCCTAGGAGATCACACAGGTCCCACAGGRCCACAGCAGCATGGTGGCTGGGCTCCCTCAGTGGTCACCCTGAAAGAGGGGGCAGTTCAGGAGGCAGAAAACCCTGCAGAAACCGGGCTGATGTGGCTGCTCGCTCCCTGCTCTCCCCAGCAGTGTGTGGTTGGCAGGCTCAGCCCTTCAAAACCTGGCAAATGGCTGGGCTACAAACCAGCACACGCCCTCAGCCTCACTGGGGCAGAAGGAAGGAAAATGAGTTTGTCAACAGCTGTGATGTGTATGAAGCTTCCCTTTAGCTAAATCAAAGCTTGGAAAAAGTGTGAGAATAACATTATATTGATCTTGTATAGAATCATCATTCCAAAAAAATAATATAATGCTTTACAAGTTGCATGAGCCTTGTGGGATTTTTTGKTTTTTCTCTCTTTTTTTTTTTTAACAGAAGGTTTGACTATGCTTAATTACCTGGCTGCTTCTTCTGGCATCTCACTTTCACCCAGCAAATTTACCTGTTCATAGCTGCCTTGAAAGAAACTCCAAACTGTGATTAGTAGTTAATATTTCTCTCCATACCACATCTGGTATTGCTTAAGGTTGTGCATAGTCTTTTAGCAGAGTCATTTTCCTTTCTGCAGTACAAAATGAAACATATTGATTATAATTTGTTTCCAGTCCCTTTTATCTTTTTTTCAAAACTTGGAAGACAATATCCAAAAGTATTTTTCTTTCAGTTTTTCTTAGTTTCTGTAACAAACAAATTTATATGAAAAGTAACCTTGAGTGAAGACAAAAGGATATGTTTTGTGGTGGTTTTGCCAAAAGCATGTTTTCCCTTATGAAAATCCTGTAATAATCTCAAAATACTGGATAGAGATCTTACAGTTAGGACACAAAATATAAATCCAAGTATCCCTCAGAGTCCTACAGCATTATGAACCAATCTGAGGTTGCTTTGGGGGTTATTGAATGATTTTTTTTGAGGCATGCACATAGCTTTCAGTAAGGTAGACTACAGGACCTGAGTCAGGAAAAGTTCTTTTGTCCCAAACTAATGCAGATGCATAACTCTGAGCACGTATTAAACTCCTGATGAAATCAATGGGAATTACTTGCCTTCCTCAAAGAAGACCTGTAAGGGAAAACTAATGGGTGAGGGAAGTTCTGTCCTCAGACCTTCAGTAACTGTTCATGCGCTGGGCTTGTTATTCAGTTCTCCCATATTTTCTCTGTTTTTATTTAAACTGCAACAGATTTAAGGATCCAATTAACTCCAGTAACAGACCTGGCAATTGGTTGATTTATAAAGAGGAAAAAAGTTTTGATTTTTAAAATATTGACTTTATGTTACTTTCTACTTGGAATTAGTTGTTTTTGATACCTTTGGTCCTCTGATATTGTAGGGAAAACAACAAAAAAAAGACCCTTCCAACAATAAGCCTGGGTCTAACCTGAGGGACCTGGGACCACTGCCCAGCTCCCAGGCCGGGCATCTGCACTAGCAATGTTTCTGACCCCAAACTGCAGTGTGGTTCAGGCACAAACGGCCTCTTTTACCCTTCTTCATCCTTCTCCTTTAGGTTTTCCACATCCAGCTGAAGAACGGGGCTGGAACTGTGGCCTGCGCCACGGAGAGCACCTGCCCCTGACCTGGCCTGAAGGACGAATTTAAACTCTAGTAAGTTAATGAAAGCTTTGGACCAGGTTTTAAATGATTTACTTCTGTCACATTAGCTTTAAAAATATTCCCCTTTCTAACTGTATATCTTTTCCACTCTTTCCACATATGGAACAGCTTTCTCCCTGCCCACTGCCTACACTTTTCATTGCTATTCTCTGAACTTTCTCTATTTCCATTTCTTATTCTATCTTCTATTTCTTATTTCTCCCTTTCTGAAACAAGCATTTCTTCTGTATTAAATTCACACTTCCATGAGCTCCTCTTCACCTCCTTGTTAACATGTTTTGTTCTGTAAGGAGGACCCAAACTGAACCTTGAGATTAGGAGAGGGAGAGAATGACTGACACAGCCTTTCACACTGTGGAGGGTATTTGAATGTGCTTTGTGCAATTTGGAAAGCAAATGAGATTAAGCAAAAGGAACAGTAAAAATGCTACAAAAATAGGAACTATATCTTCCCAATTAATTCTTCTGCTTCTGTCTTCCTTACTGAAGACGAGCCTTAATATTTAGAATAACCTTGTTAGGGAGCAGGGTTGTTTGAGAACAGCTTTCTTGGCAGGGACAAATAATGCTGTCGGAATGCAGCTGTGCTATTCCTGGGCCTCATGGCTGGGTGATTTACCTTTTCTAATGACACATTCAAGACTTGTCTATTTTCATCACCAGTTTGCTCTAATAGGCAGGCAAACACTTCTAATGTGTGATATTCATTGAGAACCACTCCTTAATGTTATTCAGTTTATGTGAAAAAGAAATATAAACACCACTGAGGCCCAAATGTCTTTCCAGACTACCCTTCCAGAGTGACAAGTAGGAGCATCCAGTGCAGAGTCTGTGTGCCTTCCCTTCCACAGTGACACTCAGCATTTCCTGAACATGCTTTTCAGGGATATAACACATTTAAGAGCCATCAGTGTTACCCTGCAGCCCATTGTATTTGCGGTATCCCAGGCTGATGCATTCTGAAATATCTGCAGGGAACCAGGAATTCGCATGAGGATTTCACAGAGGAAGAAGAATTATTTAAAAGAGCAGCTGAAATGTATTTCTGCTCTGAATGTCCCCTAGAGCCTGGCTAGTGAGGACATTCAGCCCATAAATATGGACTAAACTCTATTTTCATAATTGATTTGCAGTTCATCTTTAAGTGCTAAGGAGCCCAGGTGGTTCAGCAGAGCCAGCAGCTCAATTCCTGTGCAATGGCCAGTCTCTGCCTGCTGTCCTCACACGCGTTATACCATGGACAGCTGAGGCAGAAAGGAGCCCATGTAATAATTCTAACTGTATCATTTTCAAATGTTAGTACTTAGAGGCCCTGCTCTCAGTTCTGAATTTGCCTTCATTGTCATTGATTTTGTAGTATATCTCATGCCCATTGCAGTAAATTACTGCAATCATAAATGATGACTCATGAAGCTGAGGCTGAAGTCAATGCCATGGTGGGGGAGGTGGAAGAAATTAATGGATGCTGTTGGACAGTCTTTGTGCTTCTCTGTGCCTGTTGTTTGAACCTTTCATTGTGGGCCTCAGGAAATCTGGGGACTTGATCACAACGAATACCTCTATGCCTTGGAGTCTGCTTATACCTCAGTAACGCACAGGGAATGAGAAAAGGAGAGGGACCAAGGCACACACTCAGTTTTTAAAATGTCCATGTTCCTCAGGTAACTACATGATGCTGGCCCAAAACTGGCAGGACTGCACGCCTTAGGTGTAAGCTCAGATCCTGTTATCTGAGGTGGTTGTAAACTTACAGTAGTGACCATAATAAGGTGGCCTGAATTTAATACGTGCTTCCCCTTTGTCCTCTGTGGGGGAGGAAGAACCATCCCTGTTATTACGCTCACTGATAGCACTGCTAGGGCAGTGAACGCCTGGCATTATCTTCCCTTCAGGGGCTCAGTCACTTGCAGCAAACAATAGTGGATCCTTTGAGAAATACTTTCCATATTGCATAATAGGCAACTTGGGAAAAAACGCTTCACTGACTTCAACCACAGTATATTTTTTAAGGAGAAAAACATAATCCAACTGGGGGTAAAGGAGCTCGCAGAGACTTACTGCAGTAAAGGGCTCTTTGATAGAATTAAACTGGTGTTATTTGTTGGCCATCCAAAGGTTGCCTATTACTACAGACACCACAGAACAGCACCATTAGTTATGTGATGTGCCGCAGCATGGCCTGGGCTGATTTGCAGCATGGTGGCTGCGAGGTAGCCGGTGGGGCTTGGAGGGCTGAGCTCTGGGCTGCCACTGATGCAGGGGTGACTGCCGGAGTCAGTGTCTGCCAACACGAACATGACATGAATCTCCCACGATCCTCATCGCGCCCTGGGTGACCCACCAGGAACAAGGCCCCGTCGCTTCAGGCTGCTTATGGCATCCCTGTTTTGATGGGATACCGGATTTTTAAGTGTGGTGAGGTCAGTCATAAGGCTCTGAGACATATGTGTATCTGGCAGAGAAAACAAGTGGAAATAACTCCAAAACCTAAAAGATCTGAAGCTTAAACTTAAACAGAAAAACTCTTTCTGCCAAGCAGGAGCAATATGTGAAAGAATATTGGAAAGTGAAATGCTGGGACTCCTGGCTGCTGGTGGCATTTGGATGTTGTCACCATTGCAATGATCAATGGTGAAAGAGCATCTGAACGGGAAAGGTTTGGTCACACTCTGACCCTCTGACCAAATACAATACAACGTGCAGCTCTTGGGATTTCCAGCGTTTATAATCCATATAGAAGAAACATTGTTATATAAACCTTGCCAAGTCTATAGGGCCTTTTAAATTCTCAAATAAGAAGCCTAAGAAATTTATGGCAGTGTTGCTAGATGTGGAGGCCAAGTAAACTCACAGTGTTGATCTTAGTTGTGTTTAAATTTCTCCTGCCTTCTGGCACTTTGAGCAGTAGTGGAAAGAAATCATTTACTCCTAGCAGCATTAAGCATTTAGAAACACAGGGGTACCATGGAAGAGCATTAAGAACATAAATTATGTCACACGTGGACTCAGCACTGGTGGTGGGTACGTCTCCTCTCAGACATGGCAGGTCTGGAGTGACACGGGTGGGCACGGACAACAAACAGCTCCTAAATGGACCAGACACCATGAAATGTGGGACCAGCCCCCAGCTCACCACCTTTCTGCATCAGGCCACATGCACTCAAAACACTTTTGCGAGCAAATGAGTAAACAGAAAGCTTCAACTGCTGAATATTATAGTTGCAAGTGGAAAATGCGATTGTCTCTGTTAGATGATTGGTGTTTAAAGGCATTCATTGTTTATCTATATAGAAGTCTATTTTTAATGTGGTTTGGTTTGGGATGGAATGCAGCATGTGGGCTTTTTCTTCCTGGATTTTTAATTCCTCCACAAGTTTCAGGTTTAGGAAAGAATCTAGTCAATTTGGTATCCCATTAGGGATTGGGGCTTGCTGAGGGGGAGCAGAACCCCCAAATCAGAGAAGTGGAGCAGTGAGAGAGTARTAACCTTCTCGGAGGCAGCATGGGTTGGACTGAATCTCTAGAAACAGAACAGAAACAATCCGTCTCTCTCAGAAAGGTTTTGGTTAGAAGAAGCTTATTTTTTATTCCTTCATGGAGCATTTAATTTTAAACATAGGGTAAAGATTGTCAAAAAGTCCCCAAGTACTACTGTGTGTAAGAACAGCAGCCAGATGATCCATCATGTGGAAGATTACCTTGATTTAATGCAAGGCAAAATGCAGTATGTTGAACCCAGAGACAAATGAAGGACTTATCTGAAAAGTAATTTTAATGAAAAAAATTATGTGTAATATATACATGTTCTTCTGGTGAAGCTTATTAAAGTTAGACTGTAAGATTTCCTGGTAAAAGGTTTTTTCCTTATTTTTATGGACACTCAACTTTCAACTCAAAAATATCTTTATGAACTCTCTTCCTCTCCCTTTCCAATTTCTTTTCACTTATGGAAAGTTTAGCTCTTTGGAAGAAGAAAGACTTAATATAGACTAGAGAAAGAGAGAGAGAAAATAAGACTATACGTGTGCACGTGTACATATACCTATATAGGTAGAGCTTATACTTGTAACCCATGAGTTGCATAATTCAGCAAGACTATAAGCTGTAGGAGACAACACTTATTAAGAAAAATGTGTCAGACAAAAATAGTATTAAAATCATCATACATTTTTATTGCCTAAATCTGGCCTAGATCTTTAGTAAAGTGTGATTTATTTTCTTATGCTTCAAAGCCATCTCTTTGAATTGTTATAAATCATACTACATTTCCAGGAATGAAGGTAGCGAAAACATTCATTTCCATGCAATCAGGATTTTTTTCTCCTGTTGCTTTCTCTTTTTCTTTCAGTTATTTTCTTTTTTATGTACTTTTTAAAAATGATATTTTAGCTTGAAAAAGGCATGCATCCCTTTCCTTGTTACAAACTGTTTTCCTTGTGCTACACACAACACCCCAGTAACAAAATGTTACACAAGAAAAATGCCCTTTACTCTCCCACCAAAATTTTTCATGTGATTCGCTCCAGAGGAGCCTCATGGCCGAAGTTTTTTTTTTAAGGAAGTGAGATCTAGTGTTTTTCTTTCTTTTAGTACAGTATGCTAAAAATCTTCAATAGCATCTGTAAAATTGAAGGATTGTTAGTTCATCCCATTCCCAAGAATAAAGCTTATTAAAAAATATCATTAAGGTGAGGCACAATTGCGGATACATTCTATTTTTATATGTGAGACTGCACAATCTTTCAGAAAGTTCCCTGCACATGTCCTCTGAATGAGAATATGATGCCTGCAAAAATAGGCCGGTGAGGAAAGAAATGGGTTTGGAGAGGCTGTGTTTATTGATCAATAAATCACAGTCACTGTAAGTGACCTGCTGACTTCAAGTTCTTTAGGTCAAGGCACCCTTTGCTATTCTGCAACTTCAGCTCTTTGCTGAACCTCTTAATCAACAGTGTAAAGCCAGAATGAAAATCAAACAATCAAGAGTTGGATGATTGGATCGGTTATTTTAAATGACTACAGCTCTGCTTGTGACAGATTTGGGGATAGATTTCATCTTCTCAGCCTTACTAAGTAGGCTGAATAGGTTGAACATTTTGTGAAAAACAACCCCCTCCCCCCCCACCCCAAATCTTTCAAAATGAAGCCGTCACTCCAAGGTACACATTAGCGAGTACATTGACACACATGCGATTTACTACATATGTAAAAGCTTGCAGGGGTTAAAAAATAATGTCCAGTGCTGTGACAGCTCCACCTTTGGCCAAGCATAAGTGAATTATCACTTTTAATGGCATTACTATATTAACATGTACCCAGTGTGCTGTTATAATACGGCTATGATCCTAATTCAATTGGGTAATTTGTATTGGTATGTGTGATTTTACCTGTTCTGTCAATGACACATCCAAAGGTGAGCAGGATATACAACAAATTATTGTGTAAAGATGTGAAGATTAACCATATGTAAACAGTGATGCAGATTCTCTCGTCTGCAATTCCTGAAATATGTTTTAGGTAACAGTAACCGTAATGACAACAAGCAAGAATGAGGCAGATACAACTGCAAACAGCTTCTGATTCATTCCCATGGAGATGCTTAACCCCTTTTTACCTAAAGAGCTAATGATAGAAAGGAGACTCGGCTGTTCTTTAATGGGAGGGAATCAAATCTGGAAAGTTTCACCTCTGACGGAAATCTGGAAGCATACTGAAGTCACCGTGAGTTTGCTGTGGGATTTTATGGGCCAAGAGCTGTTGTACTCAGGTTGCTTGCAAAACCTTCCTCTGTTGTTCAGTTGCCCTCAGAGCAACCATATTCAACACAGGAAAACCCTAAACCACAGAGGTACTGCAAACCAAAGGGAGGGAAGAGAAAAGCTCCACATTGCTTAAAATTCTTCCATAATCTATAATATGGCTTGTTAATACCTATGAGAAACTGTACAATGCAGTACCTTCATTAGGACTTGACTTGAGGTGAATTAAGACCATATGACCATGCAAGGCTGAAAGAGATAGATGACCTTTGTAGACACAGTAAAAACAAATAATTTAATAATTGAGAATGTTATTAAGAAGATTCCACAGAATGACCAACCATTAAGAACTATGGGGAGCCATGATTTGAAGTACACAAATAGTCTTTTTTTTTTTGCTCTAGTAATTAGACCTAGGCAGGAGGTTTCGCTCAAAATACCTTTTGGTTGGAAAGGGCTTTTTGAAGAAGAGGAATCAGGCATGAAACAGTCCTTTTTATGCAGACATTTTTCAAATTTTTCTGAAAATTATGAAAGAAAAGTCCTAACTTTTTTTTCTGGGCACAGTTTTTTTTTGGGGGGGGGGTTCTGCATTTCAAGCAAGCCCTATACTCTTTTAGAGAATAAATTCTGGGAGTGAAAAAATGGAAAACAATCTTCATTGAAAATGCACACATGGAAGAAAATCTTCTCCTAGGCACTCTACTATTAGCACAGAGCAAAGAAAAGCTAGAAGATGCTCACCTTCAAGGAACACATATCTTCATCACATAAGTAATTTCAAAAATTGAGATGGGAGCTACATGGTGTTCTTATCACTGACTGATCAGACACTACCGCATTTCATTGTGCAAAACTATTATGCAGTGTTACAGCAATATATTATCCCTTTTCTTGAAGATCTTACCTGTAAGCAGAAAAAATTGACTTTTTATGTTTTAAAGAAAAAAAAGTAAAAGCAAAGAGAAAAAAAGACACAGATAGACAAGCAGACAGACACTACAAGTATGGTTCTGTGCATGCATTTAACTGTGCTTTTTGTTTGCTAAAAAGTATTTAAAATATTTAAGTATTAAAAATATTTATACATGAAACTTTTAATTTACTAGCTAGCTAATTACCTCTTATGCCATGAGAAAACCAGAAAATAATTGCCCTCATAAAAGGTTAAAGAAAAATATCTAAATAGCTTCCAGGAGAATATTTGATCACTAGCAGTGTGTCTTCTGTAAGCCAAAATGTTCTTGGCTCTCTAAAAAAAAAAGTCCAGGTCAAAGGCACTGCATGACCATTATAGTTTGACTCATTCTATTGAGGGCTAGAGTATAGAGAAGAAAAATGTATTTCTGTGACTTGTTGTGCCAATATAAACAAATGCAAGTTCTTTCCTTAGTCATTTGCAAGCTCATTTGGAGAAATTCAAGAGAGGTGGAGAGTGATTGAATGTAGTAATTTCGGAGAGGGGATGAGGGACTGTTGAAGAGAAAAATAAAAGTATAATAGTTGGAAATGACGAAAGCCAAGATGGGAGTGGGAGAAGCCTAAAGGATGGAAAATTTTAAACCCATGGGAAAGTACTGCTAAAACTCATCTCCCTTGGTTGGTGGAGAAGAGGACATTTGGGAGAAAGTTAGAGTGATCCAGCTATGGCTACAGAGGATAGCCTAGGATTCACTGATATGGCTCTCCAAGCAGTGACTGTGGGAGTCTCTCAAATTAAGTTATCCTGTAATAATAAAATAAAATAAAATAAAATAAAATAAAATAAAATAAAATAAATCAAGGTTTGTCAATGCAGCCTTCAAAGGTGAAACCTACTAGGTGGAGTGCAAAGATTTTGATCCCAGAAGATCCCAGAAGACACATCTCCCTTCCTATACTCCCCTCTTCCCTCCCCACGTCCTTTGGCTGATTCCAGTTGTGTTTGGAGATCCACGTCTTCTACAGCACTAGTTTATTCTTGGCCTTACAGAAGGGAAACCAGCTGTTGCTGTGTCCAGAGCTATCAAAAGCTTTGTTTTTTTTGCCTATGAAAATGATTCAGAGCTAGTGCAAACAGGCTACTTAGGGCTATCTCTTGACTAGCTGGTCAGGGAGCTACCTCAAGGTGGCCACTAGGAAATACTGAGGAGAAAGGCAAAGTACCCATTCAGTACATTGCCTTGTGCACAGCCTGTTCATAGAAACCTAATTATTGCTGGGCGTTGGATGGTCTATATCTCTACTTCAGCAGGCAGCTGGGTATGTTAAGCCCCTGCACTGTCAGTCCAGCCAAACAGCTATCAGATCCCTTACAACCATGGCAGATGGGATTGATGAACCTCGCAGTCAAAATGTTGTGCAGCCGGTCCTTCATCAGTTATGAAAAGGGAGTCAGATTGGAGGATGAAACACTCAATACATGGACATTGGTGTGCAGCACTTCCAACATCTCTGTTTCACCAGCTCAAATCTAGCTTGGATTTGTGGTGATCGGAAGTCACTGGATTTGAATTAACTGATGTGGTGCCACAGAAGCTATCTAACAAACAAACAACAAAATTGACACTRCCTTGCTCTGCTGGCCTCCTGCACTTTGAACGTGAGTTTGGTCCTTCCCTAGATCTCATGAACGCATATAGAGGCGGAAGTAAGAAGGCACCAAACTCCCTAGCCCTCAGCCCAGCTAAAGAAGTTCAGTAAATAATTTAAAAGAAAAATATTAGCAGACCTGAGCCTCACCCCTTCTAAATCACGCACCAGAATGGTTGCAAGAAGGTGGACCCCAGGACTCTGCTATTGTAGATTGGGCCATCAGCCAAAGGACTTCTCCACCCGCTGTCCCCTTTAGACATTTGTGTCTCATTAGCTCATGACAGATTACTTGGGTTTGGTGATATAATCTCATACAGCATGACTCAATACAATTTCTTGTTATAAAGAATTTTCCTTGCACGTATAGCAGCTTGCCTCGAATGATTGACTATCCATGCTACTTGCAAACCAGCAGGCAGTCTGCTGGCCAATTACCCGAGTATTTTCTCAAGTACAGTAGTTTTGCACAATTATTCTACCGTGGTGGTTCTGGTGCTTATGTAAAAGGTCATATAACATGAAAAACAACAGAAACTGACATATTTTTCTCATACTCAACTGGTATTTTTTCAAGTGGAACAAGGGGTGACTTAGTGAACTAATCACTGCTCTTTGACACATAGGATGGCAGTGAAATAATGTTACAAAAGGCACTGAAGGTCCCTTGCAGTGGAGCATGGTTAGTGCTTTTAGCTTTGGTTTTAGAATGATTTAAAAGAAGGAGCTCAAATATCAAATCAACTAGAGTTTTGAAATTCTGTCTTAGTCCACTAGATGGTGATCTCTGTAAATCTGGATTCAGGTAAATAAAGACGACTCAGGCCCTTAAACATAAAAAAAGAATACACTCTAGAGTATGCAGAAGAGAAAAACTTGGTTACAGAATGACACAATTTGTGTCATAAAACTATACAAACAAATTCCAAAATATATGTGAGAAATTGCTGGAGCACATGGCTTGTGCTGTGCCCTCACCATTACATCAATACACATATGGCAACAACCCACCAGTCACCAAGAAAGCTGAGCTTGATCACAACCCTCTTCTCACCACAAACCTGGTTGCACCATCCAAGCTGCAAACTCCTTTCGGAAACTCAATGAAAACTACAGCAAGGTGCTCTGTTCATTTAAGGTTGCCTTCACTGTGTGTGTATTTAAGTGTATTTGGGTTTTTTCCATACCATGCACAAAATTCTCCTTGTAATCTTAATATAAAACAAAGGCTTAAGATATAGTAATAGAAATGTTTTATTAATCAAATATATTTACATTTCTTTGTCTTTTTTTTAAATGTGTGCCTGTTATTTTCATTTAAACACAATGTAATCTTTACAGTTTATATCACAAGAATACAGCTACATGCATGACTTAATTGGTCCTTTGCAGTAAAAAAGATGCAATTTTATGAAGTTTAAAAAATGCAAGCAAGCTGTTTACCTTTCTAATTACAGTGTCATTATTATTTTTATTATAACAGAGAACCCCTCCAGCATATTCTACATCTACTGTGTGGGGTTTTTTGCCCTTTTTTGGATTGGCTTGATCATGTCTAAACTTCCAAAAACTAGACAAAATATAGAAAAAAAGACTTCATGCTGCCCCAGAATATTTTATTTTCTGGAAACTCATCCACAGAAAGGACTTGGATGGAACAGAAGAGAGCACTAATGGTAAATTTAAAATAAATCATAGCAACTGATGACTTTCAAATGCAATAAGGACTTACTTTTGGACTTTCACCTATTTATTCTTTTGAAACCACATCATTTTGTCATCTATAAGACAGCATCACACAACCTAATGGCACCATACAAATAATAAACAGTAATTAAAAGGAGAGATGATGTTACCAAAAGAAAATAACAGATACACACGTCATTGCCTGTAAGTTTCTAGTATGTAATGTGCTGTAATTATTATTCTCAACTCAGCTTTCTTTCAAGGGAAGACAATCAACTTGTATCAAAAAAAAAATCATCACTTGGGGTACGTAACTGCAGATTTATAATGGACCTAATGTCTTTCCAAAAGGAATATCCCTATGGACGTATAAACTTTCATTCCACACACTGAATAAAATTAGAACTAGGCACAGGTTTCAAATACGACTTCCAACTTGCTCAGGGTTGGACAAAAACAAAGCAAAACAAAACAAAACCCTCTTGTATTTATTTACCAAACTACAAAACAGAGATCCCAAGTGCTTCAGAAATTCCGAAATGGCAGGCACATAATCACTATATTTAAAGATAATTGTACTACACTTACTGCTTTAGTTTACTGTGTGCAAGCACATATTGTATTCGTAAAAGACCTAAATGTATAACTGGTCTGTCGATTCGTGAACAGAAACTCACTCAGCATTCAGAAAGAGCAGAGAGAAACTAGATTCTGTTTAGTCCAAACCTAGGCTGTATTTTAGCTTGTCCATGTTAATTTTATGCTTGCTATATTGTAACAGAACGCCAAATGTTGTACYTGAGAAAAACCCACTATGAAATCGTGGTCTTTCCTTGAATTGCTTTTGTATGCTGCCAAATCTGTTATGAAAGTGCCATATAGAAAATACAATAAATGAAACTGTGCTTAGGCATCTGGCACAACATAGTGATTTACACAAGAAAGAATTATTTGGAAGAAAAAAGTAAGATCTGCAGAAATCCCACTCTGGTGCATTTTAAAAAAATCCAGTAAAATCTTGAAATAATTGATCTTTATTTTAAGCCCATTCAGGGGAATACTTAGACACATGTTTAATTAAAAGCATATGAATAAGCCTATCTCTCTTCACCAGGGAGCTTGGTGTATCTGTAAGCACATACTTATGTGCTGTTTGCATCACAGGCTTCAAATATAAATCCCTCTGCATGAGGCGGAGTGCTTTGAACTCCCACTAAGCACCTCCCTGGTCAGGAGAGTGCACTTAGACAGTGCAGCAGCCCGAGTCACTGATCTAGCAGATAGCTCCCATTTGCTTTTTGCATCTCATTCCCAGCTCCTGTATTTGTAAATTCCTCCATTTTTTGTGGCAACATCTTATTTGGTTACAGAAATGGCATAAAGCTGCTGTTCAAATGTCAACTAAAACCTGGTGCCCCTCCCCACCAAGAGCTTATTTTGCATTAAGTCTCTAAAATAAGGGAAGGTGTGAATTACCAAGAGAGAGGGTCTGAGAGGTTTAGGATCAGTTTTTGGTTTCTCTGCTTAATTAGCCTTGCTAGGAACAGAACGATGTTCAAATAGTCACCTTTAAATTACAATTCTTCCTACCCAGCTTCCCATGCTTCTTTGAACCTAAAAGGAAAAAAAAAAACACATTTGTATAATAGCTAAGAACCTCTCATAGCTTGGAGGATAAAATGGGGCAAGTGACTACAGAATTGTTCACTCTCCATATCTCTGCATTGAGAAACATCTGAAAAACTCACAAGGCAAAAGGCTCTTCAGGAGATAATCTGCTACTTGCTAGAATAATGATAAAAATCACTTTTTTTTCCACAGTGTTTTACATTTTTAATGGCCAAACACAAAAACAGTAACTCCTGAAGTTATTCCCTGCAAAGCTTTGGAAACTCTAGACTCTACAATGTAGTTTATGCAATATAATAAAACAAATGTATCTGAGGTAAGGATATCCTAGATTTTTAATTCATTTTGACTTTATTTGTATTTTACTGTATGCTCTTCTTCTGCTTGATCTCTTTGCAAAATCATAAATGATCTGAACCTGTGAGTAAATCTGTAGCTGATCTTGTCTAGCCCTTTACAGAATTGGACACTTAAATCTCTACACATGTAAAATCCTCCCCACAAATGTTTTTAAAATATTTGCTATAATCAACAGAGCCCTTATAAGCCACCCAACACTTCAACTTTGGTGCAAAAGCAAATGAATCTGTTTTATTTCCCAAAATCTCATCGAATTTATTTTGCCATTTTACTTCATGACACAACATGACCTCAAAATTGTTTAGTTTTTTTGCTTTTTGTATTTTACATTTTTATCAAGTTACAGTTCTAGCATATGTTGAGACAATCAACACATAAACACTGCTGGTCTCTAAAAGTGAAAAATATTCTTTGATTAGACAAAATTATGAAATCTGAAGTATACCAAGGATAAAACCTTGAAAAAAGCCATTGTAATTGAAATTGGAAGTTGTTAAACTGAACCAATGTAATGATATCTGAGCTTTTTATCTTGATGCTGGGAATATTTTTGTTCCCTTCCCTTCACGACTGCACCAGGGACACCTCCGTAGTGAATGCTATGAAGCCTCCAAACCATTATGTGGCACCTGGGTTCAGATTTAGTTTTGGTTTTGAAGCTCATTTCAAGAATGTTGAAAATAGAGAAGCATCTTCAATTGGATCCAAGCCAACAGATTAAAAATATCAATGGACTATAGCTTGGACTTCTAATTTGTTTTTCTGGAAACCAGAAAGCTATTAAATCAAATACCCTAATAAATAAACATTATCTTTTTGTTTTGCTCCTTACAATAGGATTTGCAAGTAGACTGGAATTTTGTTTAAAACATTTCTTACCATCTTTGTCTTTTAAACCCATAATATTGAATTCAAGAGTTCTGTTAGTTTAACACTGTTTTCCCTACTGGCTTCTTTACATAATGTATATTTGCAGATAAACATTTCCTGTTCGTTTTTTTTGTGAGGCTTTTTTTTTGGACAGAATATCTGTGCCAATTGCAATGCTGTCAAATGAAACTACTTGCATGAAAAAGTGCACACAGTGTGAGGCATGAGACTATGGAAATGAAATGCCCTTTGGTCTGAGGAGGCTGACACTGACCCAGATAGAGTTTTCACTACTTCTCATCCCACATAATTTCTATTACAGCCACGTCGAGACCAACTTAGCCCAGCCCAGCCAAATCTAAGGATTACATCTGGGTCCTTTGAGTCAAGCTACAAAAAAAGGTGCAACAATAAACAAGTCCATGTGCATTCTCAGTCATAACTATGGGCAGAAGAACCCTTGAGATTCCTCACTTTGGTATTAAATAACAATTATAAAGGCTTTTAGAAATAAAGCAATACATGGCAGGACTTGAAATGTTAACAGTCCTAAGTAACTTGTCCATTGAAATAAGACTCATCCCTAGTCATAAATAAATAATCTCTTTCCTGGTCTCACTTTCATGCCAGGATCAATATCTCTTAACATCTTACTTATTTTATTACTGCTTTTGGTTTTCTGGGACTGATTGAAAGTTGCTCAGAGGAAATCTTTGGTTTTGCTTAAGTGTCCATGACATTTAATCATGACTTTCCTTGCAGTTTAATTCCAACCAGTCAATCAGTTAATCCACTTCAATTGATTCTGTGCTCTCTGTTATTGGCTTGCACTCATTGGGCATCCTCTGGTGTCGACTCAGCTGGGTGGCTTGTGTGAAGCTCCTCTCACACCTCTCGCACCTGGTGAAGGCAAGAGAGAAAATTGAGACCAGGGAGCTGCTCTGGGGGGGAGCGATGGGCTTCATCTCATCCTGCCTAATCAGAACAGACACTCAAAAGTGGCTTCACATTTTACTGGCTCAAGAGGTTTAATTGGTGACTACTTCCAAGGCCTTGATGCCCATGATGGGACAGGGCCTGTCTGATTCAGAATAGAGGAATCTGTCAATAGGCAGGGGGAAGGTGATTTCTCCAGAGAGGCCTGTCCTGCTGGAGCTCTGATCACTGTCAGTTCAAATAGATAAAGAACAAAAAGAGATTTTTAGGAGTGAGCCATCAAAGAAGCAGCTTGTCTGCAGTTTTCTGCTCTGTAACCCCTAGGAGAAATTGATGACAAATAGAATTTCACCTTCTGCTAATTTAAAATCCACAATTGCCTATCGGAGGAAGAGAAATCACAAAGAAATAATCATTTAGTGTTAGAACAAGAGAAAACTCTTTGTTTATCTGATCTGACTATGTAGTGGGATTCATTTTAAACAGGCACGCAGAGTTAGTGATTACTTAATTATCTGAAAACATCCACAGCATTTGACAAATCTGTGGGCTAGGCAAGAAAGAATTCATAACAGTCACCAGTGTTTGCTTCACTGTTCTTTCTGTCTTCTCTCTCCCTGCGCTGTCCTCTACTTAGAGAGCTATAATCTGCCATGAAAATAATGTGCGAATGAATAAACAAAGGTATTGCATTTCTAAGGGGATAGGATGGGGATGTTGCTAGCTTGGAGTGAAACCTCTATCCCTGCTCTAAAAGGGAATCTATCGCATCTAATCTCCCAAATACTAGCCTCTTAATTTGCATTCTGAACACCAGAGAGAGGCGTTTGATGAGTTGCAAGTATGGATACAGCAGATTCTCCTTGTAAAGGCACTCATTCCAACAGCCACCTTTGATTTAATGGTGCTGTGAGATGTTTTATCTTCAAAGAAGATTATCATAAAAGCATTGCTATGATGAATTCTTCACCTTCAAAGGAGAAGTGAGGAAAACAATGGCCTCAGCTAATTCATATTTGTCTTTCTCTCATCACTGATATGAATGATAGGAAGTGAACTGTCACTGAGCTAGCTGTTTACACAAAAAAAGAGAGAGCGCACGTGCAAAGATAGATATTTACACATATGCATAACCGTGGATCATTCTTCACATTAGTAATTTTTAGTAAGTAATTTCTGCTTCAGGAACATTGAGCACAGACATTACAGAGTCATTCATCCAAGCTACTGTACCAATCTAAAATGTCAACACTTTTAAGTTGTGTTTCTTTGATTGTCCTTCAGGTAATATTTTTAGCAGTCTGTTCCACTGCTAAAAACTGCATTGTGATCTTGACAAATGTAAAATGTCAGCTTTAATGTATCAGACCTATCAGCGCAATGAAAATAACTCAGAAGTATTGATTACTTAATGATTTTCAGTGTATTCATTAACGTCTGTGTGCAGATCATCCACTCTCCAGAGCTCCTGAAGTGTTGATGACACATTAGTGTACTGCTGATTGTTTATTAGAAAACTGATTAGTTACTGGATTAGTGTGTCAAAATATACTACCTTTCATTGCCTGACAAACTTGCAAATTATTATATTATTTATATATATATATATGTATATATATCACAGAAGAACTAGAATCAATTTTAAAGCTGGGGGGGGTTAACTTAGTCTGTACGAGATATTGCCATCTACTTGAACTTGGTAGTTTTGTTATTTTGATGTCTACAAAGACAAGTGCTTTGCTTGCCAAGGAATAGGAGGCTTGGCTCCTTGGATAACCAAGCTGTAAGAGATACAGTTGTGAGAAGAATAACCACCTGCAAATCAGGTGTGGCAACACCTGACTTCTAAGTGTCTGGCCCGAGAAGTGGCATATACCCAGTCAGGAGACTCAGGGGCCATATGGGAATCAGAGAAAGCCTATAAGGTTATCAAAACACTTACAGGTGCTTGGTATAAGCTGGCCATGGAGCTGGGCAGATCTCCTTACCCTTTCTGGAGCTTGCCTGGGACTCAGCACCACTCAGCACCTTGCACTGCTCTCGAAAGAATGGAGCAAGGCTCACCGTACTCCTTTTAAATGACATTTCCCACCTTTCAGCCACTAGCTGCTTCTCCCTGGAGAGTGCTCTGCCTTCTGAGCTATGGTCTACTCTGGGACACTTTCATAGAGATGCACAAAAGAAGGCTGTATCATGCTGCTAGAGAGAGAGCAAAGAATTAATTTGTTGCTAAGTGCATCTGCCCTCTGGACAGGAGGGAYGTGGGTGTGAAGCCCGGCTGCTAGTTCAGCTGTGCTGTCTGTGCTATACAGCCTTTGGGCAACAGTCAGAATAAAGCCTTTGACAAGGCACCTAAATGCCCCTAGGTAACCTCAGATAGTATCCAAGGTGCCTAGTGTTTTCTAGGCACTTTGATGAAGTGTGGGTGGCATTTTCTGGATTATAGTATTGGATATATAGTATTGTAGTACTTGGATTACAGAAAGGCACCTGTGTTAGGCCCCTGATTCCTCTTTTCAGTTTGGCCCAAAGAAGCCATTGCCAGATATGAACTGCTGGGAAAGGTGAGAATAACAGCGTCAAAGCAGTCAGCGTAACATCTCATGGTAAAAGTGAATGCAAGGAAAAAGAGGAATTTTTTTTTCTTCTGAATTATGCTGCAGACTTTCTCTGTAACAACCACCCTTCCCAGCCCATTATAGCAGAATAACTGCTGCGGTTACCCACATCCGTGAGCCTGCGTGTGTTTATATATTAAACGCATGTAGCTTATAACATGTTGGAAGGTTTAATAATAGCCAAAAAAATGAAGAAGGAAAAATTGTCCATCTCTCCTGTGATCATTCACAAAGTAAACACTCAGGACTCAACCAAAGCATGGCTATTGGACTTGGGACAAATTTTTGGATAAGCCTCAACTGTAGATGCAAGTATCAGCAATATTGCTTCCTAACAGCTGAGATACTACTTAATTTCCACTTATGCCATCTGATGGTATTTGAAAGTAATTTGAACAGCCCTTGGACACAATAGAGATTCAATTTAAGCAATTTAAGACTCCTCACTAAGTTAGATGCCATCACTGAAATCTGTATCATTCTTATCTTTTTTATATCAAGTGTCCCTTCATTTTAATTGTAAGGAGCAAGGTTGTACTACAGCATTCAGCTCCATCATACACAAGACCTACTTCTACAACTACATTTCTCTCTCTACATGATTTGCTTGGTTGGAGGGGAGGTAAACAAAGGGCAAATTTTGTATTTCTGAATTTCACTAACAACATTGACAGCAATGTTTTTGCTGGGTTTTCTGAAGTATAGTTTGGTCAGATAGCCCTCATAGTCATTGTTCTGCTTGTTTGCTTCATGGTGCCTTCAAAATACTGACATTAAGGATTATAATCAGGACCGGTTTAATTACCAAGTTTATGTCAACTTCAGTGAATGGCTTCAACTGAAGAAAACACTGAGGGCCCATTTTAGGAAAAAAGTATTTTTGTTTCATATTTTCAAAATAAAAATTAAGATTTCATTCAAAATTACATTTAACATTAAATTTTAACCTAATCTGAAAGGGTTAAAAAAAAACAGAACAAAGCTGAGATGCCACTGCAGGTACAATACAACTATATTCAACCTGAAATGAATGCTCCTTGGCTTTGCATTTCAGTAAGAAAAATGAAAAAACACCTGGCTTATCCCAATCTGAAAGAATCTTTTCTCCTATTTTTTGGGGGGTTGGCTACTGAAAATTAGATGTTTGTATAGCCCTGATTCTGCAAGCAGTGATATTAGTTCCTTTAACTAACCTCTAATTTTGCTGAAATGGGAAAGATTGCAGGAGAAGAATTTAAGAAAATGGGAATGGCCAGCAGTTTTCCATTTTCTTCTACCTTTTAACTCGCTCAAGAGCTTTGTTCCCAGACTAGCAGCCCTAGTGGAGGCTGCAGTAAGATAAGAATACACAAAACCATTACAACGGTGAGGCTGACTTGATAGCTTGTGATGACATGAAAAGAAATCCCTTCCAACTGGACCTGCAGTCCAGGCAATGTAGCTAAAGCTTTGACTACAGATAACCTCACTTAGCATTGTTATCTATAAGGAAAAGCAAATAGAAAAGTCTTCCATCGTACATCCAAAATTACCTAAGACCTATAAAGAAAGGCCTTCTCACATAAGAAGCCTTTTAACCAATCACAAATTTCCTCTTAAATAACAATTAATTTGAAATCTTTTAGACTCCTTTCACCACGTGTTCACCAATTTTAAAACCACCTTCTGAAAATAATATGCACACAAATATACACTTAGTGTTTGATGTTGCCTGCTTAATCCATATACATCACAATTTGTCCAGATACCACATACAAGCATAACTGGCTTACTGCATTAGAAATTAATGAGGTATTAATGAGAAATTCGGAGTTTATGCAAGTTAACTGTCCAGCTGATTGCACATTTTCATCTGTGAAATTGAACTTAGTAATATCTTTAACACGATGCCTGTATTTTTAATATAACTTAGGTAGAATTTAAACAGTTCTACACTTTCTGAACACTTTTACAGGGTCTCTCTTGTTAGCAGTAAAAATATTATTCAACAGAAGTATGTACATTGCCAGAAATACGGACCTTCTTGAGGTACAGAACATTCATCTCAACAGACTTTTCGGTTTTGCACTTTTTAAGTAAGCATACACTCAAAACCCCTTTGCAAACATACATTTCAAATCTAAATTGCACCATCAAGCCACAAAAATATTATTAGTCCCACTTATGGTTCTTTTTTCCTGGAAATTACTGCCGTATTTTTCTTAGCTTACACAGTATCAGGTCTTGGACCTCTCCTTTTCAAAGGAGGATCTAAATGGTGATGAGACATCAAGATGAGCTGCAGCTATCTTTATTTTGCTCCAGCAAAGTGGGTGAATTGATTTCTGGATAAGTTGTCTGCCCCTCCTCCCTCAAATGCAAGTAGCCCTGCACAGAAGGCAGCTCTGCCTTCTTGAACAGCCAGCAGGATCAGGGCATATGGGTCTCCTTATCTGACTAGCAGGGCCAGGAAGAACTGCAGCTCCAGTTTTAGCTCCGTGTGAAATTACCAGTTGGCCTCCTCCAAAGACCTCACTAGTCTTCCAGAGAGCAACTGGAACTGTTGTTTCTTGTATTTAAGGAAGGAACTAAATAAAACCATAGGAGAATGATAAATTCTGCCATACATGATAAAGAAGCAGTACAAAGCATGCATATCTTTTTGTTGCTCTGCACTACACCTTGAAGAAAGGGAAGGTACACACTCTGGAATACATAAATACCTTTGTACAAGCAGTGAAAAACAAACAAATCCCTGAGCACTGGTTAATTTCACAAATGAAATTGTGCTCTGGTCAAGACCATTTTGGAGAAGGGGAAAAAATCACCAAACCAAAGGGGAAAAATAATGACTCTAAATGGGGCAAAATAGCAGATCTATTGGAAACATGACAAAAACAGGATGTTAAGGAAAAAAATTAAGTGGAGTCAACAAGATTACACATAAGTAACACCTTAACATTAAAAGAAATCTATTTTCCATTTTGACCTGGAAACCTCTTCCATTAATTACTAAAATCTATTTACACAGCAACTAGATAAAATCAATCTGATTGAGCACACTATTTTTGGCTTCACTTTCTATGGGCTCTCAGCATGCACCAGACCAGCTCTGGTGGAGTCGTTGTTGAGACGCTCCGTGTTTCCATGCTTTGCCACCCACAACGCTACCCTGGCTGTGACTTCTGGTATGCAAACTCTCCTGCACAGGATACGCAGCATTTGGTGGCTGGCTCCGTCCTCCTGCCCCCAGCAGACAGACGTATGGAGGCCACATGTCCTTTCAGCCATATATGGAGGCAAAGCATTTCTAGTGGTATCTCTGCTGCGCTTGTGCCGAGGGAGGGGTCCTGACAGCCCCCGGGACTCAGCTCTCTTACATTAACCAGACATAGAGCACAAGGAGGCAAAAGGAGACTAGGAAGACAAATGAAGAAAAGTAGACTGAGGACACACCATCCTCTGGTGAACGGGGAAAGATGCACACCTTCTGCAACCCTTATTCCCTTTCCTCCTAGGAACATCAGGTGGTTTCCAAAAGAGCTAGATTTTGTTACATTATTTTTCTTCCAGAGTGGGATGGGTTCCAGGTACAATATACACGTGACTTTGTGTCTGTCAGTTAGCAAAGACACAGGCACGAATGTGGAAAAAATGCGTTCTGCCTCTGGGCACACCTTCTGTTAGGCAGGCACAGCTTAAAGTAAAATCTACCTGGTTCAGCTGTGCTATGGCTGGAGGTGACAAGAGAGGAGAGAAGGTTTCTGAGACTCAAGTGTGTGCTTGGCTTTATTTTCAATAAACAGAAACTGCAAAAGTCAGCAGAGTCTGTTTAATTAAAAAACATCTTGACCAGGAGACATATTTCTTTTTTTAATCATTTGGACAGCTAAACATTTGCAATTTATTATTATGAGCTTACCAGCCTTACGCCACAAGACAGAGTTGTGTTTTTTAGGCAGTGGTTCTGAGACTAGAAAAAGATGCTTGTTCTCCCCCTATATTTAACCAGGTCCAAATTAGCTGTTATGTGAAGCTTCATCTACCTCAGCATATTGACATCAAAGATTCATATTAATCTTCTTACAGTGCAGCCTGTCCCAGCCTCGAGTGTATTTTCAGCTACGGTTCCCTGACGGTAGCTTAGCTGTCATTTAATTAAAACAATCAAGTTCTCATCAGAGGACAGGAAATTGCTCTGGGCATGTGAGGTATGTGAAAACAAGCCCCATTTAATTCTGATTTTAGTCACACCACTAATGGATTTGCCTGGTGCTCTGACCTTGCCTTTCACAGGAACCTCTCCTATGTGCTCCTAGGGACCACTGAACAGTGAACAGCAGCTACACGTTTCCCTCTCGGCTCACAGCTGGCAAGCGCTGCCGGCTTCAAGTACTTACTTGAAGGGTTTTTCCCCGGTGTGCGTCCGGATGTGATTGTTGAGTGTCGTAGCACCGGCAAAGGCACGACCGCAGTAGCCRCACTTGAAGGGCCTGTCGCTGGAGTGCGTCACCACGTGGTTCCTCAGCTCCGAYGGCTGCGAGAAGGACTGGGAGCAGTGGCCGCACTGATAGGGCCTGCAATGGGACACAGAAACACTGCGCTGTCAGGGGCTTCCACCATGGCAAGCGGGAAACCACGTGGGTAGGAACATCTAATCTTCCCAGTAACTTCCAGAGAGAACTGTGGGTGCAGCTCCCTGGGGCTTTTCTGGGAGACCCACGGCAACACTGCAGGACCTTCTAAGCAAACGTGAAGTCCTTATGCTGGAATTGCCTAAGAGTCTATGGGCCGCAAAGCAGGGCATTTGGGGAAAAAAAAGAAAAAAAAAAGATTCAGCAAGCTAACAAACCTGCACTACACATCGTATTCCTTGCTTATTTCTCCAAAATTCAACATGGCACRTCTTACTCGCAAAAAAAAAAGCAAGCCTCACTCATTTGAGTTAACAGCCTCAAGGAATCCTCCATCTGTTGGTGCCAGCCACAGTCTTGCCTACAAACGCATGTCTAATTGTCCTAAGTATATTCCACAGGGATTCGGTGACTGCTTGCAATAACATTTTTCACATCGCTTAGGACAGGGCTGGCTCTCTCTCTCTCTCTCTTTTTTTTTTTTAAGACCATCTTTTGCAATGAGAGACATTGGGAAAAAATAACCACCATGTTTACTATTATTTTTTCTATTTTCTTACTGCTAGTGAAAATATTCGCACTGAATTAACAGGTTTCTCCATCCCAGGTTGAAAATGCCTTTTTCGTGATCCTGAAATGAAACCCATACTTTTGTTTTTCTATCTTCACGCTTAGTTAAAAACAAACAAACAAAAATTGTGATGCTACAAATTCAGAATCATAACAAACATACATACTGTAAACACAGAAAGAAAAGGATGCAAGACAGCAAGATGAGACAAGACTATGGCCAAAATGCAAATACCATTACTAACCAAAAAGTGGTAAAGTATGAAGAAACCATGAATATACATTTCTGTCTTGTAAGACAGATTTAATACCAACATAGTGCAGGGTTTTTTCCTTTTCACATTTGACTTACGTTAGTGGCAGAATCCTATGTGTTCATGAGACCTTTTGTTAAGAAAAATAAGAATTTTTCTGGAAGGATATTAATAGTTTTTTTCACACTGCTCACCAGTTCAGAAGTACAGCTCTCGATGTCTGCATTTCTAGAAGCAATGGCCAATACCAACTTAATTGCTCTCTCTTTAAAAGAGAACGTTTAAATGGCTAGAAACCCAAACTAAAGAGAGGGAGACAATGGTGACTGAGCATGTACAACAATTCAATTAAGTGCAAAATAAAGCAAACTATCTCATTTGTCAAGTGAGCTGCTTAATTGTGGCTACTTGCATCACTGCTCACAAATACTATTATTTTACAGTGCTTCAGAGCACTGAACCCTGATTGTAGAATTTTTTAGCTTGATTAATAGCTCAGTATTGGTCAATAACTCAATAGCTTACGGTTTTAATTACTTACATTTCAAAATCTAACTGCTCTCCAACAAGTTTGAAAGACATATACAAAAGTTGTGGAAAGGTTCCTTAACCTGGATGATGTGGCCTTTTAAAAATTACATAAACACATGCAAAATAATATTTTATGTAAACAACGACAACTACTGAATATCTGTTTCTATTACTGGAAGATGAGAAGTAACATGTTTTTCAGCCTTCTTTCTTCGAGTGCATGCTTAGTTTACACAGGAAATATTTATCAAACTTGACATGAAAACAAAAATGATTTGTGAATGCAGACTTGAAAAATTGTTTGGTTATTTTCAAATTAAACACTTTCAAGCAAAAAGAACATATTAAGATATTCTATATCCAAGAAACATTGATTTTTTAATACTGAAAGGGACCATTAACACCTATTAGCCTCTGGTTATCTATTTTTAACAGCTACCGCAATAAATGATACAACACTAAATAAAACCAATTAATCTTTTATTTTTTTTAACAGTCAACGTGATTAATTTCACGCTGTGGAAATTCACACCATTATTTGTATGTAAATAGTCAAAATTCCAAACCAGTAATAACTGAGCATTCAGATGCCAAATGAAACATTTCTACCCCCTACACTGGCTCAAAATGGACTTGTCTACAAAGCACATTAATATATGCACCCAAAATATATTTCACTGGCTGATGCACAAGACAAAGAGCTTTATAAAATAAATAAATAAATAATCACCTGTTATTAGCTTGCTTCAAATGTATTTTTTCCATTCATGAAAATCTTGGCAGAAGAGCTATTAAGAACGGTTACCCCCACCCCCTTTTTAGGGATGCATTTCTACAGTTTATACACAGGTGATTCTGATTAATTCCAAAATGGGCAGAGTAAGTAATTTTTTCCAAGCTAGATAAATGACACAAATTAAGCAAAGCTCATTTTAAAGGGAAAACCAATATATGCATTCAGGCACTGTAACAGTTTATAAACATTGCATCTAATTTGCACTGTGGGCTGCTACAAATACTCAGGACTGCGTGAACGTTTGGACACGACAATATTTTTCCACGGGCAAAAAAAGGCATTCAATAAGTTGAAAAGTTAACATTTTGTTTTCTGGTAACCATTTTACTGCGCTCAGAAATTTCTCTTGTTGTAAAATAAAATCATTATGTTGCTTTTGAAAAAAAAAGGGAAAAAAAGAAAGAAAAGAAAAAAGAAAAGAAAAAAGAAAAGAAAAGAAAAGAAAAGAAAAGAAAAGAAAAGAAAAGAAAAGAAAGAAAAAGCGGTGCGGAAGGCCTGGACGTGAGCAATGCTCGGTTCAGCGAGTACAGCGACACCAGCAGAGCAGGGCTCTCCGTTGTGTAAGAGTTTTCTCTCTGGTGCCATCGCTTTGCTCGGYGCTGGGACACCGAATTCAGGGGACGACTCGACCCTCCGTGTCCCGAGGGCTGCCAACAGAAGGCGCAGGAGAAGAGCAAAAGCAGTGCTCTTCACAGACTGTATTTGCGAAGAGGTGCCGCTAGGCTGAACGCAGCCCCAGCCCAAGAAAGCGCGCTGCCACTGGAATAACTGAGAATACATCGTTGCACCTTGAGCTCCATGGTATCTGCGTGAATGTAAGCCCAGGTGCAGGTCGGGGCTCCAAAAAATACGTGTTCAGCCAAAATTAATGTTGATTGCTTCACAGGTGAAAGCCTACATACCTACGTTATTCCTTTGCACAAGTACATGCAGGTTTGCAAGCATAAATGCACTCATTTTAATGAAACAAGTGCACCAGGGCTTGAAAGTATGCGCCGACTATCTGAAGAAATGTGTCTTTCTATAAAAATCTGTTCTCTGCATCCACATGCACCAGCAATAGTATAGCTTTGAATCTCTACTTCTGAGCATTTTCCATGAAGGATCTTGTAGGGCCTTCCAGTTGTTAATTCAGCCTGATCAAACTTATTTTTTAAAGGAAGTTACATTTAAGAACAGCTGAAGTGATATGCATGCAGTGATAAGCTGACAGCCATTAAAAGCAGTTCTAATGCTTGTCATTAAACACCTAGCTACATGTTTTCCTGGTTCTCTGTCTTCCTGTCCGAGCTTAAAGGAAGGACAGCTACTTACCTAGAAGCAAATTCTAACGTTAGAAAAATTACCATGTTGTCATTGACCTTATGCACCATCAATCAATTATGAAGCTTTCCTAACTTCTGCAGACAGACCTACAGCATTAGCTCATCAGCGTGCAGTGTCCTTCAGCTTTTTCTGGAGACCCCAGCCTTACAGTGTCTGTCTGTATGAGCGCTGCTATAGGAACACAGGCTATTCAAAGTGAAATTCAGAAAGAAGTACATGTAACAATAGTTTTCAGGTTCTGTGATTATTTAGAGTTTCACTTTTTGCAAGTTCCTGAAGTTGCATTCCCAAAGTCTCAGAAACTAATCAAGAACATTTTTGGCTCCCCAATTTAGACAATCTCTTGAATGACTTTGCTGTTTGGTGATGTTTTTCCCAATTATATAGTTTTTCCACATTTGTAGCCGATTTCTTCTGGGTGAAATTGCATCATGTAGATCACCAGTGAAAAGCCCGTGTTCCCCTACGGGGCTTAACTGAGTATCGCTGATACCCGTGCTTTCTGCAGCAGATAGGTAACATGTTAGGAGATAACAGATAAACCCATTCCTTCACAGCTGGAAAAACTGCTGACAGACAACTGTGCATTCAGATTGATTCTTCTTAGGTTTTCACTTAGCAAAACAGACATAGCCCTTTACCTATTTATCTTGTACTATTCCTCTGCTGGAACAACACACTTTCCAACCCCAATGTCCTAAGTAAATCCAGCCAATGTAAAACATTGCCTACTCCACAAACTGAGAAGAATGCTTGAAGTGGGCTGAATCATTACTGTTCTGAAAAATCTGGGTATTATATTCCATTGAATTTTCAAATTCTGTGTTTTACGGTGAGCTGGTTTTGTAGCGAGGCCTCTTCAGAAATGCCATTTGCTATCTTCAGGGGTCAGGTGGCATCCCAGGGCAATCTTTAGGAGATGAGTTGCTCATACCTGTAACTCTATCATTGAAACACTGCCAAATCAGCGAGACAAAATGTCACATTGTTCTTTTTTTTTCCCCCTTCCTTAGAAAAAGCTAGAAAAGCACTAGCTGAAAGAAGAAAAGATTGACATGCAGCTGAAAGTGCTTTTCCCACTGTTGAGGGCTAAGGAGAAGAAGACAAACAATCTGGCTGACGTCAAAGCATCAGGCTGGGACGTGGCCGAGAACAGAGCAGGCCACTGCACCCGGGCAGGGTTTCACAGCCTGATGGGGGCAGCTGCCATACCACAGCCGCTGGAAGAGATGACAGCAGGGCATGTCGGAAAGCTGCCACCATCAGCTTTCAGGGCCAGGCCTTAACGATTCCCTGCACAACAGGCTAATCGGTGGTTTAGGAGACAGCTGAAGTCAGGAGGGGCTAGGTCCTAGTTTTCCTAACAGAAAGGTTACAGCATTTTGTGGGGTGGGACGGGGTCCTGTGCACAAGTCATCTTATACGGTGAAGGAGAAAGGCAGTGATACAACCTGCAGGGAAAGCACTTGTGGTACATGCCAGCAGCCTTTCCTAGTAGCCCACAGTGACCGCCTCAGAAAGGCGCTCTCGCTGGCCTAGGCCCTGTTCAGGGAGCACACGGGTGAGGAAGTCTCCACAGATGTCTTAGCCAAGAAGAAAGACCAATAAGTTGCTCTACCAAATTGAGAGCCTGAACTTGCTAACCACAAGCGTGTACCAAGGGCTTTCTGTGCGTGCTTTGGTCTCCTTCTAGCAAGCCGAGCTAAGAGGCCAGAGAGCGAGGTGACATTCAAGGACGTTGCTAGCTTGCGCACCGAAGCCCCTAGCATCAGTGCGACGACTCCGGAGCCAGCTCCGCGGCCCTCCTGCCGTGGACTTCCACCAATGCAACTCGCCAGCGAGAGTGGCCCTGAGCACCGCACGCGCCGAGCCTCTGCGTGGATGGGAGGGCCGAGCCCCGGGCAGCCTGGGGGCTTCCTTCCAAATGCTTGTGGAGGAGCTAATAAGCCCAGAAAGCTGGCTCATGGATGCACTGCAGAGCCTTCGAAGCCGGAGGGCAGGCGCGCGAGCCTGCGCACCCTGCCGTATCACTYGCTACAGGTGCCGGGAGTCTGCAAACCTTTGTGAAGAGATTATGCAAGAACAACCACTAAATTCAGCAGGACGTTTACTTTAATTGAGCAATAGTCCACGGCCACTCTTTAAACAGAAATAGACAACTCTTGTTCACAACATTTATTTTTTGTTTGTCTGTCATGGGAGATGTTTAAATTAATTAATGGGCTTGCAGACAGCATCAAGGTCAGAGACACAGAACCTATAAAGAAAGAGATAAACACAAAATGGGCCAAGCCACAATCTTAGAGAAAACGATATGTTAAATTGACAACTTCAACCTTAAAGCTCCTGTTTTTAAAAAAGCCTGCACATTTAATGTTGAAGTGTAATAGCAAAACATGAGTACAATGTCATCTTTCAAATAAACAAGGAACACGCGGGCCAGATAACATCCACAATCCACCACCCATGGACACACGTACAGAGGGTCTTCCCTCGACTTATCAGCTTAAATACATGACAATCAACAAGAATGAATATCAACGACAATAAATATCAGACAGACGTACGCATTGTATATGAAAATGTGCCACAGGCAGCCCCTGGGAACTGCAAGCATCTGCCTTCCCTTAACACCAATACATACCGAACAGGACGATCAAAGCGACAAAGAAGAAAGATGTCATTAAAAAAAAAAAGGGGGTCATTATTAGAAAAACAGTTGCTGTTGGAAAAAAACAAAACAAAACCAAAAATTATTTTAAAAATATTGTTCTAAAAATGATTCACTGATCAAAGGCTTTTGCTTACCCCTTTCTGGAGCCCCCCCAAAGAGGATTGTTGGGAATTTCTGCAGCAAAAAAAAATTAAATAAATAAATAAAAAACAGAAAAGAAAACGGATTTCTGACTCCTGCTTCAAGGAATAGTTGCTCAAATTGCTTCTGCCTGGGCAAGGCCTAAAAAAACCTCCCAAAGGCTCAGAAAGTCCCAGGGTTCAAATCTAGGCAGATTTGAATCTTCACCGCCCCCCCCAGCCCCATCTACCATTAGCTTCCAAGAGAAACCCTACAAAATTTAACAGGCCAAAAAAAACCTCAGTGGAAAGGGGGAAGTCAATTGCAACTAAACTAGTAAATTAGTTAATTAAAGATAATTTTAACATAAATTAGAATCTTCATCTCATAAAACAATAAATGCAGCAGATGATCTTGAAAATTCTCCCTATTTTGGGTTTGTCATTTTTAGTACTATTTTTTTAAAACCATCTGCCCTTTAAATGAGACATTTTCTTTCTCACTGCCTATCTGAAAGAAGCATATTTTGGGCTTTTTTATGCCTGTCCACCCTTGTGCTCTCATGCAGATGTTTTCTGAATCAGAGTGGCTTTAAAGTAATTTTTCCCCACTCCTCCCCAACACCCCAAGTAGTCTGCTTTTCTCAAAATTCAATCCTTGAAGTGGACTCTTGAATAGATGCAAAGATACTTTCCCTGTACCTCATGCTGTAGGTAATCAGCATTGTTGAAAAACAAATGCAAAGCCAGGAGAGACGATAGCCTAGAGCCCCTTCCTAGGGCAGGCAGCTCCTGCTGCTGCCGTCACACCAAAGATGCCATGGCTGGGGCACTCACAAATTGCTGACAATAAACGGGGAGCTGTTCATCGGCTGGAGCGGGGCTGCAGGCATGGGTGAGAAAATCCAGCCCAGAGAGTTGCGCCCAGGACTTGAGGCTCTCACAAATTATACCCTATTTGCTTGACTCTGGGAAATTTTTGTACGACACTAAGAATTTTTCACGCGGAGAAATAAGGCATATTTAAGAAAACAAAGACAACTCTTTTTCAGCCACTGTTATCACTAAATAGCAGATCTACTGGTATCTGCTAAAGGACAAAAGGTTGGCCATGACCCAAGTTGAACCTATCATGACTTCTAACTGGGTATATGAGAACCCAGATCCTAGGACAGTTACAATCTACAGTAACCATTACTCTGATAGTTTCAAATGTTGAATGAATTGCATTGAGCTTAATGGGATTCATGTGACTGAAGTCCCATGCAGTGCTCTAAAGAGGAGCTATCGGGAAACTTTTTTATGACAGTTTTGTTCATGGCACATCTCACAGGAGCAAAGAAGGCATTACAAAACTGGCCTCCACATGGAGTCTATACAATTTATTTATTGAAAAGCCATTTTCATATAGAGGGAGTGTAGGTATCACAAAACAGAGCACACCAGCATCTAATATTTATGCAACAGATTGATCCTGAATGTACCTTGTATCAGCTCAGCTGGGTTTTAGGCACTCTGTGTAACACAAGAGGAAAAGGTGCTTAAGAATGGGATTCACAAAACCCTGCAAGCCAAAGAGGCAGTCAGATAAATTAGCCGGTATCAATATTGAGATAGGGGTGTTAACTATTATGCTTTAAGTCTTCCTGAATGCTCTTCTGGGATTCAGCACCTACAACTCAGTCTTTACTTACCAGTTAACCACCCCTGCACCTCAACCCTCCCCTAATCTGCCAAGTCCTTTCTCTAACCATCCTCTCCTCTCTTCACCCCTGGGAGAGGCAAGTAACCAACTCTCTCCTCTGACATAGGCAACTCGAACCTATACTATATTGTAGGTTATTCTGAGGTTAAGCTGCTCTAAACTCTCCGGGTGAAGCTGTTCTGCATTGCATGGACAAATTAAATATTCATTGAAGAGAGAGAGAAAAAAAATAAGACATCATGAACCAGTAACCTACCAACAAGGGCATTCACCTCTGAGGGGAAAGACCTAAATTCCAGTCCGTGCTTCAGGCAATATTTAATACAAAGTACTTAGAAGACAATAAAATAGAAAAGCAAAGCTCTCACCTCTAAGATGACAGCCTCAGTTGTAGGCTAGACAGCCTCACTCCCTCTCTCTGGCAAAATGAATATTTAACTACCCCTTAGAGCATGGAACAGCCCCACGAGGAGAAACACCTCTTGTACTAATAGTCAGCTGCAGCTTGGTTCTATTAAAAGGGAGACACAGATTCAAGTGAAGGAAAGGATGAAATCTAGGTCTCGCACCTGATCAGATGAATCAGTGAAAAAATATGTGGCGGAGCTTCTTGAAATACCTCTTCTTCACCTTCCGGTGCAGTATTTCAGGCTCTAAGTGCTCAGGAGGCTTCAATAAGGGAAAGGAAAGAGCCCACGCAACTTGGGAGAGCAGGCCTTTTAGGACCTATGTTCTACGCTTAAATTGGCAATTGTGTCCTACAGGTTTCCTTAGCATGGCCTTACTTTGCTAAGGCCAGAGTAAAAATCAGAAGACACTGAAAGAATGTGAAAGGCTTTTGTTGCATTCAAAATATTATCAACTCTTTAAATTCCATGTAGATTTGCGTGGAATTTAGCTTGCCYGAGGATCCTTGAAATTTCATGCTGGAAAATGGGATTTATGCTCCAATATCTCCACACCCACAGAATCACACAGGCATATGTGTACACACAGACAATCACATACACCCAGACAGATGGACACTCGTGCATAYACATACACAGAGTCACTGTTGACTATTTTCTGTAGCATTTTGGTTACATGCAATTCACATTCATATGCTGCTTTTACAATGACTTTCTGGGGATTCAGCTGTTTTGCTGAAACCTTCATCATAGCTGAAGAAGAGACAAAACATGGGCAGCCTTTTTTATTGAATTAATTTGATTTTTGTCTTTGTCCTTCCAGCTATCAAAATTGTCAAATAAACCAGCTTTGATTCATAAATAATGGTTCCATTATATTTACTGTGCCACCGGTCAGAGTACCTGAAATTTTAATTCACTTGTTCAGCTAAATTTCATCCTCAGTTCATGGCCATAAAATTCTGTATTGACAAACTTTCAAACCAACTTTGACTCTGAGGTATCTAGTCAACATTTTTCTTCTGTGTGGATATTAGTTTATTGAATAAGTGGCATCTGTTTTCCTCCACATCACTAGTAGAGTAGGTATTTCCTTTTGACAGCTTTGCACGATTTATGGGTTTGCACGCTCTGAAGAAAAATAGAACTAAGCAAAAAATTCCAATTCATTACCTCTTAGTACTTAATTAAGTTCATACACATTGCACACTATAGGTGAACCCTGAAATGACTATGACAGCCACTGAGCAGCAAGTTAGATTATCTTTGGAAGACAGAGAGACTTTTAATTATCTTGACCTCATTTTTCCATCTATGATATTCATAAATTTTCCTTCTATTTTGTTCCCTCCAATAGATGTACCAAACCATTCTGAAAACAAGATTATATACTTAGCTATTTCCTTTTATCTGTACATTTAGGCACCAAATGTTTTTACAAACAGTGAAGTCAAGCAATGGCTTTTATCAGCTTACTTCACACAGCTGCAGATGAATTATATCGTACAGACTCCTCCTAATAATGGTTTGGTTTCGGAAATGATAACAGCCTGATAAAAGGAGAAAGCAGTGGATCTGGCTATCAGTAGATACAGAAATAAAGAGAGCCTGGGTTTTACCTGTCAGGGTTCTGCGTACACACATGCATCTGTAAGAGGATCCGCTGGGTGAAAGTCTTAAAGCATTGCCCACATTTCCAAAGATGCCAGTCACTGAACTCAGAATTTAGTTGGCTCGTTGAAGTTGGGCTTGCAAGAACTCGTTGGTTTTTGACACTGATCTGGTTAAATCCTGACTCGATGGACCCAGACTTATCCAGGAGAGAAAAATTTCTGCTACACGGAGTCTGTGGAAATACTATGGATCGCTGTGGAGTGGCAGGGGACAGTTTGCTACTTTTATTAAATGGCTGTAGGGTGTCTTGTCTGGACATGGCCTCCATTACAGTCGAAGGGACATTCACTGGGAGAAAACAAAAAAAGTAAATAAGATCCTTTTTATGCCTTTTTAAGACTAATACAGTCTTGGGAGACACTAAAAAAATATCAATATCCATTTTCTTGTTACTAGAATTAAACACTTTTATTTTAACAACACACAGAAAAAGGGTTTCAATGAGACAGTGATCTGAATGCATGGTGGTGATTCAGTGACCTTGAAAAATCATGTAAAGGGATGTCTGAGAGTTTGCAAGGACTCAGAGAAGCCTGAGACTGTGATATATATTTTTTATACAACAAGATATCATCTGAAAGAAAATGCTGCAGCACTTAACGATACGCTGACTTTACATGTTGCACTCAGCATGTGCAAATGCTGTATCACAGATAAGCATGAATTTTGAGAGCATGGGGGAAAAAATCCTGTGCTCAGACACTCCTTGAGCTTGAATATCTACTGCAGCAGTAGTTCCCTCATCCTGTCAAAAGGGAGCCACTAAGGTTATTATTATTACATCTCACACACAGTCACCCAGCCAATACAGTGCGAAGCCAGGGACTTCACTGTGACTTGCATGATTAAGGCTAGGGGAAGTCAGATAACCATGAGACAATGCAAAATACAGGCAGAGATATCTTTGTGCCTCGATTTCCCACCTACAAAATAGGAAGGAGAATAGTTTCTAGTTGCATGAAGGTCTTGTGATCATCAGTTAACTGCAGCTTCTGAGGCACTTAGATATTTCAGCAATGAATGCAATACCCTGTTCTCAGAAAGAAATGACCCAGTGCTGAGTTTGGATGTTGCTTGATAAGGAAAGGCAGGAGGTTAAACATATAGAAGAAAGTTGAACAGCTGCCTCATTCCTTGAGTACCATCTAGACCATGCAGTGAATAAAGCAAGGGTCCTATGGAAAAAAAGGACATGGAATCAGGTACTGGAAGTCTGTATCACAATGCAAAAGAAGCAGAATTTAGGCCACCTGCACCAAGTACAATCTCATGCTTTCTAATTTTGGCATGTTCAACTTCATGACATAATATTTTAATGTAGATTTTTACATTAACTATGTATATGTGCATATGTCTATGTCTATGTATGTTCACACACATTTAGCTACAGTCATAGAGTGTGTGTGTGTGTGTGTGTGTGTGTGTGTGTGTGTGTATCTCCATACACAGGTGCAAATTACCTACTTAAACAGGTGATTTGAAACTGCCATTGTGTCTAGGTAAGTGATTATGATAGATTTCTAAAAGTGAATATGGGAGTACATGATACAACATGATTTAATATAAAATAAAAAATGTACTATAAACTCATGTCCTTGAATAAAATGAATTTACTTCACAAATTTATGTTTTAATATGTTTCCTCAATCAGAACAWCCCTAATATTATAATATTATATGCCATTTCATTTTTTTAGGTTTAGGTCTTTCCTTTTGCACTCTTTCTGAGTGCAATTACATCCATGAGGCTGTCTATCACAGGTTTCCAGACATATAATACATCTTTAATGTCTCTACAAATGTTCAGCACAAGGGGTGATTTCTGCACTTTCATTTTTTCCCCAACATCCTGACACATGAAGCAGATTGTTTTTTTTTTTTTAAATTGTATTCAGGGTGTTGAAGACCTAAAGAATATAGGCAGAGTTTGCACTGTCTGAAAATACCCCTCTGCAGAAGATGAGCAGAAGGGCTACCCTGAGGATTTAAGAGGCACTTAAGTCATGTACTAGCTTGGGGCCAGCTCCATGCTCGGAGAGGAATTTCATCTACTCTGTCAGTCTCTCTGTGGATGAAACTCTGGTTTCTGTCACAGCAAAATAGCAGGTGACATTATTTAGAGATTGTAACTACGATGCACTGCTTTTTAAGTAAAGTTTTTGTAAGCTACAGCTCATGAAAGTAAAAACAACATTTCTCTATTGTACACTGCAGAGCATGAGTTTTATCACCAAACATTACTGCCAGTAACTTAATTTCTTTTAAACTCTTCTCAAGCCCAAAGGATCTGAAAACTCAAGATGAAAAAGGGTGTTTATTTTTGACAGTTTAATCCCCAGGATCTTAATGTTTTACTGCTGCATGGTTCAGTATTTAAGTTACTATGAGACACAAGTTCATCTCAGTATAGCTGTTTAAATATCCAAGTACTTGACTGAAAAAATATATCTATCTCATATATAATTGATTACGCGTGGGCAGCCACAGAGTGACTTTAGACCAAAGTCAATTGAGCAACTATTATTGGTTTCTTCCACCACGTAGGCACACATAGCTGTCAAAATGGAGACGACGTCTTTGAGACAAGCTCTAATCGAGCTCCACACACAAACAGGGAAACCGAAGGGCACACTCGGCTCTCCTACTCCCATTACAGACAGTGGTATCCAGTGCTTGCTTGCACCAGGTCTGTGTTACATGTTTAATTTTGTGGTTACTTCTAGTAAAATAAAATATCGAGTGGGGCAGAAGAATGAATGGAAATGGGGATGGCCATGATGGAATGGAGGCTCATTGTTATTTCAGGCTACTTAGCCTGTATTTAGAGGAGCTGGCTTTTGCCTTTTAACCACAAGGACCTCATCTCTACAATCAGTCAAAGCTTCTCTCAACATACTCGGTGGTGGGAGAATGAAGAATCGCTAACAGAGGCCTCGTGGATCTGCAATACATTACTGTTTTGGCTAGACAGTCTCCTGCGATAGGTCTGATAACAATGGAAGGGGCCAAGCAAATCAATTAAGAACAAAATAATAACTAATCGCTTATAAGGAAGAGTGATTGCACACGCTACCAAGCTATGTGGGGCTGCTGTGGTGGGAAATCTGCTATGCAGTTGCAGAGTCCTGAACATTTTCAAACACCTGAGTTTATTTAGGTAATCATACCGTGATGTTACATAGCTTAAGTATATCAGTTTCACGGTTTTATCTTGTATACATCAAGCTTACCTTAAACACATATCCACATTCACTTAGTATGTCTTAAAAAACTCGAGGAACACAACTGATTAGCTGCAAAACAGGAATTGTGGCTACACAGGTAGAAATACAATGAAGAACTTACAATTTTCATCCTGTGCAATGCACTGCAGAGGGATTCCAAAGAAAGATGTATAGCTGTCATTGTACCACACCAACAGCTCGGTGCCCCTGGGAATATCTATACAAGCCCGATAGAATATGTTTGACCTAATCAAAACAAAAAGAAAGAAAGCCTAGTTTAGGAATAGACTATACTCCTCCTGGCATACACAGTGTTATAGTAGAAATCCACTGTTTTGGAAGCATTTCTGCAGATAACCAAGAGAATATCTTACTGATTATTTTAAAACTGAATCCATAATCAGCGAAGCACTGTAGTTACCACCTGTAGCATAAAGTAACAAAGAGCTTACGGGTACTTTGAAACTAAAATATTTTAAACACCAAGATTTTACAAACACCAAGATGCTATAAAAAAATGGTATTTTCTTGCAATGTGCCTTTTAAAGGGATTTTAGAAATGTTACATTTTGCTCATTCTGTACAGGCATCGGAGTGCTGTATTGGTGCACACAAGTCAGGAAGAGAAGCCATTGAAACAGCTTTGCATTTGTTACCTAGGCTGAAGTTACCACACAAGGGTAAAGAGGCGACAATTCTTTTCATTCAAGTATGTGCTTTTAGCAACAGAGGTTTAGAATTTCTTCAGCACACGTGTCCTTTCATTATGGTGATATACCACCAAGAAAGAGACATCTTGGCTTATTGAGTAAGATAGACTTTGACCTGGTAAAAATCAAAAAATGAGGTTAATCTGAACACACACTCACAAATATCTTCCCCTGAATGGAACGTGAGGATAACACTGATGACCCTTCAGTAAGTATAAATTACCATTACCAGAAATGTGATGTCTTCTATCTGCCTTACTCCGTGGGAAAAGACTCTGGATACTCCAAAACCATGGAACTGGGAGTTGCGGGAAAAAAAGAAAAAGCCTAGAGTTTTGTACGGTAATAAGTAGAGGCTTAGCCTGATCTCGCATTGATGTAAATAGCTTCAGAGCGATACGTCTACAGTTAACAGATTTACACAGGGACAATAACTGTGAAAGATCAGAATCAGGCACCTAGGAGACGAAATAAAACCGTTATCAGTTTGCAGTGGCTTTTCCCTGTAGGCTTTGTACGGAACAGTAAAACACCCTTATGTGAGGTGGATAGAAATTCAATATATACAAGGAGAGCACTCCACTCTGGCTGAAGGATTACATACCAAAATGATACAGTCAAAGTACCAAGAAATGATCATTTTTTATAACAGCTTATGTAAGGCGGAAAAATATCTGGAGACCAAAAAAAAATGTTAGGCCTCAACTGGTTTTCTCGGTGAAGAATTGCTACATACGTTAGCCTGAAGTTCAAGATAAAAGTGTTTAGGGTTGGTGGGCCTTAAATTTAGACTTTCTGTAAAGAATTGGCTGTAGCAATGCAATTTGTTCCTTGTATAACACTGCAGACATAAGGAGAATCCTTTACCACATTTTTCATGGCAGTGAGATATGCACTTGTCAACATATTTTGTCACTGCAAAGTGGCTCTTGGCAACAGGATCATAAAGATCAATAAAAAAGTGCAGATTCTCAATATTTTACTAGCAGCTGCAAAAATTTCATTTATCTTGTTATTTTCCTTGCTTACTGCCACCCTGTCTCAGGAGGGCACTGCTAGCTAAGCAGAATGGTTTTCCGACCGCTCTGGGAATATGTGACAAAAACTCTCCCCTTTGTGTCTCTCCTTCTCTTCCTCATGCTCGCTCTGTCCTTCCTCCTCCTCCTCCTCCTCCTCTTTTCTTCTCTTGCCCTTTCTTACCAGAGCCATGCATTTCGTTAGTCCTCTCCACCGCTACATAAAAATCAAAATCAGGGCCGTGCTATAAATTACCAGCATCTCCTAACTTGAGAAAAATTGAGTCCACTTTGTACTTCACCCTTGTAACATTTTGTCTCTCAGTTTGGCTTCCCCTAACATAAACACAGCAGCCCAGCAAATGAATGTGCTAAAACCAAATGACACACTTTGCCGCTGAAAGAGCAGGACTGTTTTGGAGCAATGGGTGGTCTGTGAGGCTTGGAGTAGGCTGGAAAAAAAATGTGTAAGCGTACACCGTTCCTTACAAGCATACAGAGCTTCCAAAACTCGCAGAAATCTCTGCATGCTGAAGTACATCAAAGGGATTTTTCCCTTTTCGGATAATATTTCCTTTGCTGACATGTATTTAGTATTGTGGTTGGATGACTCATAAAGATAGCTTCATGGCGTCCCAACGCAGTTGAAGCAGAACACATGCCAACAAACATTATTGTCAGCCTCAAAATAAAAACAAAACGTTCAGCTAAGGGTCAATCAATCAAGAGCGCTTTGAAGAAAATTCCATTTAGATATTACAAATCATAACAGAATGAATTTAAACCAGCTGACTTTCTGTGAGGAGGACGCCCATGTACAATAAAAATTAGGTTGGTTTTTCAGTGTCCAACTTTTCTATTTTCTTACACTTGGACGCAGTCACTGGTGATGGATGCCAGTTTTTTAAATTGTGTTTTTATAGTTCATTTTATAAAGATCTGAAGTAATCGAAAACAGATCAACAGAGGGAACTCTAAGTAAAAACTCCATCATGAAAGGAGAGTTGTAAAATCCACTTAATATTGACAGATGTGTAATGACTTTCTCATGCTCACGTTTCATTTAGGTTTGTCATCCATATATATGCACACATACACATATACATATCTATATAAATGCATGCACACACACACGACAACACTGAGAAATAGTTCACAAGATACCTACAAAAATACTCTCTCATCACAGTGACCTTTATTCATTATCCACTGTGTTTATTTAAAAACTGACAGGATTTTAGCTATGAATATCAAACATTTTAGGGTATAATAAAAGATGTGTAATGCATAAGTAGCATTGTTATTTTTTTAATTGTGGCGTTTAGTCAACTGGCCATAGAATGAAAAAAGCTAAAAATCCAATTGAACAATTTTACCATTGTTAAATTGGAACCCTATGGGAGGATCAAACTTTATATATATTTCATTTTAGCTTGCTTTTGTATGTTTTATTTTCAATTTTAAAGATACTGCAAATAAGCTTAAGATTCTTCCTAAAGCAAAAAAACTCCCCTCTCTAAAACAACTAGCCAAAAATCAGGGTTGCTCACCGTGACTGCCAAACACAGGGCATTCTTTGATGTACTTCCTATCATGTTTAATAAGGCCAAGCAGTTGCTTCTGATTCTGAGGCAAAAGGCTTGTTTAGAGCTGAGATCATGTATTTATACAATGCGTTGTCTAGGTTTTCTGGATCTGTTTGTGGGTAGAAAGTAAAACGTACTGTAATTTCTTTGCACTTTTTTCACTTTTGACCTTCTCTAGCTCGTGACATCACAGGCATCAGTGCAAAGACCATTCTGGCTAGCAGGTGCACTCGGCGTATAACGTCTCGGTGCATTTGTGTCCCTGGACTCTCGCAAACAGCTTTTGGATTCAAAATGCTGCTGCTTTCATTTCAAATGAGGCTGTTTCCTTTCCCCCTTCCTCCAGCACGGGCATCTTTAGCAGAGCAGATGACGATGAGTGCTGGCTTCCTTCGGATCAGACTGTTTAAAAATGTGCAGGGTGTTGTGTGCAGTGTGACGTGCACGCACGGGGCACAGTGCTGTCCTTGCTCCCACGAGCACCAGGTCGAACAAGCTTGCTACGAYGGCCTCAACTCTGGGTAACCAAAGTTAAACCCATCTTAACTACATGCTCCAGCACTTGTATTACCCAAACGGACATGTTCACTAAAGCCCTACTATTGTCGTTGCATTCAAAGGCGATAGCTCTGGTGACGGTCACAGCCTGACTTTTCACTAAAAGCACTTTCTTTTTCTTGCACTGAGTAAATTGAAACATACTTTACCTGTACTGAACTACCGTTAGGTTCTGCTCCCCACAGTGCCTCGCACATCGGATATACCTCATCCAGCTTGACTTGCTGGGTTCTCCACCATCAATAAAGTGCTGCAGTGTCCCATCTTGGTCATATATCTGGGGAAGAGGGCACAAGGTCAAGTAGTTAGAGCAAATCATCAGCAATCATTTTCACTGCTTTGCTGGTGTCTCTCTGTGCTTTTTCCAGGAATTTATTGCCGTGAGATCTGTCATTGAGTACCGACGCTCTTACAAATCTAAATGGAACAACAGAGAAGTATTTTGGGGGATGCAAGTTTATCATGTTTCTCTTATCAAGCCAATCTTTTTTATATTAAACATATTTGTGGCCATGTTTCCCAAAGAATATTTAACCTATTTTGACAGGCTGGCCTTAAATAATGAACTGCCAGATAAACAAGAAAATCTGGATGTAAAGCCCGCATTGAAACGGCCTGGACATCTGAGCTAGGGGCAGGAATAATCCCTAAACGAGTATCCCTTCTTTCACATCTCAGCCGCAGCAAAAGCATGTGCTTCGGCAATCTCATACAGCACATAATGAGCATTAGAGATTCATAGCCGTAGGATTCTTAGTACCAAAACAAATGGGACTGGAAGGAAAAAGAGCAGTTCAAGACTCCTTTAGAAGTTCCCTTGAGAAGTATAATTTTCTGAAGTAGTGAATGAGAAATCAGTCCTGAGAGAATCATAGTTTTCTTAAATATGACATCCCTGCTAAAGACATGAGAGCCAATAAAAAAAAAAAAGTATCATACCTCTGTTCTGCACTTGGCCCTCCCTCTGAAGCCAGAGAATACAATTGCTCTGGAGGCTCTGAAATGTTAAGTTACATATTTCATGCACACCTGCCCTTCTCAGGTCTGACCGCGTTAAAAATGGTCTCTAGGAAGTACTACTGCTAGTAAAAGCTCATGGTCTCACAAGCTTTTTACCAGTTTTGCAATTACTTTGTTAAACTTCAGAGCTGTATCTGAACAATTAAGTGCTTATCTAAAGCAAACCTGACCTTCAAATCTTCTGTTCCTCCACAGATCCCTTCTGCTTTAATAATCCTGCCCAAAAATATTTCTCCTTTTGAAATTGTATGAGCCTAACTTGATCTGTCCTCTTAAAAGTGCTAATTCTGCTAACTGAAGAGGAAACACATTTATTACATTGAACTGAGCAGCTGAAAAATAAGCATATTAACAATTCTGCAATTGTATTTCAATACCAAGAGAATCATCTTGGAAATTATGTGAATATATTCAACATTTCTGCATGTACTGAAAAGGTGTTTCCTACAGTGCACACAAAAACATACGCAAGGATCAGAATCTGCCGCATGAGAGTCTCAAGTTTAGGAGCTGACCTTGCTTTTGCTCTTGACCAAGAGAGATTGGGAGTACTCAGGAGCAATAAATTCATAGCTAGGGCATAAAAGACAGGGAAATTAAATGTCTGAAGAGATCGCTGCCGTTGGTTCCTGAGTGCCTGTGACAATCACCAGGTGCAAACTTGCCTGATGCTCCTGGGCTGGAGGAGCACCTACTCCAGCATGCRCTGGCAGCTGAAATAAAGTCAGGGAAAAAACAAGAGGAATCCTCAGAAGCAAATAAATACCCCAAGACTGGGAGGATTGTTTCATTTTTCATATATAGTATCTTGTTGCTAATCAGCAAGGACCTCTTCTTATGTAAATACGTTAGCGTATCCTGAACATGTTGAGCAAAACATGCTAAACCGAAAAAGAATCTGTAACATAAAGGGAAARGTTATACAGGAAACTAGCCCACAAAAAGGGAGAGAAGGAAAAATTTATGACTACCAGTGTTTGGCTGGGACCATTTTAGCAAAATGAGTCCAAACAGTTTCAGCACAGTGTTTATTATTTATTCATTTATATAGTGCTTACTAACATGACTGCACAGCTTAACATGAGGCAAAACCAATTCTGTAAATGAAGAGCTGATAACTTCCTAATCCCCAAACGCTGTGAAATAGGAAGGAGAAAGAGGAAGAYGACCACCATAAATGGTACTGACAGCCAAATCCAGACACACAAGGACCAATTCAGCACTTTCTGAGTATGAGCAGTCACAAACTGACATGAGAAGTGAAAATCTGCCATGAAAATGCAGAATCTGGGCTCTTTCCGGCTTTGCCCTGGAGTAGGAATGACTGCTCTACCAGCGTTGCTGGACCTAGAGCAGGTTCGAGAATATCATTTTGTCTTCTCTTTCTGTTTGGTATCAATATCAATGGTTTAGCTTGCTGTCAGTCTCCATATTATCCCATATTGTAGCAGCAATTTCTGTGGAAGTGGATAGGAACACCAAAGCAGGGAACAGCTCATAATTCTGCTTTCTACAACTGGGAGACATTATCACCTTCTCTATCACATTGAATCAATGGCAGTAGCAGTAAGAAAGAGACATAAGATGTTACAAATACTGCTGAGCAGCTCTTCATCTAAATATCTTGCAGGTCTAAATATTTTCATATTATTTACTCTTGCAACTACTCTTGCGTCAGTGGCATTGTGCTCCCTTTCCTAAGAAGCTATTACTGACATTGCACACACAGCCACAAAGGCAGAAGCCATCCCACAGCACTCTTAGCCCTGTCCTTACAGGAACGAAAACCCAGCTGCGACGAAGCAGAGACCGTAACATTGAAAGGAAAAAAGCAACACTACCTCGTATCTGTTTACTTGTTAAATCACATGGCCCCAGGATCAGAAAAAACTTAACCAATATGGTTATTATTATTCATATTACCACAGTGCAACCAGGTCTCAGTCATTATATATTTTTCTAAATCAGACAACCACTATATATTTGCCTAAAGAAACAATCATGAGGGAGCAAACCATGACCTGCCATAAGAAAGGAAACGTGTAGCACAAGCTGTGAACCCAGACATTATAGCAAACTATATGGATTCACACATGCACTGGCACCTGTATTACACCTGTGTGTGTACTTAAACACTCACAGGCAAATCACACATGTAGCTGCTATTTAAAAACCTATTGCAGAATTCTGTGATAAACTGAATTTACTGAAAATCTTTGACTACCTCATGAAATCACTATATCCATTTTTTCTGGCACAACTTTTAACAAATTGCAGGACCCTCATAACAAAATAAAATATCATTTCCCGAACTCCATCTGGAGTATGTATGTATTTTTTTTTCTCTATCTCACAAGTGTCTTTGATCTAAGTGGTGGAAGAAAAATTAGTTACTGTTTCTTTCTACTTTGATTGTACCTGGCAGTGTCATCTAAGCTGCTTGCTGTATCTTTTCCCTTTTCTGACCCAAAATACTTGTTAACTATTGTTTTTGATGAGTTTTATTTTTTTATTATTATTATTWTTTTTTGCTTATGCTTTAAATGCTTCAAAGTTCTAAGATTTGCTGTTTGTTGACTCTTTCAGCAATAAGTAGTGCACCAGGCTATGGGCAGAGACCAGAATCTGACAAAAGATGATTGTACTCATCTTCTAATTAGACATGGGTTTTGGTCCTCCTTAACAATTCCCATGYGATTGATTAATTTATTAATAGGTTGTGAACTGTTACTAGTAGGTTAGTGATATTTTACAGATCACGAGATTCAGAATGTAAAACACTATTCTTTTACAATTTTCATCCTTTGATTTCAAAATACAACAGAACAAGCTTCATTTTCCAAGAAAGTAAGTCCAAAGTGTAACCAGCACACCATAATCCAAGTCTTCTCTTTCTCATTTTTTGATTCCTCTCCTCATAAACACCAGCTTATTCAGCACTCAAGACGTAGATACAGAGGTCTATGAGGTATAAGATGTAATTTCTTACTGRGTGCCACTGCTGTTCCTTGGGAACCACATGAGAGCTCCAGCTGGGCAATACGGGACACAACACTTAGGAAGCCAGCGTACTGCAACTGGTCAGGTTCACCTTGTAATGGCAAGCGAATATAAACCCAGTACGAAGGACTGGTTTATTATTTATTGGATTGATTATTGATAATTAGTTGGAGGCTGCAGATGCTGAAACTTATGATGATGATGGTAGCAATACATAATGGCAACAATAATAATATCATTTCTAAAGCAGGCAGCATCTCACATAAGTGATACTCTAAAATCTACAAACAATTATTACTTAATAAAATAAATGGCCCTTGCCAGAACATCTGTCACACTGGCAACATACCTAGGAAGGACCGTGCAAGCTTTAAGTAATATAAAAGATAGAGCAGACCATTAAAGAACCTTCTGAGGACTCTGAATCATTTCAATACTGACAGAGTTTTCTTTGCTCTTGCCTGACTTGGATATATGAGGGCAAAATGTAATTCTCATGCCAAAGATTATCGTGCGAGTTGCTGGCATTGGTGCCACAGGAATTTAGAAAGCTAGAAAGGAGCCAGAACATACTAGCACAGCCACAGAGAAAGCCAAGCTGTGAAGCAATTAAAAACAATTTCACAGAAGAGCCAGGGAGAGGAAAAATGGCTAGTTCATTGCAGTTCTTCCCTCTCTATCTGTTGCTTTCCTTTGTTCTCTTTCCATGGCCTGGTGAAGGATTGTGTCTTTTGAAATTCTGCCTGCATTTTATTTTTCCATTTAGTCAAATAAAAAAGGCATTAGCGTACAACTTAATTGACCTCTTGTTTTCCTTGCAGGCAGAAGGAAAAAAGACTCGTCCTCAAAGTGGAATTTTTTTTTCTAGAGAAAATTTGGACTGTTGTATATTTGTACTATTAGAATTATTTTTATGTTTCAAGACATCAAAAGAGATGTGAAGAAAACCACAACACACGCAAGAATTATTTCTTACCATTAGCAGGGTATCTTACTTTTTGCTGTTCACTGCTATTCTCAATGACATCACATGAATATGGTCACAGGACTTTCAAAAGTACTCAGCGTTAGCTGCCTTCTACAAGAATTTTTATCCTTGACTTCAATGGGAAGAGTCAGGATAGCACTGAGTACTTTTGGTGACCCTACAAACCTCTCACAAATCATTAGTCATGCAGTTAAAAACCGTGGCTGTACTCTAAACTCCACTGGAAAGATGGAGAAGTAGGTTGTGATTAAACTGACTGACATGTCACATGTGGTAGCATCCATACGAATTATATTCTTTCTATAACAATGTATGAACCTACAGGCCACAGCAACATCGAACACCGTCTGTCTTTGCTGGCCTGGGCATCAAAAATGGGTAAACTTTACCTTGTGCAGCGTGGCATTGCAGGGGTGCATAACTGCCACTTTTTAGGAGGTGCGCAATTTTGGAAGACTACGTTGGGGGACTGGATCTATACAGCCTGCGTTCTCTGTAGTAAAGAGAGTGTCCCTGCTCGCGTCCCCGTGTTAGGGTCTGCAGAGCTGCAGGCTGGCACCCACTGCCTCAGGGACTGACTTTCTGAGACACAGACAAGAAACCACACAGTAAAATTCAGTGGTTTGACTTGCCTAAGGTAGGGATTGTTGAGCAAAATGCCCATGGGCTCTAGTGTTTATTATGGCAYGTATACATTATTTATTTGTTAGCGTTTCTAATCACGTCACACCAAAAGCAAATCGGGTTGTATGCATGACTTGCTAACTTAGTTGTTTAGATTGGATTCGGTGCAGTACATTGGTGCCTTGCTCCTCTTGAAATCAGCACGTTGTCAAAGGATCTCTTATCTGGAAAGTCTGAAAAGTTCATAGGGAGATGTTGCAGGGAGTGAAAGAGAAGAGACAACTGACAATATTCCCTGAATAGATTACATTTAAGGAGAGCAGTTTAGGCTGAAAATCAGACTACAGCTGGGTTCATGTTTGATACTAACTGTTTAAATAATGAAAGCTTTTAGATTTTAAATATTTTAAATGTTAGGAGCTGGGCATCTGCTACAGAGGAGGAGAGACTTTCTGAATATGCAGCTTTTCACTRATACCCACTGAATGAGAAAGCTGTGGAGAAATAATTACGCATTTAGCCATCACATCTTTCTTCTTTCATTCACTAATTTGGTGACCAAATCAGTTCATTTAGCAAGTAGTTTAGGAACAGCTCCTAGTCTGCCTATACAAAAGAAAATATGAAATATAATGAAAGCCAGAAGCAAACTCCAAAACACGGAAAATTCTCTTGATATAGCTTAACTAAAAAGAAACACTGATGTTGATAGATACTAATAAAGTTATTATATAATCACATCCATTGCAAAGGAATACTTTGTTAACGGCATACTAGATTTTATATTATCTATACAGTAAACAAACAAATTATTCTTAGCTGGTATAAAGAAATGCCTGTTCATCACATTGTAATAACCCTAACTCCACTGCATAATAAATATTATTATTGAATCTGTAATATTCAACTACAAACATAAAAGTGGTATGAAAAAATAGCAGTACACATGTCAACAACATCATTTTACTCTAAGCTGAACCAGTTGGGCCATTCATCTATACAGACATTATTTCAGAAAAACATTATTGTAAATGCTTCTCATATATCCTACTGTTGCCTGATAAGATTAACTGATTCGTTTTTCCATTTAAAATATGCCTTCAGAGTATTTATGGACAGATATCAGAATAAAAAATATACATTGATACTGTAGATAACATCTAAGTTTGTTGGCTTATGATGAAATAAGAACAATATATTTGTTTGTGTTATTGTATAGATAGGGAAAGCTAGTTACTATAGACTGTATTCAAATGTGAAATAAATCCATGACAATAACTACTAACTTACTTTGAAGTGCTTCACTTTTGCAAATAATTGGATAATTATTTTGTTTTCATTTAGAAAATGTAACAGTATTTAAACAACAATTTTTTGCTTTTGCAATTTTTATATTACATACAAAATGTCAATTTTTTTATACTCTCTACATTAACATAAAGATTTGTAGATGTTTTTGCTACCCTGAAACGCCCTGAGCTGCTCTATACTATAAACAGAAGAGAGACTTGAAATAAGTGAGCTAGGAGGAAACATCAGGAGGCCTGACTGGATAAAGCCAGACTAAAATGTTCTCCATCATTTGTTGGCAATACTGTCCCTCAGATACAACAYCTCTGTGAAAACACACAGAAACGCATCCTGACAGCCAGTGATCCTCAACTGCTCACACTACTCAAAGCAATTTTCTACAATTAGCCATATCTGATATGTACTGTACATCTTGTAATATCTGCTTAACGTTTCTTCTCTTTAATCTAGCAGGCATCATCTAGCAAATTTTAAAAAAGAGAATACTTGCCAACTAATATTAAAAGCTATTTAGATTTAATGTTTCTCAAAGGATTATAGCATATGAAACTATAAATATTGTTTTGAACTGTCTGTGCTAGGTGAAAGGCTTCACGTCTCACTTAGAGCCCAGTCCAGCAAACACTTGCACACATGTTGTAGTCCCATTGATCTCAATGGGACTACTCGTGTGTGAAATCAAGCATCTGGGCAAGTGGTAGGAGGACTGGGGCCTTATTCCAGCGAGTGTCACGAGAGCAATGCACTGCTGATTACGCAAACTTCGTTACATTATTTTTTAAAGTAAAGTCTCAACAGCTTGTGTTGACGCTAACCCGCAGAGGTTCTGTAACCAGCGAGAATTACACACAGTAATTCAGTGTTACTCAACAACAAGGCAAAAAGGGGAAGATACAAGGCAGAAAAAATGCACGGGAAGCTGGAAAGATCCAAACAGGTCTGTCAGGGACCAGTGCCCCTGGGGTACCCAGTGGCATAACATGACCCCCTCAGTGTGTGATCTTGCGCTCTTTTGTCAGTTGCAGTGATATGACAGGAAGAGCAGAAGTACTTTGGGCACAGGTTGCTCCAAACTGGCGAGATTTTGGCTTGGGATTGGTATTTCCACACTGCTTACTGCAGCACGTCCCCACACAGCCTTGAGAGCAGCAGGGACATGGGGAGGCAACAGACTGTTCTCTGCAGTCTCATTTCTATGGGACATGGAGCACGAAGAGAAAAAGTACTGCCAACCTAGGCTCTGCATCCAGAGAAGTCAGGGAAAAAAAAAACAGGCTAAAAACAAAGAGATGGTTTAAAAAAAAGGAAGCAAATAATCAAAGCTGAAATAATTCAAACAAAAGAATCTCACACCAGTTGGCTGGTAGAAGCAGATCCCAATATGCATATCAGGAAAGGCRTTTCAAAAAGCCTGTAAGGGTCTGATGCTGAAAACCCTCACTTGTTTGGGAAGCCCCACTCAACTTACTCAGTTATGCACTTCCTAAGAGGATACTGGGAGCCAGAGGATTGATATTTGTTGCCTCAGTGCCTCTGAAAATGCGACCAGTGCCTTTGCTAAGTAATGACACGCCTTTGGCCAGTATCTTAGTGCTTCTCAAAACCCTTAGGTATGGCAAAGTGAAAATAAAAAAAAAGGTTTGTTTCATCATTTTTCATTCTTTTACGAACACCCAAGTACCCACCTCCAGAAGGTTTCCCTGTCAGTCAGCTGAGATGTTCTTTCAGCCTTTTTCCACATAGTCAATACACTCATCCAGTTGGACAAAGAATTAAAATGGCAAAAATATCTAACCACAAGCATAATGTGACAGAGAACAGCACTCCCAAGCAGCATGTGCAAAACCAAGTTTAAGCAGATCTCATCACTCACCATCAAGCCAGGCAACGCAGCTGAAGCAGGTGAGTGGCTACCTAGCTCCCAAGGTGACTCACTCAGTGACCTTACAGAAATCACTCAGGACGAAAAGACAGTCATAAATGGAAATTTCTAAATTGCCTTGACTCTAATACGCAAGAAGGAAGGAAGCTGCAGAGAGAATGAGGAAGATCTGTTCTCAACTGTTAGTTGGGGCTTACTTTACTATTGACAAAGAGAAGGCTGATAGCACAAGGAGAAAACACCTTTTGAGCCATCAGTCCCAYAATTTCTGTTGAGCACATTTTCAAAACATGATTCCAAACTGTGTTTTCATAGCTTTGTGCATGTAACTGTGTCTATGGACAAGTCAGCATTTCCTAGCAGGCAGTAGATTCTAGACTTACAAATCCCAGCCTTGATGCTTACTGATACTTTAAGACATACTAAAAGCATGGCACATAGAATATAGTGCATGGCTATCATTTAAAATCTACGGAGCTTGCTAGATGAAGGATTCTGTTTGTTTTCACTTTGAAATATTTGGTGTTTTTCATTCTTTTCTTTACCTTTAGAATTTTTTAGAGCTCCAACAGTATATCCCCATAGGCTTTTTAAGGACCAGATTTAGAAAGGTACATAGCTTCTCAAGCACAGAGCTCCTAGCAGAACTGGCAAAAGCCCTCTAGCAAGTTAGACTTGTTAGGCAAGTTAAACTGCCACTGAAGCCAATGGGACTCAAAAGTTCCTACTTGGACTCTTTGGAAAGCTGCCTATGTGCCTGTCTGCTTTTTAGGCATGTAAGTGCTGCTATAATTTGCTCTAACTTCCTAAGCAAGATTTCTTACCTTGAGACTGGAAATTCTTCTGCTTGCTTCACATGTACTGCGAGAGGCTACAGTTACATTTGAAATCAGGGGCATTTTACAGAATCATGGAGTAGCTGAGGTTGAAGGGGACCCCTGAAGGTCCTCTAGTCCAACCTTTCTGCTCAAAGTAGGGTCAGCTACAGCAGATTGCCCAGGACCTTGTGCAGTTGGGTTCCGAGTATCTCCTGGGATGTCGAGTGAGCRCTGAGATCAGGAAGAGGGTTGAATGTAAAAAGACTGTGACTGGGCATGAATAAAAGGAAAAGCAAACATCAGCCTGTGAAAAAGGGTCACAGAGCCCAGAGCCATTTTGGTTCACAGTCTCCTCATAACCACAGATTCAATGAATTGGCCCTAAAACTGCTCTGCAGAAGAGGCAGAGGATGAAGTACTTATAAGGAAATTGTGTGAGTAAACTGGACTGACAGCATAAATGGATTTGAAGCAGAATAGTCCAGAGAGAAAGTGATGTAAAGCAATTACAGAGATATTTCTGAAAGTTAAAAACAAGAGCAATGTTAGTACTTTAGATCAGCAGAGCTACAGAAATGCTGAATGACAGTCATTCAGTATCTCTTTGCTTTCCCGCAGATCTAAAGTTGGTTTATAGTTTTTTACTTGAGGATCCTACTCTGCCCAAATCAAATATTGTCACTTCCAATAAGATGACAGCCACCATTGGCAAGAGCAGGAAGCCCAGAAATCCCCAAAGCAATTAAATTTCATTTTCAAATAAATAGATTTCACAGGTTATTCTCACTGAAAGGAGTCACTAGCTCCACACAGAACTAGACTGGGTGAAAGGAGTGGAATTTTCCTTTACAGTCTGTACGTGTCCATACACAGACAGGGCAGCACGTCTTTGCTGCACATGTTCATTTTGTATTAGGAGCATCTGACCTAACACAATGATCTGCAGGGCCTACATGATATGCTGGATCAAAAATTCATTTTAATCAGTGAAAAGAACACAGAAACATTCACTGCAGTGATTTCTGGGTCAGGACATAATCCATGAAACATGCCGGTTGACATGAGAGCTGACTTGTTCCTCTGTAATTTGTTGTCCCTCTATTCTGAAGCGTGAAGGTCTAGCCACGGGGAACATAAGCTTTAGGAATGATCCCTCTATCTGTCTTGGCCTCCAGCTTAAATGCATCCAAGTCCTGCAGTTTCAWGAATTCAAAAATGAGAATCTTGCAAGACAGTGAAGACCTCCACCATCTTCACTTGAAATTCCTGAMTCATGCTTTGCGGGCATTCTAAGAAAAAAAGGAACTAAAATTAAAAAATTTCCTAACTCAAGAATGAGTTACTCGTAAAAGAAAAAAATAATAAATAAATTCTTCTATAAAAACCCTTGCACAGGTAACATCACTTTCAAGCAATGTCAAGAAAAGTGTTTTCTCCTGACAAAAGCATTACTGCCTAGTGTAGTAGCTGTGACCCGTGGATAAGCGTTTGGAAATGGACTAGGGTGCAGAGTTAAATTCAGCCGTCTAAACTTAAGTTTCTACTGCTATTTTTGATGAATATGCATATGCTACTGCACCTCCAGCTACTGCTCCAGAAGGTAGGCAGCTCTCTCTAAGTCCTGTGCCTTACCTGTCAATCCTGTCTGGATATCTTAGATAACTTTGTGGGATCTAAAACCGTGTTAATCACCTCTGTTTAGATACTGGCATTGCTCCTCAGATGTCTGGGTTCAGGTCCTGCTCTGAAACAGGTTTGTCATGCAACTTAATCCAAGTATTTAAACTCTGTATCTTGATCCCTCAGCTGTAGAAAACAAGGGTTTTGATACTCTTTTTGTGAATCCTTTGTTTATCTTCACTCTGAGACTGTAAGTAAATATGAGTAGGGTCTGTCTTTATGTTATGTAGAGCATACATCTCAGCAGAACACTGAGCTAGGGAGCCTCTACTGTACTAGTAAATAATTCTTTCAGCCCTTCTTAAATCTCTCATTTTTGAGAGACCCGTTAAGACTGGCCATAAAGGAGGGTTTTCAAGACAAATGACATACTTTAGAAAACATACTTAGCTTCTTTGTGTGAGTTTTCAATAATGAGGCACACTGTTATTTTTAGTTTGGAATATTTTGGAATGTCTGGAATGCGAAGTTCCCCAGATGATGATTAAAAGGTCAAGTAATAAAGTATATGATAAACTATGCCTGAGATTCCTCATAAAACAAATGAGTAATGGCTGTACAAACTGTCTTGCCATGTTTTAATACTGAAAAATGCCTACGCTGTATTATTTCTTCAAATTTGTTAGATTATAGAATTCTTAGAAAACCAGCATGGTGATGTTTAGTTTGCAACTACTTCAGGGCTGAAGTCAGAGTCAAAAAGCGGATGAAAAGAATGCATTAACAAGTAATGCTGGTATTTCTAGTGGGCACATGCTGGAGAATGAGAAATGATTTTTTTCCTGCCAGAGTGCAGGTCTGGTATTGGTAAGTATCATGTTAAGTTTCTTTGGAAGTGAGTTCATTTCTGTGAGGATTATAACGTTAGATTAGAACACTGTTTGAGCCACAATCACAGGAGCCCTCCAGAGCTGTTAAGCATTTGGCATATCTCACTTATCTCTAAGGGTGGCAGAGGCCATCAATACAAAGTGGACCATCAGTCAATCTGGGGTCTTCTTCAGACATGGCCTGCCAGCTGATCAGAGGAAGACTTTAAGGAATCAGTTCTCCATTATCAGGATTTGGTCTGTGATCAGAACAAGTCACTGAACCTTTTACTTTTCACTTGGCAAAAACATACACACTGGAAAAAAGTCCTGACAGTTCATTCATTTTGCTCCATCACTGGAGCCAGATGATGTTTGACTGGGGAGACCCACCCTCTTTGATGTTGTGCTCTTTTGAGAGTGCCCTGCTGTGAAAAAAATTTTCTTCTTCCAAATTAAAGAGAAATATTTCTGCATCCAGCTGTTAAATGTGATGTTTGCCATTTTTCAGTGTGTTGGCTTTGTGCCACCTCACAGGCTGTGTTTCAAGCCTATCTTTTTCCCTTCCCCTTCTCAGCAACAATATCCACAATGTGTTAGTGTCTCCAACTTCTACATAACATCAACACCAAAAGGGAAAATACAAGTAATACCTCATTGCTCTGAACTACTGCAGCAATATTTAAACGTTTCTTCTGAATTTTTTAAATTAAAACCAGCAATCATTTTATTACATGAAATGAAGCAGAAAACCTATAAATAAAACCTACCTATGAAATGTTGGCTTCAGTTTCATTCTGATTACAGTAGGCAAACCATAAAGCAAAGCCTCTGTAGGATACGTTTACGAATTAAATGAGTGTGTATGTTATTAAGATTCGTTTCATGTGTTCTGAGTCCACATCAAAAAAATGGCATCCGTTCAGCGGCCCTTGCTCTGTTTAAATTAAGACAAACTTCTCATGAAAGCTTGAATAAACATTTAGGTTTAAGTAATCAAGAAAACCTGTATCTTCTCATATTTATTAAGTGTAATTTTTAGAGTTATAAAAACCGCTGTCACGAATTGTGTATACTGTAAATAAAGGGTGGACACATTATTACAGTGTTTTTCCTATCTATTGAGGTGGATGAAACACAACAGGTTCCAACTTCTCTTCAGCTCAAGCTTTCCCTCATCCTTTTTATTTCCATATTTGCTGACATGGAAAGGGATCAATGTTTGATAGATGCTGGTAAGCTCCTTGTTGCAAACCTATGTCTTGTAATTAATCTCAGGCTATGCACAGCAGGTATGAATAGCTGCTCATGTAATCATCACATCAACACACTGTGAAAATTAAAACCTGATCCAGCGCCTCTATAGGTGAGGAAGGAAGGATCTGTTTTGGAAAATTACCTGGACGGTAACAGAAATGAAGCATTTTCCCTTTTAGGTGTTCACACTCTAGCTTCATGCCAAAAAAAATAATGGGCCAAAAAAGATTTGGTCTAAAAATAAACAGCAATGCTGTAGCCTACTCTTCATTCACATAATTCATGAACTTATATTTTATAGCTGTAGAATCATACAGATTTACGAATAAATATAAATTAACACTTCAAAGAAGAGTACAGCACGGTAAGATACCCTGCACCAGCATGGAGCTGAGCCGCATTCTACAGGGGTTCGATGGGCTCTCAGCAGCTGCGCGGTACCTAACCGTGTGGGTACCGGGATGGGAGACCTCCGAGCAACGCTGAGATGCTGACAGAAACAGTGCTGGCGATTCAGCAGGAGGCACTTTGCCTTGTGCCTGGACTGAGTCAYTCATTGCCACTCCTACAATTACACACAACGTATATGTATGCTCTGTTAATGGCTCTTCCCTGACTGCATATTATCTTGTTACAAGAATATAATTTATGCCTTCACTGTTATTCTCTGTCCTTAGTTGTAATTAAATTAAGAAAATTTCTTCTTACCATCAGTTTCAGCTTCCTCTTCTATATCTAAGCAAAGTTATCCAAAATTCTCCTTACTTGCCTCCTGTCTCCCATCAGCTATTGCCTCAACATGCTCCTTTTTTCTGCCCCTCTTTTCCTCAAGGCAGCAGAAAAACACCTGAGAACGCTTCACTAGCGTGAGAACCGGGGACTGACTACAAAGGTTTGTGCTGCTCATATTTTCTCTATTCCATTCTGCAATTTTCCTTTTCAATTCTGCATCTTCAACACCATCCAGCTTCCCTTCTTCCTTTTAGTCTTTCTCAGCTCCGCGCTCTGTGGCAAAATAATTTTAGGTAATAAGGCATTTTTTTTGTCCCAACCAGTTATAGGTGAAAATATTTGGATTGCTTATGCCAGCTAGCACAGAGACAGCAGGTAAACTTCAGAAATAGGAGAGGAGTTTGAGCTGCAGCTGCACTCACCTTAAATACTGATTTTTGCACAAAGGAACTCTGAGTAGGTGAATGAATTAAAAAACAGTAGAACCAGTCATTACAACCTGTGCTAACAATTTTAACAATAAAATGATGCATGCAAAACCAGTTTTTTTTTCCCCCAGGTCTAAATTTTGAAAGAAAAAGTAAAACAAACCATCTCTTAATTATTCTCCCATCATTCTCAAAGTTTAACACAACGGGGAAATTAATCACTGGTTAGCAGATTTGCATGCAAAATGATCTTATGGGCTATAGCCAAAACCTCACAATGTTCGTAAAACAATAACATTAACAAAATGTTTTGAAGCAAGTTTTTTTGGAAAATTTTTGTTTGGATAATTTCAAGTCTTGATAAACTGTAATCAAATGTTTCATTATAAGTTTATTGAAGTTTCAAAATGAAAATAGTTCTGACCTGAAAAATGAACTTTCTGTTTAGAAAATGTCAGAACAGCATGTTTAGATGATTTTGAACCATTTTCCCCCAAATTTTATTCATCAGAAGTTTCCCTGAAACTGATATTTTTCTGCTAAGTTTTAGTTTCTCTGCATTCACTGGAAAAAGTAGGTTTCCTTGGAAAAACCCAACACTTTGTAATGAGTTATCTGTTGCACACCAGTGTTAGGCTACTGCAGGCATACATAATAACAGTCAYGGTACCTAAGAGCTTGCAATCTAAAAGACACAAATAAGGCTAAACGAATCGGGAGATCCAGAAAAAGTGATGAAAAYGTAACCTTTCCCCACCCGCTTTCTGTCTCTTTCTCCCTCATGCATGATCACAAAAAGCCGCTGCTTCAATACAGTGAGACTAACAGGGGATGTGAGTTTATAGTTTTCCAAAGCCAAACCGAAATTGCTCCGCTCTCCCTCTGCTAGAAAAGCAAAGCCTTGGGCTTCCCAGTGGGGTACAGAGCTCTACCAACTCCCTCCCCTTCAAGGAGAAAATAAAGCCTGACTCTCCATGGGGACAGGTTAAAATCTAAGCCCTTTCCGGGCCAAGCGCTATCCCCTGCCTGCCAGCCTGCCGGGAAGTCATATGCAAGTCATATACATATATTAGCCTAAACATGGGAGGGTGAAGGGAAAGCAAAGGCGTACTGGAGAAAGGGCTGGAGAGGCCACACAATGTGGCAAAGGCGACAGCAAATTTTTGTATTTTATGTAAGGGGCTCATCATAAATGAACATGCTTCTAGTAAAAGCAAGCAACTCAGTCCTCCCTCGGCTTCTTTTTTATGCCTCACAGACTGCCTGTTGACTCCAAATGGTGCTGACTTTCCTAACTGGCTCCATCACAACACTTGCAAGAGGAGCGAATATCAAAAATAACTATCTGTGGACCGACTCTTAGCCATTTACTCAGATAAACTGTTTTCAAAGAATTTGATGAAGCTGTAGTAAAAATCAGGCTATCCATAGAAAGAAGCCCTTCTGGTTCTCAAATGGCAGATTTATGATTTCATACAAACATGAATGTCCTAGAGCTCACCCTTTTTAATAAGGAGTCTTAAAAGACATAAAATATTTGTCCTAATGAAGTAATGGTTTCCTAAGGTTTTACTTCTTTTCTGTACTGCCTACAGTTTTATGTCTTTGTTGAAATGTGTCACTTCTTAAATTATGATGTTTTCCTAAGTCTACTATATTCTTTTTCTAACCCACACTAAGAAAGCACAATTGTCAAACGTTATGTTTTGAGGGCGAACTGACCTCCAACATATTGTGGATAACATAAATTTCATATTTTATAGTTATTTTGAAAACATTCCTAAACTCAAACCCCTTGGTTGCTTAGTATCTTGAACTCACTCCACCTAACAACAGTAAACTAAAGAGCCCCATGTCTTCAGCCAAAAATCAAAGTAAAAGGTGAGAGGAGATGACAAAAAAGTACTTTAGCATTAGGGAGTCACTGATATTACAGAGTCACGGCCAACTTTAGATAAGACACTGTGCTGAGACAGCCTACAACAGCTGCTGCAGTCCCAGGACTGTCATCCTAGCCTGTGCAAATGTGCCTAAAAACCCTCCAAGAAACTGGGAGTATGGGAAGAGTGAGACAGGAGAGGTTAATGCACTATGATTTTAGCCTCTGCTGACTCATCCTGTCAAAAATACTAAGGATCATCCAACAGAATACAACAGTGTTTCACCATGGCAGATTTTTCTTCTTTTTCCTCAAAGACTTTTCACTCTCCAGCGGAGAGCAGAGAAGGATGTGAGTTACTCCAGGCTTCAAAGGAAAGACATTTATTTTGTCCAGATAAGTAAATTGTCTAGTAATCCCATGTGGCATCTGGATAGGAAATATACTTACTAGAAAATTGAGCAAACCCTTGGAATCAAGGATGAATAAACAAACTGACTTAGAGGAAAAGACGCTTACCAGAAGCTTAATAATGAGGTACATTCAGAAGCATTCCGTAATTTAAAAGCTAGTTTTTCAGGGAGCAGAACTAATGAAGCCTGTTTTTTCCAGGGATTTGTGCCCTTGGTCCACAAACTTTCACTGCTGTAAGAATCTCAGCTTTCTCCCCGTCTGTAACTACTCCAGCATATAACACCGATATCCAAATATTTTTCACTTATTACGTACTCAGCACTGCGACTGATGGCATTGGAAGTTCAGTACAAGGAAGAGCGAAAATGTACCATAGAGTCTCTCACTGTGAAAGCAGGAGGAATGGTGTCCTAGGACATCTGGCCTTGTAACGGATTAGCAGAGAAGAGGCATGATAATGACAACAGAGGCTCACCAAAAACCAGTAACTTATGCTCAATGGGCAGATACAGACGGGTCAGTCACATTTGCTGATCGCCACTGATACCCACCTGCATCTACGGTGCTCTTCTCCACAGCATCCCCAAAGCACACAACTACTTTTAGAAGTCACACCATGGAAACTGAAGTGACAAGAAGGTCAGGTCGCCCAATTTGAAACACTGAAATCGGAAGCACTGGAGAGAAAAATCACAGAGTACATTTTGCGCCAGCTCAACAAACCTCACGTGCTGGATCAATAGGCCCAGATGCAGTTGCTGCTTTCCTAAATCTCTGGAAGTTTAAGCTGCCTGGTGTTTGGAAAAGCATCAGTTGCCATGACAATACATAACAGAGCGTGCCCTCTATGCTTTTCATATTTGACTTGACTATATATACAGGATATCCTGTATTATACAGAATGTCTGGCAGTCCTGAAAGAAGAAAATGACGTTTCCTGTTGTCATTTGCTTTTTGCTGCTTTTTCCACATTTCAGAAGATTCAACTTCACCTGAAATACCCACTACATCAAACTCAGTGAAAAGGAAAGCAGGATTACAGTCTTTATAGAACTGTACTGAAATCAATTAAATCAGTTCTAATCATTACAGGCAAATCAGTACAAGTTTGTACTGATTTACAAACCAGGACAATTTAAAAAATGCAGTTAAATTGTAGCTACATTTCATAATCCCCAAATTTAAAATGCTATTTTTGTGACTTTTTTTCTCAATCTAAAATGTGAATTCACTACAAATGTTTAAAATCAACAGGCGGTCTTAAAAAAAAAAACCACCTTGGCTTCTAATAAAGTATTTAATGTTGTCAATAGGTCTGAGTCAGACCCCAAATCACAGTGACGTGAGCAACTCTTAATACGCAAAATTCCAGGCCAGGACTACAAAGAGCATCAGAAGGCAGTATTCTCACCAGTGCAGACAGGGCGTATGCTCCTGTCTGTCTGTTAGGGTGCCGGTCCTCTAAAAGTCGGCACAAGAATAACCACACAGCAAGCAGAGAGCTGGCCGTTTTTTCAGGAATTGTGGTGAGGGGAGAGAAAGGGTAGGAAAACCTCTCCTCCTTATAACAAATGACCGTAGCACTTTTCACCTGTAATATTATAAAGGCTGCGTATTGTAATTCCCATTTTACACCTAAGGTAAACCATGCCATTAACACTGCAACTCTGTCTAAATGCTCTGTCAACTTTAATGGCACATATTCATATAAGGTGCATATAAACGAGAAAAAAATCCAAACCTCATCACATACATCATTCACTTATTACATACAGTCAATSCTGAGAGTTGTATTGATTTAATATCTTTGAGAGTAGAAACGAACAGGACTCGAAAGATCCATCATGATGCAATTATCCAAAGTTTTTCTTTTAAAATGCATCCATATTTGGTCCCTGACAAAATAATTTTAACTGTAAATTTGGAAATGTCTCACTTATAAAACTGCACAGATCTGAGTTATAACAGTCAAAGCTCAACTCTTTATAAATACATTTAAAATATGGTATTAATATAAAAATCCTATATCATACAACCAAAAGAATTTAATATAGCTTGCTATGGCAATGGCCAGATCATTCTTCCAAACAAATAGATAAACTCTATCATGTCATTTTGAACTTCTTCTGACCTTCTGATGGCTACAACTGGGAACAAATGTTTTGCAAGAAAAATATCGATGGCTCTGTATTTGCAAAACASAGACTGCTTAAATTAGGCAGCCTTTACTTTAGTAGATATATGAGATGCATTGCATGGGAAAGGAGATCGGCCTAATTCTGCTTTCGTACACATCAAGTATAACCACAGATATAAAATCCCACTGACTCAGAGCATGTCTGCACTGCAGTCAAAGTGCCTGGGACTGATGCAGACAAGCTTTTTCTGTGAGTGTAAATTAGCAGCGATAGCGGAGCGACCGCAGCAGCGTGGGACGCACTTAAGACTATTTACCAAGCTTTTGAGGTGAGTTTTGCCTCCCATGATAAGCTCAGTATTGCTGAAAACACCTTAGTTATAACAGCTGAAATAGGTACTTCAATTAAGGCTGGTTGGTTTGTATCTGCCCAGAGACGTAGACACATCTTCGGCTGCAAATGTAACATAGCCCTGATGGTGATGTTAAACAGGGCAAAGTGATAATAAATACTGGGCCACTGTTGATCACATCTTTTATTCACATGCAATTCAAAATGTAGCATGTTAGTGACTTAAGGGTAGGATTCTTCTCACATAACATTAAGCCCCTGGAGCTAAGTATAAAACCTAACCCTGTTGCCCAATCTCCCCTTAGAGGCAACGGAGAGAAACAGGCACCTCCAGAGGGCAACTCATAAGCAAGGTTAACTGACTTTGACTAGATACTTACAGATGCTGAATATTAGTGACTGAAAGAGTGCAAACAGGACCTAAGCTGCCACACCTTGGAGTCCATTGAGACTAGGTCTCAAAAAAGTCAGCCACTTTTCCGTTGCTGGTTGCATTCACCCAGGTTTTTGAAGAACAAGATGGGTAGAAATAACTTTAATCATCTTAAAATTAGGTTGTGATTATGGTAGTGGGTTTTTGGACTGGCAAAACAAAAATAACCTCTTTAAATAAATAAATATATAGCATCATGTCAGACTTAAAAATTCTCAGTAGCCTCCATTATAAGCGGACTACGTAAGCATGCTGTTAACTAATCAGGAAAAATGATGTAAGGAACACTGTTCCCTTTTTTATTTTATTTTTAATATCAGCTTTCTTTCCAAAATATCCTTCTCACTTTTTTTTATTCTCTGTACAGCGCACAGCAGCAACAGCAGCTTTTAGGAGAGCTGTGGTTGTAACACTGCTGAAAGCTGCTTCCCTAAAATGACCTTTCCTAGCCAATAAATGATTCCAGCAGGGTAACTCAAAAGCAAAAAGAAACACTTTTCATCATATTGCTCACAAAACTACTGTGTTGGGAAAGCTTCTCAGACACATACTTAAAAGAATAAAAACCTAAAAGCGTGCCACTTCCACTCAGCTTTAATTTCAAGACTTGACTGGCTGGGATGCCTCAAGTCATTCTTCGAAAGCCTTGAGATAATACATGAGTGACAAGAATATGAGTGTGTCTGGAGCCTGACAATAACTGCATACCAGTGCTTGCATTGCTGTAAAATCTTGACATTACAAACGACAGAATAAAATAATAGAGCCTGGCGAGCCTAACTGTTGCAGCCTTATCAGATGGAGGAGAAACGAGGCTTTACTTCAGGCCAGAGACATTTTTCCCTGCCCTGGAGCTATGGGCCAAGGGAAAGCATAGTTTCCACATGAAAGATGATGGTGACTCCACAGAGCCCGTTGCTCCGCGGCACCGCAAGGCGGGACAGGGCGCACAGGTGCCCTCCAGGCACGCCGGCAGCAGCAGTCGTGGCTCCCTGTGCTGCCCCACTCTCTCCAAGGGCACCCAAGCAGGTGACCCAGCCGCCTCTGTGCCACCACAGCCCTGTTGCCGGCCACGCGATGCACTCRGATGTCTCTTCAACTCTCCAAAAAGTCCAAAGGGTCCCAAAAGCATCTCTGCAGGTTTCTTTCCTATTAGAGGGGAAATCAGTGCTGTCGAATTTGGGTCTTTGGGCTTCAGTCTTGTCCAGCGCTAAGGACCAGCTCTGCCCTCTGGCACAGTTGAGTCAGAAAGATCTAATCAGAGAGAAAATCTGCCTGGTGCTTGCAACAGAATAAACTAGCAGGAGCCGACTCACAGAAGACAGCACTGCATACCTTCAAAGCCTCAGCACAGACCCTAAGAGAAACGAACGTGTGAAACTATGTAACAGTGTCATCTAGTGACTCTTGCCATAATCTGACTACCCAGACAGTGCAATGAACTGCGAGGAAGGCCAGTGTTGACACTGTGGAAGTGAGCTGTGCCCATACTGCATATTGATACTTGCTTCCAGTTACGACACGATTGCACAAGCAAATCAAGTGCCGGTGTACACAAATACACAGGACGGGCTCCAACAGGCCAGTGCCTGATGAGCGCGCAACCATCCCGAGCCGCACACCCGCGGAAATCTGTGCGGATACCAACGCCTGGCGTGGGGCAGGCCCTGCCTTGCGTCAGGGGAAGCATCTGTCACGCCAGTGCTGAAATACAGCTCCTGAACATACCACCTAGGGAGCCCCCTTTGAACTCAGCCCCCACGTAATCCGCTTTGCAAGGTCCTGCAGACCACCAGGGAGCCGCGGACAACAGCCTCGCCACCGCTGGCAGAAGCGGCTGCAGTTGGGAGCAGGCAACTTGATGGTTTTCTTCTGGTTTTTAACATCCGATTGCTAACACTGAGGAGGAATATGTACCTATAACCAGCGACTATATTCCGTACCGTACCTCCTTCTTTCTAAACACGCTCACTGAATGGGAGCTAATCTGGTCTCAGTACTCATGGGAGCCCGGGAGCCCAGCACCGAAAGAGACTCTTCTGTTGTTCTTGCTTGTTTTCACTCTTCTTGTCTGCAAGTCTGTTCCCACATAAGGAAGCACATAACAAAGACCATTAATAAAAATCAAAAAGCTTTACTAATATATTGGATTTTTTTGCTTTTCAGAGTTATAAAGTTCTTTGTAAAGTGTAATACTTGCCAAAGCATACAGTCAAAGGCATGCGCATTTTGTCATATTTTCATTATAATTAATTAAACTGCCAGAAACATTGTCCAAAGAGCATTCAGTCCGACAAACTTAGAAAATCTGGATAATGTAATGCAAGGGTGATACTTGCCTGTAATACATTTTTTCAGTTTACTGGGGTATAACCTGCACTGCGACCTTATTAGCTGTTTAAAAATAAAATAAAATAAAATAAAATAAAATAAAATAAAATAAAAATTTTTTTGCATATCCTTTCAGTTACAAATCATGTTCATCCTCTTCCTTCACTTTACACTGCACAACTTAAGGGCTTTACACTTTACACATCAAAACTTTACGTAAGCTTCCAGAAAACTAAGCGCAGCGTTTGTCATTGGCTTGATCATGACTCTATCTGATTCTGCTGTGAGCTTAACATTTGAAATAAAGTTTAAAAAACAGAAGAATGTCATCTAATTTCAGGTTTTATTTGAGGTTCATGCATACCATGCACCTGAATGATCTGAGACATCTAATTAGAGACCAGAGATCTAATAGAGCTCAGCCCAACGGGCAAATTGGGACACATTTTGGCACAAACCCATTGGATTCACCCCAATCCCTGAGCCGGCGGCTTCAGGAGCAGGACCTCACAGCCTGCCACGTTGTGCGGGGCAGCGCGATGCATCGCCCCAGGCAGACAGCAGCGATGTAGCCAGGCTGATGACATTGAGTGCTCAGCTTCATAGGGCCACGTAGATGCAATAGCTCAGTCCAAAACAAGTCCTGTATCCCCAGGCCAACACCTCATTGCAAATGTGGATGCATCCAGTGTGACCCAAACGGCATTAGCATCTGATGACTATGCCTTTGCTTTTGGTGGTATCAGCTCAGCTCCTACTACTCAGTCGCTCCTACAAGGCAACTAACTGTCTGTAGACCACAGCTAATAACGCAACTGGTTCTAACTGGTTCACTTGGGACAGAAAAGCCTAAAACAACAAACAAGAAGCAAAATGTTGGAAGCAATGCTTCTGGAGCAAGGTTAAGGCAAGTTGAAGGAGCAAAGAGGGAAGTTCCCTGGTATGTGAAGGAGGCTCTTGGCTTTCATTTAGAAACAGAGTAATTAGCACTTTTCCTTGCCAAAACAGGCGTGGAAAAGTGTAACAATAGAAAAGAAAAAAAGCTAGCAGTATTCCAGCTCAGAAAAGTCCTGAACTTCCTTTCTGCAATATGAATAAAAGAACAGTCTGCTCTCCTTTCCCTACAGCTGGTCCAAGGGGCAGCTTTCCCGGGGGCACCAGAGCTGAGGCACGAGCTCTCACTGGACCAAATCAGCACAACCTGCTGCCTTCTGCAAGACGAGCGCCAAAGCCAACACGAGCTGCTCACAAGCCCCTCTTCTCGCAGGGACACCAGGGCCCACGCTGCCACTTTGTCAGCGCAGCATCCCAGGGCATCTCACATCCAGCGGTCATTGGCTTTACATAACCCRCCACGGTCCTCGCCTGCAGCATTCCTGATCCCTGCTTTCACGCGCGGCTTAGCTCCAGCTCTTCCTTTCCCTGACTTTACCTGCCCTTTCTTTCTCGGTTTCCACACATTCTTCTGCTCTCTCAGGCCTTTCATCCTAGCTCCACTCCGTGCCCCAAATAAACGCGTTCCTTTTTAAAACATAATGGTGGTGAGCATAGAGTGAAGTATTTGGATACCTCAATAATTTGATAACATGCACATGATGCAACCAAGTAAACTGTGCATTATTTGTTCCCATGAAACTCGTCTTCCTTATCCGCTCTATTCCATTATTTCTTTTATCACACTGACATGATCSTGTTTTAGCTTTATGATGGGACAGGAATAGGTCTCATTTATTTCACAGGCACTTGACTTGAAGGTATTGAAAAAACATGTAATAAAAATGTGAAATGGAAAGAAGATTCTTCTACAGTAAGTCTCCTTAGCTCTCAGCCCACTTAATGATACTACAAGCCAATTACAATACAATAAAGTTGGGAGAGTGCTCTGGAATCTATAGGTTTGGGGTCCAATTTTTCACAGGTAACACCCTTGATACAGCCACTGTTGGATTTACAAGGCATATCTGTAAGCAGAAGTAGGCCAATATGATTTAACTCCCAACACTATTTTTTCTTCCTATTTTAAACAGAAAAATCAAATACATATGAATGATGTTCAAAGAAATACATCTGATACCCTCATAAAGCTGATTCTGACTTAGAATATTTATAGCTAAATAGTTCAAGACTTTTTATGTGCTGCATAGCCTCATTTGAGAAAAAATATATAATTAATAAATGACAAGCCAGAATGAAAAATTTGTTATGGTATTGGATAAACCACCCAAGTAGTTAAATCAATTCCTTTCTGTTTAATTTTGCTATTTGTTTTTCTATCTAAGCTGCCAATTTTCTAACATATTAGAGAAGAAGTAGGAAAGTCTTTTTGATTGATAACAAGCTCAGATTTTTGTGTCAGATCAGTAGAGATTTTTTTCAAAGTAAGAATTCTGTAAGTTGCTGTTACACTCGCGGACAATTATTCCACAGAAATTATTTAAATGCTCTTTTTTTAGCTGCTTTGACAAGAACACCAAAACAGTTCACATCACCCTTGACCTGCAGGGTGTACATCATCTTGTCAACATATAAACAAACACATGATGGGCTGTATTTTAATAGATTCTGTAAATATCAAGATCCAATTTATCAAAAGGTTTGCCAAAGTGACAGCTGTGGGGGTTGCGGAGGATGGCTGCGTGTTCATTCACAGTGTTGTTGCAATGGGATCATTGTAAGAAAATTAAGAGCTACCGTCGCTCTTTTTTCCATATGATTATTTCGCTGGAGCTCTGGGTTAAGCTGCAGCCTGTATATGCCACATCATGTATTAGGGAAATAYGCAGACTTCCGGGTAGAAGCCACATGGCTGGCTTTTATAATAAWCCCTCTCCTCGCTCCCCATCTTTATCAGCCGATTCCTCTGATGTGCTGCACTCTGTCAGGAAAGGAGGCGGAGAGGAATTTATAAGCACAGAAACTCTTCCTTGGGAGACTGAGCAGAACTTAGTTTTGATAAGGTTTACACAGCCCCAGTAACTTTGCGTAGCTGACTTCAGAGCTTTGTAGATTTTAAAGCCGGGAGGGACTGTTCGATCATGTAGCCTAGCATAGACTTCACAGGCCTTTACATTTCATCCAGGAAAAGGCACAGAAAAAGGAGAGGACCAGCATGCCACAAATACCTGATGCCCCATAATGGCAGGGGATTGCTAAGGCAAGAAATGGCCAGAGGTGCCAGGACAGCCACATCTTACGCTGCAGAGAGCCCCACAGACCAGCAGGGTCAATGGCAGTCTGCCTAGGGTACAAGCGAACGAGTCATGCGGTGAGAGACAGGATTTCCTGTAAAACCTCAAACTGCTGTCCCTGGCCCCAAACACTGTGGCCCCASGTGAAAAGCAAAAGGAAAGCAGCAAATACCGAGGTAACTGAGGAAAGAAATTCCCAACAAGTGATCCACTGAAGACCTGCACTATGAGATCTGATTAYGCTCCTCATGCAAAATGCTACAAGGGAGATGCAGGCAATCTTGCTCTCCTTGTGCACAGCCCAGGAGCTAAGGCAAAGGCTTCAGAGGCTCATGGACTGTGAAGGCAAGGGCTAAGATCATCCCACCTGAAGCAACACAACTTTAAAGAAAATATCTAACGTCCCTTTAAAGAGTCAAAGTAAGGTAACTTCCTCTTTTGCTAAGATATTCTTATGTTTAACTACTGCAAAATATAATTACCTTTTTCTTTCAAGATGCATTTTGTCTAACTTCAGCTTCTAGCCACTGTATTTTGTCTATACCAGTCTCATCCACTGAATGGAAAAGCCCTTCTGTCAGCTTTTTTTCCGTTTGCAAGCATCTATACAAAAAAGTCAAATCAACACCCAACTTCTTTGATGAACACAATACATGAAGCTCCACTAAACCTTCCATTGAAAGGCTTTTTTCCAGAACTTGATCACCTCCATAGCTGCCTTGAACTCTGTTCCATTTTCCCATAGTTCTCTGGTTGTGGACTCCAGACATGATGTAATTCTTCAGAAATATTTCAGCCAAATGATACTATTCATTTTGTACAATTTATAGCTGTAGCTACCATAAGCCTGTTTCACTTGCTAAGGGTAAATGCCATAATGCCCATTGGGGAAGTCGAATGTCAGCTCCCATACACACGAGCAAAGCCAAGAATGGAACCCAGGTCTTTCGGCTTGTCCCCCAGTGCCTTGTCACCAGGCTCCTCCAGGACGGAAAGCTTCACACACYGATGGAGGATTTCAAAATATTTTCCCACTTTGAAACTCCTACCATTTTTGCTTTGCTAGAACTGGGAGTAATGCTGGAGTTTTTGTATTCATTAGCAAGTCTAGTCACCACAAAAACACATGTGTTGCTTCAGCATGAAAAGGCCTAAGAAACGGTAAAAATCACTAGGAAAAATGTGTGGGCACATAAGTAAAAGATTTTTTTCCAGACTGGGTTCTGATATCATGTTCTGTGGTTCACAACACCAAACAATTTCAGAAACTAATGCTCACCTAAACTGTCTCTGCTGTTTCTAGACAGCCTGCAATACAAGCCTGGAACCTGAAATCGGGACGAGGCTCCATGTCCTGGTCTTGGAAGCCATTCCAGCCTTTCTGTAAGCTGCTCCATGCCACCAGCTCCCAATGAAGTTGAAGGGAGTAAATGAGAGCTCAGAACCACGCAGAGGCATTGTGGCATATGAGCTTATAGCACCCAGGCCTCCATTTGTACTATTTATATCCATCATGCACACCAGAGAAGAATATTCTTACACAATTGACCGTAGCTAGGCACAGCGATTGATTTTTTTTTAAATAGTGTAGTTACTAGCACTTTTCAAACCAATAATGTGAAACTATCCAACTTTCAGCAGTATGATTTGTTGAGTAGCGTTAGCAAATTTCAGTAGTGACTTGGCTTGCATGTATGTGCAAAACTGCCCTCTTATAAAAGCACGCAACATAAGACCTGCTCTAGTATTTGCAATTGCGTCATTTGCCCGTGGTTGACGTGGAACAATTTACAAGCCCTGTCAGTATTACTGTTAGGATAAATCTCCTGCAGCTCAAGTAAGTGAAAACCTATCTTAACTTTCCACAAAAATCTGTAAGGCATTGGTTAACTAATCATGAAACGTTTCCCTAGCAAGCACAGGACATAGCTATGTCAGAAGGCACAAAGAGATCCAAGCTCACTCCAATCATAATAAAAGCTGCCTGCGCACAGTCCAGCTTCCTTGGGCACGGCACTGTGCTAGCAGACACACTCCCATGGGGCTTCCAGGTCACAGCAAGCTTGTGTCTGGTCAGCTCGGGCCAGAGGTAGAGCAAGCTTGTGCCCATTTGTGCCTGCCTGTGGTCCATGGTCCATCCTTGGTGTGATATCATATTTCCAAGTGCAACACTAAAGACACCCTTAAAGATAGCTAAGGGAAGCTTTGCACGTTCGAGAACATTCACAAAGCTACCTTTTGTAGTACCTGCAGCTCTTGAAACCTAGATAAACTAGAAAAACTAGATAAAATAATTAAACGAGTCAACAGAGATTAGGAAAAATCCAGTGCAGGAAATCATGAGAACACAGAGAGAAAATGATAGACTTTGAACGCCATCATTTCTTAACTTTTTGCCTGTGCCTGTGCCTGTGCCTTTCTCCCCACTCACTGGCACTACATTGCCTTGCTATCCTATTCCCCATCATCTTCTTCAAAACAGACTRTGTTAGCATGTTTGTTGCCCCAGTTTTCCCTGTGATCTAAAGATCCACTTTTTCTGCCTCCATAGATACACGAATTTGCTGAGGAAAAGTGAAAGATAATTATCTAGCTCTCTGATTTTTATAGTGAGTCCCTCAAAGAGTTTGAAGGAGGTAGAAATTTGGTCAGACTTCAATCTGTGGCAGTCTGATCTTTGGATGCTTGATTACAAAGTATTTCTTACACAGAAATAACTCAGCATCACTTCTTGTAGAGATTTACCAAACAAATCAATATTGAGTTGCAACAACTTACCATCGTATCATTTAAAGTCATCAAATAACTATCAAAGTGTTAAAATACAATCAGTCCAGCTTCATCTGTGAAAAAGAAACACTCTTTTTCCCCTCCCAGTTGATGTGGGATGGCAGAGCTAGAACTAGAAATGGATGCTCTCAACAGCAAACTTACTGTGAACCCTCCAAATAAATTGTCACCTTCTGTGTAGACAGGAAGTGCCAGTACAAGTCACTGAGACAAATGCACATCTTTTCAGGAATCACAAAAAGCATTTTTAATGTAAGACACTAAGAATAAAATTAAATCAACACCATGGTGGTCTGTAACTTCACTAGGTTTGCTCTGATCGTAAATTATTGCCAAGACATGGAATTGTCCTGACTTAACTACCACTAGAGCCAGCCATTTGCTTCGGGGGTATAGCAGTGGGTTCAAAACCTTGATGTTTTACATCCCTTAAAACAGATAACTTGAAAGTCAAATGCAGCAGAGAGAGGAGCAGCTTTCCTGAATTACCTACCGATCAGTAGCTGGGTGCAGTATGGAAGCTGTGTACTGCTCAACTTCAGAGAGGAGAAGGCGGCATCTTCTTTAGTGGCAACCCTTGTCATTTCAAATTGGGACTGACAGACTCCCAAGAGGTATTGCTGGCTATTTCTGATCATAAATACAGCCACTATGACATGCAGGCCACAGAGTGGGGATGAACAGCATAATGTACAGCATATGGACCCATGAGATTTCAGAAGAGRTGAAATGATAAGTAATAATGTGGAAGAAATATAAACTCAGAATGAAGGCTTAAGCAGATAAAGACCCTACAAAGCCCTTAAAGAGATCCAACATGACCGTTGCTATACCCTTAAAAAGATGTAATTTGATTTGACTTGGTAGCAAACAATGAAATTATACACAAAACAGCTTTCCAGAAATAAGGAAAAATCTGCTTCACACAAAGAGGTAAAACTCCTGGGACACTATTGCCTCTAGGACATGTCACTTCAGGGTAATTTAGGGCATAAAGATTAACATTTTATTAAGTAAACAAAACCCTCTAAGGTTAAGAAAAGAGACAGATGAATGTAGTCTTTTGAGGAAAGGAGGCTGCAGACCTCAGCCTGACCTGCAGCCATCTTTTGTTGCAAATGGCAGACCCCAAGGTCACATAGCTGCTCAGCCAGAGTTACTGTCTGAGCCCACTCAGGCTCGCGTGTGTAGCCTGCTCTAATGCACGCTCCAGCACACGGTGGGCTGGAGACACCCCGGAGCCCAGGCCGCAGGGCTTCTGCTGGAGATCGCTCAGTGGCAGAAACAGTCCAAATCCCTAGGCTTGGGATGCAACAGGCACCATTTGGCACAAACATGCGAACAAATTAATCTTCCTAAAACACTACCTCCTCTTCCGTCTGTTATACTGCATGTGGAAACCTGAACGTGATCCTGGTTTGATCAGAAAAGAAGCGAGAGTGAAATTGAGACGAAGCAACATCAATGCAAAGATTTAAAACATCAATATGGCGTTCATTTTTTCCAAAAGTTTTTCCTTGGTGATTAGTGTGGAGTCCAAGGTGACTCAATGGCCACCTTCCTTTTGATTATCTTTGCAATAAAATTGCACTGAATGCTGAGCTTCCTGAACCCCTTACCTAACTTTTAAAGGTGTTGAAAAATTTAGAAGACTAAACTACTGTGTTGGACCATGACCAAAGGAAGAAGTTGAGTCAGGCGCAAAGTTGTGCTCCCAACCCAGAAACAGGACCTCAGGTTTATCAGTAAGTGCCTCCCTCTGGCAAAATGCCAGAGCATGGTACTCAGCAGTTCGCAGGACGGGGACTAAAAAGAGGGAGATGAAGAACAGGTGACAGTCCAAAGGAAAACTGGAAATGAAAACACTGCTGAAAGTACAGCCAAGGTCTTGGTTCAGTACACTTTGCCAACTGCCCCCAAAAGTGACAGTAGCAATAAGTGGAATTTGTAAGTCTCTGCAACTCTTTTTTGCAATTTTGTTAGAACCAGTCAAAAACTATTCTGTAACCTCCCCTTTTTTCCTTGAAAAGCACATTTTGTTCAAAACCAAACATTTTTGCAGGAACTTACCAGTTTTGAGTAAGTATTTTGATGATATTTTGCATTAGTTAAAAAGAAACACATTTCTTTTGATTAAGTGTTAGTGCCTGAGTTTCCTGAATGCATGCTATCTAGAGGCACTTAACCAACTGTTTTTCCTGCTCCAAATTTCCTATGTCCTGGATTAGAATGAAATTAAAGAAAATGAAGTGTTTTATTTTGACATTGAGTGTCAGATCCTTTCCAGAATGTTTGCTCTGAAAGAGAACTCCATTTTTTGCCTTTTCACTCCTTGCCAGGATAAAGCAAAACCAGAAAGCAGTACTTCCATTTTGGACTAGCTCGCACTTCACTTCAGAAGCCAGCCCACTTGAGTGCTGATGCCATCAGCCACACTGACAAATGCTTGTGAGGTTATTTCACTGTCATCTACTAATTCTGAACCTGCTTTTCAGTACATGGACACAAGATGTGGTCAAGATATAAACAATCATTCCTCTTATGAGGATTAGGATTAAACTATTAGGATAGGATTAAAAGCATGTTTATGACATTAGTTCTCATTCCCCATTTTATAGAACATATAATAAATATATGAGTCATTTATATGGAGGCAACATAGTTCAAATCAAATTAACTGCAAGTACTTAGTACTTCAGAAAAAAAAAAAAGTCTGTGTGTTTAGTCCTGTCACTATATTCATTAAGGATTTCATCACAGTGTGCAGAGAGCTGGATCCAAGCTAAAATATGGCCAATTAGAAAAATCTCCCTGCAGCATGCTRTTCAAAAGAACCAAGCAGTATCCCAAATCCCATAGATAACTACAATCTGCCTGCCTTAAGGCAGCAGCGCTATTCCAGCAGCGGTGCCGCATCGCTCGGTAATAGCCGGCCCTGTCTAATTTATATGCTTCCAAGATGTGTGGTTGAGTGGGAAGAAGCMGTTTCATTCAGCAGGATTTCCCTTGTCCAACAGCTGAGCTGAAAGAGCCTCGGCAGAGCGGCACTGCTYGCTGTGTCATAACACATCATGCTCCCTCTGAGGCTGATGCTCCAACTTCTTTTACCTGCTATTACATTTGTCACGGGCCATTTCTAAAAACACAACACAGAAACCACGCAGGTATTATAGAGCCAAGCCTTACAGCAACAGATGTTGTCTATTAGACCACCTAAAGCTGTACGCAACGGATAGTGACACCTTCCTATATCATCACATGCAGCATTCACTGGACAGAAGTGCTGGTAAGAGCATAAGAAAGGCCCATTAGCCTCAGCTAGAGATCATGATCTACCCACGACAAAAGGCTGCTTGTTTTTTAATGCCAATTCAGTATTTTCTCCAAAACTGTGCTAAAATAGGAGAGCAGTCACAAACAGCCTGGCAAGAGCCTATGATCACCTCAAAGCAACACATTTAAGAACCCAGACTTAAGCCTGGTAAAAACAGCCGCCTAACTTAAATTTAACCGATTATCCCCACAGACAGTGTTAAGTCATCACTCATCACTGCTCACAGTAACATTAATTTTATCCAGAAATTTATCTGCAATATGTAGTGGCCATTTTCTGTTGTTTTCCATACTAGAGGTGAATAAATGTTGTCACTTTGCTTCCTTAACTGGCACTGAAATCTTGCCGGACACAATAAAATAAATTAACACATGCCCAGGCAAATATCAGTAATTCAGCAAAATGGCACACTTCCCATTGGAAATGAAGATGTGCTTTATTAGCAGCTGACCATGCAAATAAAAATTATACTTGAGCCCTTCTCATTTATCAGCAAGTAACTGTACATCCCTGTCATCCCATGCTTCTACTGGAGCAACAGAACTGGGGACACAAGTCAAGCCAACTTACAAAAACCTCCACATTTTTTTTTGAATTTGACTCCTGTGTCAAGCTTTCTTTGTAAAATGGTGGCCTAAGAAATAATATCTGCCAATCTGCACTGCTATAAATGTTCTTTTGACAAAATGATAAAAACTAATACTGTGCTTTCCATCGTGAATGCTGATGTGACATCAGGCAAAAAGTAGAAACAAAACATAAACGCCCTTTTTAAAAACACTGATCTTTACTCTACTGGAACATTAGCCTGGATAAAAATCTTGAACTCTAGATTTGCTTACTTCATGTACGTTATGAATGACACTTCACATAATGTGGGATTTTGTTTTTTTTAGTTTAAGATTGAAATAAATACTAAACATTCTACTATTTCCAAAGTCAGGGCTCTGTAACAGGTGAATGATGTAAAGAACAGAGCCTTCAGGTTGCYTCTGTTTGGGTAGGATTCATGACAAAGCAACTTTTCCCTACTTTGTAGTTCCATATAACTGAAAGCAAAACATCTCTGGAAATGCCCTGAGGTCACTAAATTAGCTTGCTTTTACACCAGTAGGTCTCTCCACAAAAAGTACCAGGTTGAGTTACTGTTAAAATATGGAATTGTTTATGCACATCTTGCTAAATCCATGCAACAAATATGCACTGTAGTACAAACAATAAATTTATGAGCAACAGATTTTTTACAAGACACCAAAGATGAAACACATATTTCTTTGATGCTACTATTTATCCAATTATACACAATGCACTGGTAATACGATCCTTTCTTTTTTCAAAGCAAAATATTAGCATTAGGTCAAATTAACACCTCCATGCAAGGGTTATCTTCAAGCCGACTGTGCCTTACTGCTGTTGTATGTACAGAGGCACCCAACACGCAGGTGGCTCTGTACTTCCGGAAGAAAGGTTAACCTACCTTGGAAAAAAATGATTTAAGGATTGCGATTAAAGTGATGCTGCGTTATTCACTCATGCCTGAAGACTTCATTAAAGTTCCCAGCGACATCAGCGGGAATCTTGTCTGAGCAAGGACCAAATAACAGCTGCAGGATATCAGTCCTGGAAGCGCACGATCTGCACGAGGCTTCACAAATCAGCTGGTTGCCAGCCATGACTGAACCTCCTCTACAGTTTGCTAAAAGACTCTTCAATAACAACCCGCGTTTTAAGCCAAGAGCCTGTAGAGGTTTTCGCCATGCATACTTCTAATTTTCACATGAGTAGGAAGCACTGTGGTTTTGTGGTTGATGGCTAGCACTTTGTGGATTTATTATATTTGTTTGGGTATAGGAAAACTTCTAGGGTGTATTTGCTTTGTGACATAATGTCTTTATTATGTCTTCCAGAAAGAATTGACTCAAATCAAGTTACTATACACTACATCTATTGGTTAATTAGACCTTTAAGATGCGACAAATAAAACACATTATTGACTTTTATATCTTCAATCAAATAAATATTTACAGCTGCAATTTGCCAAAATTATTTACCTTTCAATAATGGATCAYGAAGGGAATATGCACTGCAGACTCAAATGAATGCCTTGGCCATCAGCAAACAAATTACAAACAAAAGAAAAAAAAAGCTTTCCAGTTATCATTGCGGTCCATAAATAGCTGACGTAGTTCTCCTTTGAAGATGTGTGATCTTTTACATTAGTAGACTTATTTCAATGCATAATTGACCTTGAGATGGAGAATAACCTCATTGGAGAGTGGCTTTTCTTTTGGTGAACAATGAGTATAGATATTAGAGGATGTGCCTCTTGCCAATGAGCATTGCTGAAATCTGCCTTTACCACACTGGCACAATCAATTTTGTAAATGATTGCAATAATCAAGGAAATTGCCTAATTTATAAATCCTGGCATACAGCATTTTAATGGATTCTTACATTTTAATGCTGATGCTTTCAAAGCCAAATGAATTGTTGTCCAAGCTGTCACTACACAAAATGATAAAAACATTCAGTCTTGCGGGTAACTACATCTCATGGATATTCAGACCATCGGGTACATAATCACTCATTAGTGAATCCCGTGATAGTTTCCAGTTACAAAACAACAGCGAAAAGCCACAGTTTCCTTATGCAAGAGCCTTCTCTGCAACTGAAGACTAAAAATCATTGAGCATTAGTAAACCAATATACTTAAGATATTCCTAACCCTCTTCGTCCAAGTAYGATAGCTCGCTGTTTTACCTTTCTTCTTATTTTTCCCATACAGAAACAAACCACCTTATTTCTTTAACTAAGAGGCAGGTCCGACGCACAACTTTTTGGTCACGAATCACGTACGCACAGGCACCATTAACAGAGCAGCAGAGCGAGCGGCGGGCTTGGTGGCACGGCCATAACCAGCAGGTAATTCTACCTAAGCTGCACGCCAGCTCGCTCGCCGTCCTTACGCCGGCTCCCCAGATGGACTTATACATAGATTGCTATTCTCAGTTAAACCTTAAGCAATTGATTTCAGCCAATAGTGGGCTGCCAGTACTTTACTTACTGCTCAATCTCACTAACCTGACATTTATGGTGTACTGATTGGCCTCTGTCAGTGGTGGTGGTTGTAAATTCACTTTGAAAAGCTTTGTGTTAGCAGCCTTCAAGCAGGCTCAGAGACGAGTACGAGCAGGCGAGCTGACAACCGCTCGACCTCCTGCCCTTATTACAGTGAGTAAATCAGGCTTTGAGCCATTAGGCTGGAGCCTGAGGCCTACACAAAAAGGATTGACATGACTAAAGGTCAACCTCTGTCACACGTGTAACAATTTGGATAATGGAATTCTGCAACTTATCTGGAAAAGGTGCCAAACGCGGAGACGGAAAGTATATGCTAGGCTGAATTTGCCGGCTTTTACATTATTTAAAAGGCTGCATTTTGCAGTCGCTACATGTTTGACGACATGAAATCTGGGGGGAAACAAAAAGGTATAAAGAAGTGATTGAGACAATTTTGCGAAATACTGAACATCTTTTCCACCCTGAAAAGGGTGTGCTGCAGTTTTGGTTTATTGTATCTATCACAAAAATATTATTGGCATCAGGTATGCAATATATTTTGGATATCCATATATGTGATTAAAATACTGCCTTTATTCACCCACATTTAATCAAAAGTCAATAGAAATAATTCATTGTTAATAGTATCATAAATTAAGCGTAATTTCAAGCCTTACAAACTAGATTTTATCCAATAGTGAAAACTGCCTTTACTAACAAATTCAAATAAAAATAAAAAAAAAGAAACACTCAAATGCTTCCAGAATTTTGGTGACTGGAGTACAGTCACTTTTGAACAACATGGAAAGGCAGTGAGTCAAATAAGGGCAGGAATGAGCTTTGGTATTTACTTGTTTCATTTCAACACTTTTGTGCATTACATAATAGAATCTCCAAAGTGAGATTATATGTCATGGAAAAACAGGCAGCCACTGCAAGATCTGGGAATTTGGGGGAAAAAAAAGAAAAATGGGAGAATTCTGGGTGTCCTTGTGTATGCTCTGCGCAATACACAGAACTGTTGTTTTCAGTAATAGTGTTGAGAAGCTGCGGCGCTATGCAACTCCCCACCAGAATTTATTTCAAACTTCCCTTCATTTAAATAAGAGAAGCATTAGTCGCCATGCTGAATTATTCTTGTCACATGTGTTCTCAGGCTTGTATCTGCTCAGGAATACAGTAGACACCTTGTGTACATGGAACAAATATACTAAAGAGAGAGGCATGAAAAAGTCGTATCAAACACATAGGGTTTCTAAAAGAAACATCAAGTTTTAATTTAGCTGCTCTAAGGAGAAGAATTATCAGATATAAACTAGCTTTTATATTTGTGATCAAGGTAAGTTTAGATGTTCCTCAGTAGGGAATCTATAACTTACAAAAGTTATCTGGAAAAATGTGATACTAAGTGATCCAGAAATACTAATGGGAGCAAGCTGCTTTATAGCAGCTTAGCGCAGTTTTCTTCTAAGGTGCGTAAATTAAAGAAGCTGTGGCGCTGAATGTGATCGTGGTGAACTTGCAGCTCAGCGAGCTGCTGAGCACAGTGTTCGCCTTATTTCCTGCAGGCAGTCCCCGAATTCAAAATCCACGTAAAAGTAAAAATCTTTGTGCTCTTTTAATAGAAAATAAAAGCAGGGCTCATACACACACAAAATCCTCCGAAAAGGCAAAACAAAACAACAACAGAATGGCACCAGCTGTTACTCTGCATAATTTGAGCTACAATAGCAAGATGACTAAGGTTTATTTTCAAGCTAAAATTATTTGAGTTTCATGAACATGACACACTTGAAACAGAGCTGACAAGCAGTCTAGAAGACCAGATGATGGATTGCTGAGAAACATAATTTTCACCTTACTAGAACTATGGCATGCAAATAATTCAGTCCTCTAGTGCCTTGCTGTAACAGCGAATTTAGTGCAAACCGCGAGCGAGCTGCTCATCTGAAAGGACTGGATCTGCAGATTAACAGGTACAGACGCGTGCGGCACCTATTGCCCGGTGCCGGGCCAGCGCACGGCCCGGCAGCGTGCCTGTCCTCGGTCCGCCTGAAGGCCAGTGCAACATCGCCTTTGGCTTCCTTTGGAGCACAAACCGGCCAGTGAAGGCACATCATTAAAAAGACAGGCACACCAGTTATTTACTGGTTATTACCAGTTAATTCTGTCTGCTTCAGAGGAAAATCAGGACTGTCTCTAGCATTCCGCAATTATTAATGAACGCCCTGCTATATGGATATTTTACTCATCCCTTAAAAAAACCTAACATACGAAAAATCGATTCTTTCACAAAACCAGAATTTTAAATTAAATCAAGTTAAAACAAAGTGAAATTATAGATTTGATATTCTTGGGCTGTTCCAAGAAAAAACAAACTGATATCTGGCAAAACCCCTGAAAGACAGCAAACTCTTTACCAGGAGAATGAAAAAAGGCAACTCTAAGATTCCACCCTTTGCTATGTCTGTCAGTAAAACCGCCTTCATCTAAGCTGCATTTGCAGGGAAAAAGACCATTACCGTTTAGCTGTTTCCAGAATTCATGGTTTAAAGTTCAGAGCCTGAAAACCTTTGACTACTAAAATGTATACGCCTTTTAAACTTCTGAATTTTGTTCTAACAGAATTTTAAGCATATATCGTATACATTCCTTAAGTCTACTCTTATTAAATTTTGATGTTAAACAGAAAGGGGAAACCATGTGCAACGAGATTAATTCATCTCCAGGGAATAAGGACACATTAATAATTGAGATAATGTTTTCATATATGTTGGAATCAAGCGTGCCTTTTCACTTCTTTATTAGAAAACACATTAAGGGAAAATTATCTCATTCTCATCAATAAGACCTAATTGCTGAGAAAGTCTCTGTTTTCTTTGCAATAACATTAGAAAAGGATTGTTCTCATTACTTCAAAATGAAAAAAAAAATCAGAAATATTATCAAGCCCTGTTGGAACAAATGCCTGTATTACCAAAGAGAGTGTTTACTTAATACACCCACCCCTGTTTTTGTTTTAAACAAATCAGAGTTTATTGTATTTTTATAAAATACAAGCAAACTCTGGATTGGGCAGAAGTGGGCCAAAGTGGAAAAGAAGTACAACGAAAAATGACTAAYATTTTTGGCTTTCTGAAGGGCCGATCTCTCTGTAAGTTATAAAAAATGATCTTGGCTGATTGCTTGAGAACGCTCTAATTCCCCATGAACACCCATAGGTGTCACGGCCTGTTGTGAGGTAATGGAACGGGGGTAATTTACTCCGAGTTGCTGCACATCAGGCTCTATGGATTACATACAAAGCAAACACCGAGTGCATGGTGGGAGCGCTCGTGCAGACAGACCGAGGCATATTTCCATGGTGTTGAGCTATACATCAAGTGCAAGGCTGCTGATGTTTCCCACAACAAAGCAAATAAAAAAAGCCGCCAGATCAGGAACGCTGCTTAAAAGTCTTTGCAATGGCACTTCTATTTATCTGGGGCACACCGAAAACAAACATCTATCAACCTAACTTTGCACTACTGAGGGAAAAAATATTAGAAATCTATTTATGGCACTAAGAAAGGTAAGTTTCCTCTATAAGATCCATCAGGACTTACCCCTGAATAACCGGTCTGTGGACATTTTTATGTTTACAGATGTCTTGAAAAGATCGGTGAAAAAGAACTGACCAGAGCCACAGGTTTATAAAGGGACATCGATGAGACATTCCTTTAATATTTACAGTGTTATAATCCACCCTCTGATACCATATAGACTACAAGAATACAAACTATTAAAATATATACTTTCTGTTGCTTTTATTTATTTTCTTAAATCAGCTTTGTAAACCCAGGCACACACTCTGATGACTTTCTTGACTGTATTTGTTCTTTACTAAACTTCAGTGCTTTGCTAGATAAAATGCACCAAATAGAAAGTCAAAATAAATGAGAAACGGCCAAAACTTTATGTTTAACTAAAGCTTAGAGTATGTGATTCTTGCAAACAATTTTTTGCATTAACAGAAATAATCTGAGACCGTGAGCTACCCGCAATACCTCCTCTACAAAATAATAAATATAATTCTTATTTTGAAGATGATTCACTTAAAATACGCACAAACACACACACACACACACACATTGTTCCTGGCCAACAGGAAATCTGTGTTGTGTGTTAAGAACAAAAGAGCAAACTCGCACAAAAACTCAGCTGACACACATCGGTGGCCTGAATTTGGCATATACACCAGCCCTGTGTCTTATTTTTCCTTACCATGTCTAGCTTCTTTGCTCTCAGCGCTTTCCCTCACCACCACCACCACCACCCTTCTCTTCCTCCTTTCCACAGCTAAGCTCTAGCTTGTTGGGCATTTTTGCGACGGGTACTTTTTCTCTTTCCCGTTCTATGTTGTCTATCATGGTACATAAATAATACCAATCTTTCAGCTGATCTTTTCAAACAATTTTTAATCTAAACTGAAATTAGGCTAAAAAAATCCTGCCTATTTCTAAAAAAATGTGCATCAATATTTGCAATTTAATGTGCATAAAACAGATTCGTATCCAACGAATCAACTTTTTTAAAAATTGATAAAGTATTTAAGGCTAATGCAAAGTACTCTAATTCCATTGACTTTAGCTAAATTTCAATGATTTCTGCAAGCTGAGGATCTGTCTTGCTTATTTTATCATTTAATATTCTGTTAATTAATATAGTCTAAACCACACAACCCCTCCTCATAATGATAATAAAGCCTCCAACATCATCACAGAGTGTTTCATAAATATATTTGATTAATAACATATCCCAAAATGCTCTCTTCATAATCAGTGGGCTTCAGCAGAAAAAGAATTAAGTCCAATTTATTAATAAACGCTATACAAGAGAAATTCCAACCCCACTGAAGGCAGCAACAAAACCCCAATGACTTCAAGGTATCCAATATTTTACTGAGTACATGTACATGTTTTTGGGGACTGATCTTTTACTCTTTTATGTGAAACTCCCTCTCTTGCCTCAATGACTCATCTGTGTAAATATTTTAAAACAAAGCCCTTGATGTATTATTTTTATTTGTTTGCATTTAGGAAACGCATAGGAGCTCCTGCCAATGGAAACAGGGCACCCGTATCAGGTACTACGCAAAAAGAGAACAAAATGATGAAAAGAGTTATCATCGGCACCACAGAACGGATCACCTAAATATTCACAGGTTTTCTGTGAACAACTGCTATGCACAACATCTTGGCTCCGTAACCCCAAATATCTTGCAGAAATCCATTCACTGTTAATGTATACACACTGAAGACAATGAGAAGGCTTTTGGCATCTTCACGGGCTTTCGGTCGGGTTTCTAATCAGCAAGCATGCCCCCTTATTTTCTGAAGATTACGAGTTGGTCTAAATGAGTGGAGCTGTAAGCATTGTCCTGCCGGCTCTGCAGAGGAGTCACCCTTGCTGTCAGCGGACGCTGCAGCCACAGAGCACTTGCAGAACCAAGAACTGACCCCTCCCAGCACAGAGCAAAGAAGAAATGAAGGGTGAAAGGCAAGGTAGACAGGAGCCCATTCCTGCAAATAAGAAGTACGGAGCCACTTGTTCCCTTAACACATGCACGTGCAAAATAAGCATATATTGTCTTTTCTTTCTAAACTAACACAAGACCCTGTTGTTAGCATTTGTGTACAAATTATACGTAAGCACGGAACTCCAGTGCTTCACTGGAGACCAGTGTAAATTGTTATGACAAGCAATAGCCATGTATGTCCCCGTAAGGCTAAAGGAATATAACAGAGGGTCTGCGATCTCCTCAGCGAAACTGCAGCTGGTGTTCATCACAAAATAAACCAAACTATCACACCCTGAGTGCCTTCATATCAATCATCAGCATTGTCCTCTCGAAGATGGTGACAAATACAAAAGACCATCTCAAAGGGAGAGCTAAGAGTGGCTTCCACACAACAGCACTGAAGGCACCACTAGGGAATGAATAGTTAGTGCATGACCAGAGTCGTACTAAACTGTGAACAAGCACTAACACCTTCACTGTGGGAATGGCAGACCTGGAGACTAGGCCCTGCTCTTGTTTCAGCATCTTTATCAGACTGGCTGTAGGCCACAGCGACAGTCCCAGGATGCAATTTGCCATTTCAACCCATGCCTTCTACTCAAATTAAGATGACACAGCCCATACTGTGACCTGACAGCTCCCTGAGCTATTGCTGTTCAGATCAAATATGAAGAATTTTTTTGTTGCAACCTACAGCCTTCTCTGGAAATGCCTCTGCGTTTCCTATCAGAGCATCTGCAATCACCTGCTCTTCCTAGGCAAGCCAAGTTCAGCTGTGAGGTGCCCACTGGTTCGCTGGGTACTCTTAGTGGGGCAAGGTTTTTGCTTGCACTGGCTATTGACTACACTTCAAAATCTGCAGGGTGAGCTTTTACTTAAATCATTCTTCCACTGGGATCAAACTGTGTCATTCCTACATACAATTACACTTGATGTCTACTTCAAAATAATCAAACATGACAAGGAAGGAAAGGTGATGACCTACTTCCCAGAGATGCTGAGTGTTCCTGATGGCTCCTGCTTGAACCTTCTCCGGCAAGAGGAGGACTCCCTGGAAAGGCCCTATCCAGGTGCCCTGCTGGATCCGCTGCGCCGCACAAATGCCATAGGCCAGGCCAGGCACCGTGCTAGTGCACAGACACACTTCCCGGGGCAGGTCGCGGAGCCACTCGGGGATCTCAGGCGGAGGGCCTGCTGTGGCAGCGCTGCTGGTGCCCACGAGACGGCGCAGCGAGTGGAGGGGCCCGTGCATGGGGCACTCGCCGTTGCGGTTGTCAGCACACATGTCACATCCTGGAAGGCAAAGACGAAAAAGCACTATTAACATGGTGCTGCCAGCTACCACCACGATCACTACCCCAGGCAAGATCTCATGGGTTCCTCTGCTTTTCCCGTCATTTAATGGCAGCCCTATATCCGTACACAACATGCCCTTTTCTATGTTGCTTAGGCCAATTTTCCCAACCCTACCAAATCCCTTAGTAAGGAATCCCAAAGGCTCCACAGAAACCCTGCAGACACTTTGCAAGCCCAGTGTGTTCACAGACCTGCCAAAACTCATTTATTGTGACACAGTTTTTAAGATTAATTTTTTGACTAATAAAAAGCCTATTTAAACCGTCTCGCTCTTGTGATGAAGGGWTCTGTAATGTGTTTCAATGAGGCATTTTAAATCACACTCATAATTTCTTACAAGTCTCCCTCATTTGGCTTACCACAGCTCAGCCCAAGGGTTTAACTGGAATGGGATTTAATTTGATCCTTACTCTGAACCAACATCCACTCTACTTCATGCATTAACATGTGTGTGCACGCATGTCTATTTAGAAAATAAAATAAATGAAAGAACCCCATGAATGACAAATTGGAACATTTTCGGTGTGCCTGCTTTCTCATAACCTAATCTAATCTTGAAATTGAAAATATGTGGCAAACACTCCACATCTGTAGTGCGCCTTTGAAAACTCTTTTTTTATTGAGCTGGAATACATGCCCTTTGCCTGTTACATGTGGCTTAGGCTCTGGACAAAACCAGCGTGTCTGGTTTTGTGAACAGCTCCCATGAAAAAGAGCAGTGTGCAGAAATGTTAATTTCCCTAACTGCTGTTATTAATGGATGATGCTTCTCTATTTTGGGAAGAACCAACTGTGATTTTTCTTTTATGAGCAAAGGAAATATTGGAAAAGTGTTTCCATTACACACTATTGCACATGACATGAATGTGCAACTTCCAGGAAAATGTTTCATGCTCAGGAAAACCAGTTCTCTGGAGGTATACTGAGTTAATATAACAATAAATCTATTGAAATAGGTTACTGTCTTCTGCACATTTCACGTTTTATAGCACAATAAAGGTTTTCATATAAATCTATTCCAGAAATACAAACAAAGGAAAAACAATAACTATACCGTAATACTTACGTAGCAATTCACAGCTCTTTCCCGAATAATTTTATATTACCTACACCCATTCTTATAAAAATAAAGCAAAGCATTCACTACAGAAGCTGGAGCTTAGTGGTCTAAGCCACCGATTTAGACTTGCTAGATTGCCTGTAACCACAGGTTCAATTCTCAGCAGGACTGACTCAGCTTTTCCTCTTTCCAAGGTAGATGCACTGAGAAGCTCCATGTAATTTATTACGTAGGCCTCCTTCCTATGGAGCCTTCAAGAGAAAACCTGCCTCTCTATTCAGTACAGACAGTAAAAACTGCATTTTCAAAGTACGGCCTCAAATTCTCAAATATTTTGACACACTTTCTAAGCGCTATTACCTGTCGTTCTCATTTAAATTGTACCATAAGAAAACGATGAGCTCAGCAATATGCCGATATTTGAAAGCAACAGGTGGAAGCTAGTTTCCCCAGAAATTGTTACGCCTTTCTTYGGGCCTCCCAGGAAACAGCCCTGTCCCTCGCCACCGCCTTCTGTGTTGTGACGGGCCTCTCGCCTCGACAGCAGCAGCGCGAGGCGCCCGCGGACGGCAAGCCCGGCGGCAGGCACCGCTCGGGTGGCAGGCGCACGAGCCCCCCGCTCAGCGGCAGCAGCTCCCGAGGCCTCCCGCAGCGGCAAGGCACGGCAAGCAGGGCAGCACCGCAACACAACCGCGGCGCGGCGCCGCCGACAAAGCCACCTCGCTCGCTCGCTCGTTCGGCCGCGTCAGTTAGGGGTGGCTCAAGAGGGAGATTTGCAGGACCCCAGGGAAAAGGTTTCYGACTCATCCTGAGAGAAGCTCATCGTGCAGCAAGTATTCCTACAGCCATTCCTAAGCACGAGGGGAAAAACAGGCAGCGAGTATATGGCGAGGCGTTTTTGTTGTTGCTGTTTCCACAGCTAGTTTGGAAAGCGCAGCATCACCGCAGCATCTTTGCTTTCCCCTCCGAACCCAGTGATCGAGAAACCCTGCGTTTTTGGCACAGCCAAAGAGCTCATGGGCTGCGCTGCAGTTTGGCATGCACTGATCATACGGGACAGGATCTCAAAAAGGAAAAAATGAACAAATTGGCATGCGAGTACACTTTAACCAAATCCGGCATCTGGCCGCGCAACTTCGAAAGAAAACATTTGACAGGAAAACTGAGGGTTGAAAGAGAGGCTGTCTGACCATGATCCCAATTAGCACCCGGCGCAGGCCYTTGAATCCGGCCTGCTTGCACTCTGCTTGACAATCTTTTAGATGCCTAACTCTCCTCCCAACTGCCTGATTATTAATGGCTTTCCTGGAGAGACCATGTCTCAGTGGCAACTGAAATTAAACATGCCAAGGCATCTTCACGGCTCCATTCAGGCAATTTCAGTGTCTGTTGCCTGTGTCCTGCCACCAGCTAGGCATAATTTTTCACGCACACAACTTTCAGTACCTGCCCAGAACAAGGATTTCTTCACTTTATCCCAACAATATGTGTGCATGAGCGTGGGTAAATCATTTTATTTCTACCTCTTGAAGGAAAAGAGATTAAGAGATTGGGAGGGGTATAAGTGAAGCCCATGTCACTGTCACTTACAGAAAGTCGCACACAGAGATATTATTTTCCACTCTCTGAAAACTATGGTAAAGTTTTAATGCTTGGCAGCAGCAGTATCTTATCCCCTGCTGTGCTCCCTTCCCTTTGTCCTGCCAAAGCCGAAAATTTGGAAAATGGGACATCTTCTGAAACTGTTTTGGCTTATGGGTTGTGGATGAGAGGGGGGGAGTCATTAATATTAACCAGTACTGAAATTCTTCTTCTTAGTTGCATCCTTAATCTATCTCTAGTGTTTATTTACTTTTTAGAAATCCAAACAAATTTCCCCACATGTGGTATAAGGAGTGGAAGCCCTACTAGACATATTTGACCTGGCTTTGAGTAAAAAAGTTAGTGCACTTCTTTCCCTTTTCTGTGACTCACTTTCAGCTAATGATACTTGGATACCCAAGCACACTTTCTACAATGTTATACATTTAAATACACAAGCAATACATTTAAATACAGCCACCATAGGTAGTGGATTCCTTTGCCTCAGAGGAGAAGGGAGGGAAGTCCTTAATATCAGATGGGAAAAAAAGGGAGAAGAACTTATTTATAAGAGCAGTCTCCGTCTTGCCTATTACACTGTCTCACAAGGACGATCAACAGGATCATCTTCGTGGACACTACGAAGCAGAATGTGACGCACTTGTTTGTCGCGCTCCTGGAGTCTCCAAACTAGATGGCATCCATTACACCGGGGTGGGTGGGAAGTTCACGGAAAAGGGACATGGTGGGGCAAGGCCGAACTTTCCAGAGGGCTGCCACGCACGGCAGCAAGGAGACTCATACCACGTCCTTCCTTCTGTTTTGGCCTCAAAGAGCAGCTATGTGATGAATACAAGCCTCATCCAAGGACCACCGAAATTAATACTGCCACTGACTGTAACAGCTTCAGTCAAGCCCCAAATCAGGAGAAGAAGATGCAAGAAATGTGAGAAGATTAAGGCATTTGTTGAAAATGGAAAAAGCAAGGAGAACTGCAGCCAGATCAGAGTGTCTCCTGACAAAACCAGGAGACTTAGCAGGTAAGGTCACTRGGAACGCTGTACTGCAGGCCCAAACGCAGCCAGGTTCCTTGGAAGGAGATCACAGTTTCTCGCTTTATACCCTCATCCTCTATAGATGGGAGGTTTTAGGCAAGAAAGAAGCAAGGAAAAAAAATTAAATGATATCCTAGTGGAGCTGTTTGCTATGGCTCTTTTGGGAGGAGTGCAATATRTTATCATTCATTTGCCTCCATAAAAATGAACACAGCGTAATGCCAGCACTGTAACTCCACGTGAGTATGCTTAAAAGTACTAAACTTAAGCCAAACAAAAAGGACTCATCATTGCCCCCAAAATATAATAGCTTCTAAACACTTTCCAAGCTAAATAATACCACTACTGCATATTTTAAAGGAAATCTGAGAGGAGAAAGCTTTTGTCAGTAGAGTCCAACACCGTGTTTGAACCAGCAAACCAGCTGTAACAATAAATGAAAAAAATACATTTCGCCTTGGCAATAATATGCTTCAAAGGTGCAGCTACACTGGATACCTGCAGTTCGGTGGTATTAAAGAAGGGCGGCCTCTGACCCCCGCCTCGTAACTCACCGCAAGCACGCAGGTAGCCGGGACAAGCATCCATCATTTCACACGGCATTGCCCGCTCACCAGTATAAATCACCGGCGCCGGCGCTGCGCGCCTGGCCGGGCCCAGGTGCCCCGCCGAAAAGGAGGGCGGGCTGGTGAGGGCTGGCGCTTCCCCGCGGACCGCGGGCTCCCCGTGCCTCCGCCTCCCCAGGGAAAAGGGCTTCCCCGGGAGAGCCCGGCGCTTGGAGCCGGCGCCGCAGCCGCGGGCTGCAGCCGCCGCGCGGCCCGCGCCCGCCCGTGCGCCCCGGCGGGCTGAGGCGGCCGTGCCGCCTGCGGAGCGGCGCCGGGTTACCTCCCTCTTGCCGCGAGGCGAGGGGGCAGGGCGGAGGAGGAGGGCTTGAGTGTTCCCTGTCTTCCACTGAACGTACGACTGAATTAAATTTCCGTGCCAGGTATGAGAAGGGTAGGAGAATACTGTGTGTAGATGAACCTTGCCGCCCCCTGCCCCTGAGAGRCCCCCATATACAATGTAGAGATGATGAATAGGCTCTGGGAGAGGAGATCGAAGTTCAGTCCGCACCGGCTCCACTCTCTCCTACAAAACTATAGGGCAATTAATTGTGGCTTGTCCCCTCATCCTTCATCTCCTGGTGGCACATATCGATGGAGATTACTGCTGATGGACCATTTTATCACCCTAAATAAACAGTCACCACCTTCTCTAACCTCAATCTAATATATGGCTACTGCTATGTTTAAGGGTGCTGGGTAACTAATGATGTAAAATAGCTAAATCATATAGGTTACCAGCAGCCTAGGAAAAAAAAATCCAAATATTCCTCACACCGATCCACTTCCCAGCATGTTATATATACACTGTCTCCCCGTAAATTGAATGGGAAGGGGCGTGCAAACTGCTTGCTTATGTGACACGTTAGTTTTACACAGCATATTTATTACGGTGGCAGGTCGGCGCTGCGCAGCAAGGCAGGGGAGCCGCAGGCTCCTCGTGGTGGAAGCCTCTCGCCAGCCGCGAGGGGCCCCCTGCATGGGGGCGACCGTCCTGTGCCCCCCAGCCGCCCCGGGACATCGCCCCTAGGCCGTGCAAGTGCCCCTCCCCGCCGCCGAGACGTACCCTCGTCCCTTAAAATTCAGAGCTAGGAAGGAAAATGGTCCCCAAGCCCTTGCCGCATTACCAGGGATTTAACGTAATCCCCTTCACTTCCCTGGGAGTAAAGACCGCAGGGCCCTAATTAGCTCTGTATTTGTTCCCCTTTTAATTTAAAACAATTGCCTAGAGCCCCTCAACCCACAGCTCCTCCGCGGGCTCGCCCCCTCCTTCCCCCAGAGCGGACCCTTTTAATTGATACTTGACGGTCAAGGCGGGCGTCCGCGGCGAGGCCGCCGCCTGCCCATCCGTCCTCCGGAGCCGGGCCGAGCCCGGGGGGAGGCTGCGGCCCGCGGGAGCCGCCGCCGCCGCCTGCCGGGCCCCGGCCCAGCCCCGAGAGCGCCGCAGGTGACGGGGCAGGTTCCCGGGCAGGTTCCCAGGCGCCGCTCGCACGGGCGAGCGTCCTGCCCCGGCCCAGCCCCCGGCGGCTCCGGCGCGGCAGCGGGCCGGCGCGAGCGGCCCTGGCGGACAAGGCGGGAAGGCAGAAACCCGCGCTCCCCCCTCTGCAGCGAAGGAGATGCACCTACAAGTAAAATCGGAGAAGGAGGCGGCAGCGATGGCCCTCCCCTCCGGGGCGGCAGGCTACCAAAGCCTGAGGCCGAGCCGGCAGCCGTCGGGGCCGCGCTCGGCAGAGGATCGGGCCCTGCCGCGGTGGGCGGCTCTCCTTGCCCTGCAAAGCCCGAGAGCGCTGCGGGCGGGTAAAGCGCCTCCTTGCCCGCGTTGGAGCTTCGGTGGGTTTATTTGGAGCTAAAATCCAGATTAAAGCAAGTGAGTAGAACTCAGATTAAAGTCCGTCACTTCTCACCTCGTCCACAACCGAGCCTCCTTCCCCTCAAGCGGGCACCTCCAGTGCAGCACACGCGATGAGGGAGTGGAAGTGGCTAAACATCACGCCTGCCCAAGGGCTCCCTGCATGAGTCCCCAGGCGCTCGGAGTCCGTGCCCAGCTCAGCAGGCCGGTGCAGAGCAGCTTGCTTTTCTACGTGTCTGCTCGCGAAAGCGAGGGGCACAGGACGGGCTGCAATTCCCGCGCTCCTTCCTCACTTCGAGTTTGGGGTTTTCTTTATTTTTAAGAACACGTTGCCCAAAGCGAACGCACCTCGATCTCAGAAGGCTGAAACACTCACTCAAAGGGCTAACAAGTTCTGCTCAAAGACAACTTAAAAAACTGCTAGAGCAAAAGCTGCTCAGTAAACAAGTTCAGTGATAAGAGTTTTTAGCTCTTAAAAAAGGAAGAAGGAAGAGGGGAGCGAGCGCCCCGGCGSAGGAGCCGCCTTGGTGCGGGCGCCGCGGCCCTGCGGCCAGTCCGCCTTTAACGCTGCCACGGGGAAGAAGCCGCGCAGCCTTCGCCAGCGACCCTGCAGCACGCCGGTATGCCGCGCACTGCTTAAAAACGCTTCCCCCCTCCCCCAAATCGCTTTTTTATCTTCCTTTCTCTTTTTAAAACCTTTATCTCGCAGATTTACAGAGCTGCTCTGAGAAGTAAAACACGTATTGTCTGAACCGTTTGGTTGGCGATTAAAAGTGCATTTCAGATTCCATTAAGTGCATGTAATTTATGAGATCACGTTTTCGGCACCGAGAGTAGAAGATACACTAGTACTTTTCACTACAGGGTAAAACTAAGCATAAAGAAGTGGCTCGAAACAAACTTGGTATCCGATATAGAAAGATTCTCAATGTTAAGAAGGGTGGTAAAAACCCCACCAAACTCTGCGTCAACTTTCCTCTTGCTCTTTAAGACGCACGTACAACGACTAAGACTGCCGTAGCATCCACGGAGTTTAATTGCTACACAACAGAGTTTCATGGAAACTTCCAAAACAAACTCCATCTCTGAAATGAAATTAAACGAATCCACGTTGTGCCTGGGCATGTGTTTATGGGTTCGGGTGTTGTTTGTCTGTTCAACAGCCTTCTTTAAATAGGCATTTCGGGGGGGAAAAAAAAACAACAAAAATAAAGAATTTTATTAAACTCTAGGATAAGAGAGGGTGTTTGAAGCAACGGGGGAAAAGTGCACAAGCTAAAGGCATCTTCCAGTGTTTTAACAGGGTTAGATCTGTGTGTTCAGATTGTTAGTAATAAATTTGATGAATTAATACAGTTAATCTAGTTACTTTCGCCCCGATATTTTCCTCGGCTGTGTACTATCTACAGAGACAGGAACAAAAGACAGGCGGAACCAGTTTCTAAAATCACAACCCCCTAACCCATACAGATGTTAAATAATTGGGGCGTTGCCCCCCCMAAAAAACCCCGATAATCGGCAACAACAGGATTAAATGCCTCCTACCCACCACGTACGAAATGAATTCTGACAGTCAGACAAGCTTTCTCCTTCTTGAAAACCAGCTTGCTTTTCGTCTTAAATGACCGTGTCACACTTTTCAGTAGGGATGAAAAATAAAACCAGCAAGATGTTAACAAGGTCTGAAAGGAAAACGATACTCCGAGATGAGAGGAAGGAAAACTTCGCCCTAGCCCTTCTGATGAAAACTGCAACTTTTCTGTTGCCCAGCGCAGCGGAGGAATTGATTTCTAGGGACACAGCGAATCCCTGGCTTCCCAGGCAGGAACTGAGCGAGAAAAGCAAGGCGAGAAAGGACCCGCTTTACAGCGAGCGGCTACCGCACCGTTTCTGAGTGCATTTTCCTAGCCGGCCCTGCGAGAGAAACCTACCCCGCAGCAGCCCTGCTGCCGAAAGCTGCCTTCCAGAGCAGGGCTCGGGGCTCAGGCAAGAAAAGGCGCCGCTACCCAGGGCTTACAGCCCGGCTCCCGAAAGCGCCGYAACCAACGCGAAAGCATCTCCAGGAGGGAAGAGGGGGCAGAGGATGCTGCCGGGGCAGGCAGCGCCCCAGCTCGGAGGCTCCCTCGGCTCGCCCGGGGGGCGGCCCGATACGTACGGTTGTTGGGGTCGCTGGTGTGCTGGTTCAGGGGGATGATCTCCATGCGCTGCTGCCCGTACAGGTAGTAGTCCAGCTCCTCCGCCGTGCAGCGGAAGCGGGCGGCAGCGCGCTCGCCGCACTTGCTGCCGCCGCCGCCGCCGCCGCCCGCCCCGCACAAGTCCTTGCCCGGCAGGGGCGCGGGCGCCCCCCCGGCCGCCGGCTCGGAGCTCTGCAGCGGCCCGAAGACGGGGATCTGCGCCACGGGCAGCGAGGCCAGCCCGGCCAGGGAAGCGGCGACGGCGGCGCAGGAGGAGGTGGAGGAGGAAGACGGGGTGGACGAGGAAGAGGAGGAGGAGGAGGCGGAGGAGAGGGAGGCCGGGCGCTGGCGGAGGCTGTCAGCCGGCGGCTCGGCTCGCTCGGGCGGCTGGAGCTGGGCGAGGGCCCCGCTGTTCTTGAGTTGGCTGCTCTGCGGGAAGAGCTGCTGCCAGTGCTGCAGATAGGCGGGATCCACCTTCAGGAACGCGGATCCGCCGGGATCGCCGGGCTTCAGCATCGCCGATGCCTGCAGAGCGGGGAGGGAAGGGGAGAGCGGCCGTGAGACCCCCGCCCCGGCCGGGCTGCCCCGGCCCCGCGGCGAAGCCCACGCTGGAGACCGCGGCACACGCGCGGACTCCCCGCGCCGGCTCTCCGGGGGCGGCAGCGCCCCGGCCCCGCTTCCTGCCTGTGCCAGGCTCGGGGGGAGAAGAGCCCGGCTCGAAGAGCCCCAGGGCTGGGGCGCCCGACGCGCACGCAGTGAGCGCAGCGACAAAGCCTTGCCGCGGCCGCCTTCCCCACGGCGCGGGCTGCGCTGCGCCGGGGCAAGGTAGCGCCGCCAGCCCCCCGCTACTGACTGGGGCCCCCGCCGCCCCCACGAGCGCGCCAGCTCGCCCCGTCCTGTAGCCCTGCCCGCACCCGCCGCCCGCAGAGCCTCGCCTTGCTCCTCTCCCCGGCAGCGGACAACTCTCAAAGTTCACAACAAGGAGAAGGAGGAAACTTCATCCCTCCCCGCCCTGTACACGCGCGAGCCTCGCCTCGCCTCGCCTCTCCTCGCCTCTCCTCTCCGGCAGCTCTGCTTTCCAAGCCAGCCTTTATGGGAAGAGGCTCTCGCCCGGCCACCCCGGGCCACCCTGACCGCGGCAGCCCCAGCGGCGGGCGGGCGGGTGGATGGAGGCCCCCCGGCCCGCGGCTCCCTTACCTGGGCAGGGTGCGCAGGGGCGGGCTGCTGCGCGGGCGGCGGGCGCGGCCCCGGGAGGCTTCAGGTCGGTCGGACGAGGGTTGTGAGCGGGGGCTTTTCTGCTCTTTGTTCACGGGGGAGCGGGGTTACCCCTGCCGGGCGGCGGGGCCGGGAGGCCGCTTAGAGCCGAGCCGCCGGGCTCCCTCTGCCGTGGCTGCGCATCGCAGGCGCGCCCGGGCTCTTCGCTCAGCTCTCTGGCAGACTCCGGGCTAGACACGTGGGTTTTACGACAGCACAAAATACAAGTGTGTGTGGTGTCTACGAGAGGGCGGGGAGGGAGCGGGAAGTTACCAGCGAGCCTGAGCACAGAGACACCCCCTCCCTATTTTTTGGCAACCTCCCCCACTTTGCTCCTTGCTCAATTTTTAAAGGTGTCCCTTTTATCCCTTCCTCTCTCCTCCCTCCCCTCGCAGTCTCCCGCAAGCGCGGGACTGCACCGCACAGGGGGAACAACGGCCCGGCCCCGGCCCGGCCCGGCCCCGCGCAGCCCTGCGGCGGCAGCCCCGCAGGGAGCCCGCGGCTCCCGGGGGACCGAGCTCCTCGGGCGGCTTTGCCTCGTCGCCCCCGGGGGCTGAGGTGCGCTGCAGAGCCCTCCCCGGTCCGTTTCGCGCTTCCGATACAGCTCCTGCACACTCTGCTTCTGAGGTTTGCCGGGATCACCGACCTCCCGCTCCCCTCAGCTACCTACGAGCTGTCCCAAGAGCTCCCAACACGGGCGAGGAAACTCGTTGCTCCAGAATTCCCTTCTCCTGTAACCCTGTCCTCTCGAGCACCAGCAAGTCTCTCTCCTCCTCCTCTCTATACTCAGTCACAGCACAAACCGAGAGGTATGCAGATGGAGATGCAACCTACAGCGATAAACTTCTAATCTCTAACTACTTTTCTCCACTTAGCTTAATATTTGGCGTTTTCCTCCCCTCTACTCAGCTTTTGAGAAAGGTCACATACCAATGAGCATTTAACAGGTTCTTCAGTTTCTTTTCTGCATCGCATGAAAAACTAGACCAGCGCTATCATTTGTCTTAGATATATCACATGTATATAGTATCCTATACGTTTAAGACAAAATATTTACATAAAGTGTTTATATCGTCAAAACATCTCTCGAGTATGAAAAAAGCCTACACCGTTAGAAGTCACGCAGCCCCTCGGCGCACACATGCTTACAAACGCAACGTGTGCGCATTTAAACAATTAATGCCGCCCCCCCAGACACGGTTTCCAGTTATTTCTTTCCCACCCTTCATTCTCGCAGAGCCTGGGAAAGCTGCTGCTGTTTAGGTTTTGTCTGTGTCTAAGGCAGGACATTTTAACACAAATTTGAACAGAGCTGGGCAAAAAATGTTTTGACTGGCGTCATTTTGACAAGGTCATCCGTCATCTGCTGTATAGATTGATAACACCTAAGTTAAAGGCAAACACAAGTAGGAAAACCCCCTGATTTTTATGGGTTATAAAGCTAGCTATAAAAACCTTCTTAATGTCTTTGATCAGTTCTATCGTGTCAGATAGAATGAATTTTCAGTCCTCTCGCTCCACTAATCCACTTTTAAAAAGTTCTGAAATAGTGCGATTTAGCTGAGGGACAGAGGTGTAGGTTGGGAGCCTTCTTAGCACACTCAATAGCGTGTGTATAAAACGCTGATGGATATACAGACCGGCGTATGGGGGATCTAGGTTCTCTCTTTCTCTGTTTTCACTTCATTAATTCAGTATCTCATCCTTCGCTAGCTCTTTCCTGGTAACATTTTTATTCCAGCCCCTCGTTTGTTTTTATTTTTTTTTAATTTGCACCTTTAAATTATTATCCTTTTCATTACCGGACACCTTTTAAAAATACTAAATTGCTTTTAGTGGCAGCAGTCTCTAAAAATTCGTTTCACGCTGGAAAAACGTGATGAAGTGGGGAAAAGCTGCCAGCTAATGGGCTTAAGTGCACTGTCAATATCTGCATTTGCCTTGAGTTGTTAACAGAAATATTCCATGTGGGTTCATATTAGGAGGACTTTAATCTGTAACTGCAAAAATCACTTGGGATTTTTTACAGCGAGAAAAGTATCACTTCGAGTGATCAGGGTGGCAGCATAAAATTTATAGCCGCTGTAAGCGAGCGCGCCCGCCCTAGGATCAAGCCCTCCGGAGGCAGGAGGAGGGAAGGAGGGGCAGGGCTGGCCGCTCTGCCCCCGGCCGCGGCGCCGGCGGGCAGCGGGCAGCGGCGGCCAGGAGCCCGCTCGCCGCCGGCCCTGCCCCCAGACCCCGGCGGGGAGGCAGTGCGGGGGGCCGAGGGGCAGCGCGGCGCCGGGAGCAAGCGGGTCTGCGAGCCGGGGCTGCCCGCGCGGGCTGCGGCCAGCCCTGACCTCCGCTCTCGCCTCCCCGGGCAGGCTGGTTGTGCGCGTCCCTCCGCCGCCCCCGAGCTTGTCTGCCCTCTGTTTATTAACATCCCCCCCACCCCCCCATGTGACTCCTGTGGGTAAAGATGCAGAAAATAGGAGTTTTTTACTGCCTCCCCCTTCCCCTTCTCTCTGGCTTTCTCATTATTTAGAGGGCGAGCACTGAAACAAATCACATTGACCGTTTAGAAAGCGATCAAACCTTTATAAAAATCCATCGCCTACGAATCGATTGGTGAAAATTTGCTAGGAATTTGTTCAAAAGAAATAAATAAGGAGGGTAAGTGTATTAAATGCAAAGGGGGAACACGGTGGTGTTTTTCTTCATTGATTAATGACCTCTAAAATAAAACAAGCGGGAAGAGGAGCCAAGATCGATAAATTAACTACCCAAATTCATCATTTTCCCTGGGGTTTCTTTTTCTTTTTTTGGTAAATAATCCTTAGGAAGGATGTCTGTCTCTTTGGGAACTCGAGGGTTTCATTTTGGGCTGGGAGCAGCAAAGGGAGTAAACCCCTTTTGGGAAGGAACTGGATCGGGGACACCCTATCTGATTTCGTTTGACACACAATTAAAAAGTTTGCCTTTCATATTAATTAATTCTCCTGATCTGGGGAAGACAAATGGTCGGTTACCTCTGACAGGAGTCCGATAAAGGATTCAGCAGCTTTCCTTCTTGCCCTAGGCGTCTCCTCATTCCAGTTTTAAGGTCATGAGCAGCCGAATTAATAATTCATTAATATAGACATTTATTCAGATGGGATTCACGGAGATTCACGCTCTCCTACATCTCACCGTTTGGGTTTAGTTTCCCTCAAAGGGGAGAAGAGGGGGAGGAGAACGGGTGGAGGAAGGCGCCAAACAACGCGTGCCCCTATTCCCGCGGGGCGRGCACAAGGCGGCGCCCGCAGCGAGCGCCCGGCCGGGGCAGGGCAGCCGCCCGCCGCAGCCCGGGGCGGCGGCGAGGAAGGGGCCGGCCTGGCGGCACTCCCCACCTCCCGAGCGTTTCCTGAACTGAAGCCAGGCGCTTGTCTCCCCCTTCTCCGTCCCCAACGAAATCCTGAATGAGAAAGCAACCACGGCGTGGCAAGGCCGGGTAAACCCGACCAAAAGGGCTGCTTTTCCCCACACCCGCCCCCTCACTGGCAGCGTGTGCCCAGGGTCAGGCAAGGGCTGTGGCGCAGGCAGGGCTGCGTTGGGCCGGCCGCGGCCAGCAACACGGGCGGGCTGGTACGGAAGGAGCCCCGGGACCGGGCCAAGGGAGGAAGTCCCGCTCTTGAAAGGCCCCGGTGTCAGGTGAGGGAGCGCGTCCTACAGCACGCCCCCGGAAGGCCCGCACCCCCGCGCGAAAGACGCGGAGGCGGAGGGTGGGACACCCGCGGGAGGAGCCGAGCCGCGCCGCGGGGCCGGGCCGGAGGTGCCCCCTGCCCGCGGGTGTCCACTCGCGCCCCGCCGGGGCCGCGGGGCCCTGCAGCGGCCGGGAAGGGTCCCAGAGGGCGCGCGCGCCGCTGCCGGCGGGGCGAGGCCGGAGGCGCCACGGGCCGGGAAGCCGCTCAGGGCGCGGCCTCTGCGGGGCCCCTGCTGGTCTCTGGGGGCCCCTAACGGTCTCTGCGGAGCCCCTAACGGTCCGTGCCGGGCGTTCCTCTGTGGCATGTCAAGCCGAGGGGCTGGAGAGGGGCAGTTCAGGGCAGGGGACGCCACCTTGCACCCTTTCCCCCCACCGAGGCGCCTTTTTGCGGGGCTGAGGGACAGCCCATTGCCCTCAGCTGTGCTCCCCGCGCAGGGAGACCCCCTGGCTCCGACCTCGGCGCGGCCAGTCTCGCCCCACTGGCCCCTCTCACCTTGCCCCGGCCTCCCGGAGGCCAGCGAGGGCTGTGGGAGAGAAACAGCTGTGGCGGGGGCCATGTCGACAGCTTGGGGCTGCCCTCTCCCTGCAGGGAGGGATTCATGTGACGCAGGCGCTGGGCCCCTGGTCGGGCCCGCTCTGGGGTATCCAGGGGATGAAGGGTCCCTCCAAAACAGGACGGAGAGCCTTCCTTGGGACCAGCTAGCAAGAGCCTGCCAGAGGAGGTCTGCTGCAACCCATTGCTTCGGGGACAAGAGAAAGCACCTGCCCACACAGAATTGGACTGAGATTATTAAATGATTTGCCAATGGCCACCAAGCAGATGCCAGCCAGGCAAATAATGACTTTCTGCCACTATTGACCTGATACGGATGTGAACTAGTGACCTTTGAGGTGAAATGCTCTGTAGTCTATTACCAATTCCCTGAGCCACCAAATCCCCCTAGCAGACAGATTCAAATATTTATGTCCATCAACAAAACAAACTCTGCTCTGAGCAAGGCATACTGCAGATGGGAAAAGAAAAGGAATTATTCGGTTGTAAAGACCAAGTAAAAATACATCAGAGAACAAAGTTGAATTAAAACATGCCACATTTGGGCTAATTTCATTCCTCCTTTCACTCACATCCCCTCTGAAAGTATTCTCAATTAAGTGAGAATTAAGTTAACCATTCAAATCTAGGCTTTGTTTTGGGCTTTTCTTTCTTTCTTTTTAAACCAAAGACCCAGTCTAATACTATTCTATAATACAGTATGTTTACTAGGAAAAAAATCCAGGAAAAATTTCCAGATAGGATTATACAATTTAAAATCTATTCTCTAGATCATAACAAGATTAATAGGCATAAAGAGAATTGGTATCTTTAAGCCTGATTAGTAATTTCTGTATTCCTGCATTGCTGCGTGCTCATTTTTATATGCCTTGCATTCACCTGAGTTTCAGAAATGCTATGAAGGAGCACTCTGAAAAGCAGCCCTCCTTTACAGTAAGTGCTTAATGTTAGGCTTCCCAAAACAAAGGCACTCAACATTTTGAATGCTTAAGCAGCACTGAGTGGCTATTTCAAATAGCAAAACATAGTCTAGAAAGTTTTCCTGTACTTTAACTATAAATAGTTCTCACAAATACGGAATCTATTAAATATGATTGTTTGCATATGACACTAGAATGATAAGGTCTGGACTAAACTCAAGAATAGTAGCATTTCAATGGTTCGTATTGTCATGAGAACGCCACGGTTTTACCACAAAGTTTGTAGAAATAAATAAAAATCTTGTTGGTTTTTTTTTCTGTTTTGGCTTAGAGTTATAATCACAACTCAGTGTTTTTCAGTAGAAAATCCTTACAATTTAGATTTCCAGTTTAATAACTGCTTTTTCACAATGTGCACTTTTCTACCATTTTTTTTAGGTTCGTACTCTGATAGTTTTATTTTCATAAGTCACTAGTGAATATATTGACAGTGAAAGGAAAAAGACTGACAACCCTGGTGACCAAAGTTGCCTTCAAGAAAGGGACCATGTCTTCCTCTGCCTTATGTACCATGTCGTAAAAGGCTGCACATACATGTCTGAAATACCTGCCCTGCTAATAGTCTTTGGATTTGCTGGATTCTTGCAGGTAGGTGATCTTTGCTCCTTCATGTCTACGCTTAGAAGTTTCACAGAACGACTAGTATAAAGTGGAATAGTTTATTCAGAATAAACCCATGTATGGGACTTACTCCAGTAAGCCAAATTCCAGAATACAAGTGCTCATTCTGATATCATTATTCAAGAACAGCTATTTTGGTAAACATCCATGTGTAGACAAGGTCTCTGGGAGGGGGGAATGGCTCTTTTGGAAGAGAATGTGTGTGTGGTGGGCTGAACAACTAACCTTGCAAGGAAACTGTGAGCTGTAATCTTTTTGTTGATCTGTGTCCAGTGTGCATGTCTGCATTCAAAATGGCTGTGTAAAGCATATTGTGGAAAATGTCTGGTCAACCTTAGCACCAAACAGAACTGTGGGCTGCTACGGCAATAGAAATAAATAGTACCTAATGGCCAATAGAATTCCCCTATGTAAATAAATTAAACTGAACAGCACATAAGATGAATGGTCAAGCAGAAGTAGCTAATGAGCAATTTAAAGAATTAAAAAATTGCAGAATTCTTACTACTCCACAACTGTTGCTCTGGTTCAATTCCTGATGCTTTATCAGATAAATTTTTTGCCTCAGTTTTTTGCATGACAAAGTATTTCCTGTAACGTTATCTAGAACTATAGGTTAATGGGAACTGAAGTCCAGAGGCTAGTCCAGAAATACAGTTATTCAAAAAATACATGACATAGATAAATCAATTGGCTTTTCAACAGAGAGCAATGGTGTTCCAGTTTGCAACTTTTTACAGCAGGGCTTACTTTATAACATCTTCCACAGTGAATTATTCATGGCAAGGAAGCCAAAACCAAAATGGCTGATGGAAATTGCAAATACGTGGAACAACCATACACCTTAGGCTAGAAACCTGCCCCAAACAGCCTGCTATGAAATTCTGCACTCTTCCATTTTGACTACCAAGCAGCAGTTTTTCTACTTTTCTGTTTCCCTTCTGACAACCAGACCGGCCTTATTATTTCACTTTGTGCATGTGTGCTAAATCTACACTGGAAGCTAACTCCCTTGTTCGGAGAAAACAAGCAGGTTCTCTGTATGCTGTCACAGATACTTAGCCTCCATCCAGCTGAACAGACATGGAAAAAAAAAACTTTTTGTGCTTTTAGTGCAAAAGATGAAAAAATTCTCCAAAATACAATGTAGCACAGATAAAGAGCTGGAAAGACCAGGGACACCAGTGATGCTACAGGTCTCTGCACTTGGAAAGGAATTTGTCAAGTGAAAATATCCAGGGAACCTTAGAAAGAGAATAGCCCCTCACAGAACAGAGGAAATCAAAATGTCTCCAGTGGTCCAGTGATAACCACAGGGAAAGGTTCCACTAGACCAAAACGTAATGGTCAGTTTTATCTCAGAAAAGTAAGAAAATCCTGGCCAGATAATCTTGAGATCCTCCAAGGTGCACATCAATGCAACTTTAGCTATTTCTGATGCTTTAAAGAAACAAAAATAATGTATCAAAACACTATCTTGCATTAAGAAAAACAAAAACAAAACCACAGACAACTCACTTCCCCTATGGTATTTATAGAGACAACACAAGGAAAAAGGAGGTGGGAGCTAGCCTATAGCAGTTGGGCTCAGGTAACATCCGTGCTGGCAGTCTGGAATAACCAGCAAGGAAAATCAAGGGTTAAACATCAAACAACAACCTATAAAACTCCCTTTAATTTCTTGGCAACAAAATGATGTGTGCAGGAATGCTGGAAGACAGAGCAGCAGGGACTTAGGCACTGGCTATCCAGGCCCTTGCTGCTACCACGCAAACTGTCTACAGAACAGCTAGCAGCTAATGATGGATATACAGAAGGAACTTGAGCAGAATGTGAGGACTTAGATGGCCTTCAGTACCGCTCCGTGAGGATGACTGAGTGAAATGGCATGAACACAAGCTTAAACTCCTGCCTGACAACCAGCACAGACGAATCTCACATCTTTAATCTAACACATATCAGAGTCACTGGCTAAACCATGCTCACTTGCAAAGAGTGTCAAATCTATATACATGATTCATTACCTGCAGCCACTGCAGCAATCACTGGACTTCAGTGCCTTCCCAAAGCCAAGAGCAAACCTTGGAATTCTGTTCCTCCTCCCACACTCCACTTCTGGTAAGCAAACAGTTCCTCCAGCAAAATGAGTGGGATATCTCCTCCCAGTTAATCCCAGAAGGATTACYATTACTGCTTTTGTTCAAGTGAGAGAAGCCTGCTGCAGGGATACCTTCACAACAGCACAGAAGGAAGGCCTTCCTGTTTGCAAACTATGAAATTTGATTTTCTAATGTTCTTTTATATTGGTCATCTAATTTACAGTATGAGAAAGTGCACCTAAAAAACAGTTTTTACAGTCTATACATACTCTGCCATTTTTATGAGAACATGTTAGTAGTAAGGTACCAGCGTTTCATACATTTGTCACTTAACCACACTTAAAGAAGATGGGTCCACGAGGAACTTGTAAAATGACCTCTGCACTCAATATGAAGGCATTTGGGACAACTTTAAGATTTCTTTCTCTGGAAAAGGTCTACTACACAGAATGTGCTTAGTGCTGATCTTGAAAATGTGCTTATTTGCTACTCTATTTTAAGCTAATTAATCATACAAATGTACTCATTCTTTTATTGCAGAGTTTCTGGTAGGAGCTATTGCTTCCACTAGAGCCTTTACAATTTTGAATTTTCCAGAAAAGAATATTTTCATTCTATTACATTTATATTTCCAGGGAATATCAAAAAAGTCAAAGACAAGTTGCCAATGTAATGTATGATCAAGATCTTAAATGTCAAAGAGTGCCAGTTCAATAGAGTTTTTTCCACAGTCAGATTAATCTCTACTTGTGTTGCTTCTTTTCAGACATGCAACCCCAAATTACACTTTTCAAATACACATGGGTTACTATGCTATTCATCTGAAATGGATTCATAACATTCTGGAATGCTTATCACTACTTTTGATATGAAACCACTCATTCCTCTATTAGAATAGACTTTTAATGCATGCCAGGCAAGTCAATTACCTCGTGTCCTCTGACTTTCATTTCAGAATAATTTCCTGTCTACTCTGCTCCTACACAGATTATTAAAATATGCCACATGCTGCAATGCAATGGCACTACTTAAAATAAAATTCCCAAAGAAACACTGAAAATGTAAGAACATTAACAGTGACTTAGTTTGTACTATCTAATTGCTGGCAAGGAAACTCTAGTATTTCATATTAAGCTTAGGGCCCAAGCATGCTTCGTTATAGGGATGGAACAAACTGACTTATAACACAAATCTGAGCTAATCTAAACCGTGAGCTGTCCTAGCCACCTGAATTAAACCTGCAATATTTTTAACACAAATCTGAGCTAATCTAAACCGTGAGCTGTCCTAGCCATCTGAATTAAACCTGCAATATTTTTAAAGTTCCAGCTGGTTTCAGTAAGAAATTAAGTCCACTTTACTGTCCCTGATGCCAGGCTGCTGCCCTCTCTATTCCTGAATAGTAGCTTCTAGTTACATCCAGAGGAGGTGAGACAGGTACATTCTTGACCCTATTCCCCTACCCTGCTAACCTTCCCTTTCCCGGAGCAAGCCTGGCACCTTCCTTTTGAAATGTCTTCTTCCTGCCATTTTCACTGGTTTGATCACCCACCATGCCATCTGGCTCTTCGTAGAACCTCCTGAGAGTTGTTCAGATTTGGGAAACAATCACAGAAGATCAGTCCAGGCACTCACAGAGGCAGAAAGGCTGAGCAGCTGCAAGAGAACCCAGAAAAACTTCCTTCAGAAGTAAGCATCAGGAAAGACTTAGAAAACATATAGGTGGCATTTTTCTGGACACCTCTCAGCTCTCTCAGGTCTCAAAACAAACACTTTACAGAGTTGAGGTACAACAGCAATATTAAATTCCCCCCAGCGCATGCAGAAACTATGTAAGTAGTGTAAAACACAAGGAAACTCTGTATTTAAGAGTTTCTTTTATTATTATATATAGTTTCAAAGAAAAATATTAAGGCTAAAGGAAAGGAAGTATGTTAAGCAAAGACAGAACATGCACTTTAGGAAGCTCCCTATCACTTTCCTCCATTTTGTTTAAGAAGTATTTGGTAAGCAAGAGTAAAGAATAATAAGAATGGGCAAATTTTGCTGCTGTTGGCACACCCATTCTCCATCTTACTATTGCTGGGAAATACTGAGCATTTGCACGCTTTGATCACATATATTAGACAAAAGCAGTAAGAATAATTTTAATATAGATTTCTGTTATGGCAGAGGACCACAGTAGTTCTCTAGAATAGTGACTTGGAGGGAAAATGATTTCTCAGCTAAAACCACACGACTTGAAGAAATGACAGAATCATTATTACTTTGTCTGCCTTCATCATCATCGTTTTTACTTTGTTTAATCACGCACAAAGGGGAAGAACAGTCCTGCCCTGTGCTCACAGTAACCTCAGAACCTTTTTCAGGTTCGGTGGGAGAATTCAGTTTGTTCCACAGGTATATATATATATATGAGCAAAGCTTTTTTAGGCTTTGAGCAAGGCAACATTCAAGGGCACACTTAACTTTCAGAGTGTATCTTCCACTGAGTATGCTCAATGGCTGTTTTCTGCAGTATTTTTCATAATAGAGAGTTTTCCAGAAAGGGAAATGGTGTGCTTATGTGTGTATAGGCAATATAGCATTCCCTGATACAATTTGAATTTGATTCGCAAAGCAGTTATCCCCATCCACTTCTGCCAAAATCTATAGATGTGGACTTAAAAGAATTCTGGAAATTAATCTGATGTCTATGGGCTCTGCATAAAAGAGAGAGTTATACTGTATTTATTAGATCTGGTTTTGTATTCATGAGAATTTTGGAGCATATTTTCACTTGACAAATGACGATGAATATATCTGAGAAAAAGATTAGTTAGTTAAATGTAGTCACCTACTAGCTTGAATAAGCATGTAGGAGCTACCATTTTTTTAAAAAAGTTAATTATTGTCAAGCTGACTTAATTTCAGCTTATTCAATGGGAAGTTTCACACCGTACTAAAAACATTTCTTAAAGCTTTTGCACTAAAATCGGTATAATTGTATCTATTTAAGATCCAAGTGTGACTGTAGTCACCAAAGTGACTATGTAAAAATAGCATATTTTACTCATATTTACTCCTAGTGTGCATTGAGTTATAGATGCTTTTCCTTCTTCTATTTTTCTGTGATTAAAATATATTTTTTACCACTTTTAATTCCTGGTAGTTGTGCAGAATCAACACAGCTGTGGGAGAATGAGCTAGATACTTTTCCATTTGTGTAAGATAAGCAGATTTATTAGCTAACCTCTGATTCTTTAATCTTTATTATCTGTGATATGGTGTGATCAGAAAAAAAACAGCTTTACTTTGAGAACCCAGGTTAGGTTTTCAGAACTGGCTGTATTGAAGCCCCTCAAAAGAACAAATGTGATACAGAAAAGCTAAGGGACAATGAAAACACACAACTCTCTTTAAGTTATAGTTGCAGTCACTTAAAAGCCACGTTTTAAGCATTTCCCCACATAATGTCAGCTGAAAAAATTGCCAGTACTTGATACCTTGATTGCTCGATTACTGCACTCATCTCAAATATATTTTTGGTTAAGTACCCCAGTAATATTTCATACATTCTTCTAGTTTCATGACTTGTGCATAAAAAAAATCTCTGGGAAACAATGACCCAAGAAGAATGGAATTAAGATTTCATTCTTCTAACCTTAAAAGATTGGAAGGGAACGTCTCCTCTTTTGTGATTTCACTTTCTACTTGAGGAAAGTCAGATCTCCTATTGGAATATCCCGGATAATTTCAAAATATTCTGGAGAATTGATGTTGACATTAAGAGGGCTTGACTATATAAAACATTTAAAATAATCTAATCTACAAAGAGGAATGAATCAGTATTTTGGCAGCCTCTTCAAGAAACACAATTCCAACTAATTCCAAATGTAACCAAAAAAGACTGAGAATACTACCTATTAGGAGTCTACAAGATAAGAGATACTAAAAAAGCACATTTGATTTATGAGGCAGGAATACGTTGAGCAGTCTAAAATCATCAATGAAGAATGCAAATAAGGAAACTAGCTGCAGTTCTTCTCTGGAACCAACAACTTGTGATTTAGTTTTACATGTCTCAGTTTTACATTTCAAGAAGAGCTGAGCAAAATACCAGTGCTAATAGACACAGCACAGAGAAATGGAGTGATTTAACATCTGAATACCTAAGAAGACTGTATGGCATTAGGTTACATTAGAGCAAATGAACGTCCAGTCGGCTGTGCTGTACCAATAAAATGTCCTAGAACTGAACCTTTTGTGAACAATAGATCAGATTCAGCCAGAGACAAATAGAATCTAAAAGAAACAGGGCCCAAGCCATAATCCTGTTTATATCCTGAATAGTGAGCACAAAACTCTGTCAAATCAATATGCTGAGACAGGATGACTGAAAAGCCATGAGACTTCAGTAACGATACCCCTTTGGTCATGAGCCAGTAACTTGGTTCCTGTTCCCAGCTCAGCTCTGTCCCAAATCATATAATGGGCCAACTTCCCTTCCTGAAACTAGCATCTCTGTAGACATACTACTTCTTATCCATCTCTGTAAAAAGCTTTTACACCTTCAGATGAAAAATAGTGTAAGTGCTAGATTTGACATCTATTATTTAAAGCACAATGAATTAACCTACACATTGGCCAGGAGAGAGGATTATTAATCTTCAGAGCACTTCTGTTTGCCTATTTTGTGCTATGTTATGTACAAGATACTCTTGAGCGTGTGTGCCTGCAAATATATGCGTGAGAGAGAGGGAAAGAGAAAGGCAGAATGACAGTGTGCATAATAGATCTCAGTGAAAACAAAAGCTAGTTTGGCAGTCTGGGTTGCCAAGAGACCTAATATTCTATTATGATCAAAATAACGCCAAAGGAAATAGAGAGGTCAAGCAGCAGCAGCAAAAAATTCATCATCAGTCAGGGTATGAAGATCAAAATAAACTCTTAGGAGTGTTGTTGCACAGTGCAGAGGACAGGATCCAGCCTGAGAGTAAGCCAAGAGATCTTGCTTTGAAAGATATTGCCACAGTTGCAGTGTGTTACACTCACTAAAAAAAAGAAGGAAGGTTGAATATTAGATGGCAACATGCTGGATCTTCTATTGGTAACAGATTTTTTTCTTAAAAACTGGACTGATAATTGTTTTACTTTATGGCATTATTAAGAAGTTCTCCACCATCAAAGAAAGATTAACAGTGTGAGAACCCAGAGGGATTAGAGAATCAAGAAAAACTGTAACTATTTAGACCAAAGATTTGGCAAAACATAATAGTGCCCTGAGGAGTTAGAGCATAAAACGCCAGAAGTATTTGTAGCTTGAGAATTGTGACAGGCTCAGGATTTGGAATTACAGAATTGTTAGTGTTGGCAGCTTCGTTAGAGGGCAGCTGACTCCCAAGGATCTTAATTTGGTTCTCAAAGTGGGACGTGAACAGTTCACAAAGTTCTGTTGATGGAGGAAGAGCCAGATTAGACAGCTTCCCTGCAATAAAAAGTTACAAGAGAGCAGGGCAGTCTGCCCGTTCAGCAATTAAGTTGGAATAATAAGCAGATCTGGCTTGTTTCAAAACATTTCTGTACACATTTATACGGTCCAAACTTGTAAGTGTACATGCAGTCAAGAAGTCCTCAAACAGCATTTAACTTATGGCCCAGAACCTTCACTTTTGAGTGCATCTGCCAAAGAGGAGTCTACAGAAGTGGTATGTCCTTTAGGAYATTATGAAGATGGTTCAGCTATTCTATATTTAAGAAAAAATAGAGAATTTCATGAGGTAAACAATAATATAACAGAAAGCATTATTTGTCTGGTAGATGACTGTTCAGTTTAGAATGCATAAAAAGATATCAAAAACCTTATTTAGGTTTTACTCGGCCTTAAAGAGATTTGGGGGGATTTGGGCAAGAATAAATGGTAGAAACAAATAACAAGAAATGGTGGCAACTGGCACCTCCCTCACAATTTTTATCTACAAAGCCTCTTAGGAACATCAGTCACACTGCAGATGGCTATCCTCCAGATGAAGAAACCAAGTCAGTGGAAAAAAAAATGGGGCTTGATCCTACACAGAGTAAGTATGGGTTTAGGCTTCACACATAAAAATATATTCTTTGAAATCAATGGAACAAATGTCAGGTGCACAGCTGAACATATGCGCAGTATTTTGGGGACTTCTGTTATATATACACAAACATAATCACTCTGAAACAGAATTAGGACACTGGAATCTCCCACCCCTACTGCCTCTGCCTTTTACAGCTAACCGCAAATAGAGATCACACTGTCACATTTCATTCCCAGCAGCTGAAGAAAAGATGACCTTATAAAGTGCTGAGCACACCTCTGGCACTTTTAAGGTGACAACTTATGACAGAACAGCTTTATTTTATATTGTTTTCCTTCAAGTAGACTATCTTAAAGTTATTTGACTAATGTGAGCACAGTGTTGAACTTTAAAAAAAACAGAGATGAGAATTAAGAAGTACATGGTAAAAATCAGAGATGCTTTAAGAGTATCTGAAATGAACTCAAAAATAAGGGAGGGGAAAAACTCTGAAAACACTACCCTTTCCTCCAGGAGGCATGGAGCAAAAGGTTCCTGCACCACCTGGGAAGCAGGCTAGTGCCTAGGCAAGAAGCRTGAGTGGAAAAAAGGTTAGAGCAATCTCTCAAAATGATACCCTTGCTGATAGTGCAGGACTGAGGCAGACTGACAACAGAGGAAAAAGCATTTACTTTATTCCACAGCTGTATCTTCTATGACATATGTCTGTCCCAAACAGCTTGTGGTCTCGACTGATCTTTTAGGAAGCCCCACCAAGAGAGACAGTTAGAATTGGACTATGCAAAGCCTTGGAGATATATTCTGTAGAGGAATTCTGTGCTGTGAGGGGAAAGTCTGTACAACCACCAACTTCAGCTTTCATGTTTTTGATTCTGGGCTTCAGCTGTAGCCCCCATTTCTTTTACAGCATTGAAACAAACAGAAAGCTTAAACCTGGAAAACAAAATCAAATAGCAATACAAATGGATCCATAGATCATCATAGCACATACCAAAAATTGTTCCAATGCAGGAGGAGCACCTCTATATCACAAGGGACACAAGTCTGTTTGGGAGGCACGATCTAAGAGTGCTAGATATTCTTCAGCTATCACTGCTTGATATATGAAGTACATGGTGCGTACTGCAATAATAATAATTCCAATGAACTAATGACATTCTTCCAGAGAGAATGGAGCACAAAGATGACAACTTCATCTGAAAGCCTGAGAAAAACTGGACAGTGGTCTTGTCCACCTGTGGCTGGAACCAGCCACAGAGACTGAAGCATTCAGATTGTTTATTTAATGAATTTTGCAGTGGATTCAGTGGAAAGTGGTCCAGAAGTGAATCAGTTTCCTTTGCCTGTACCCTTAAATTTGATGAATAGAGCCTTTGGTAAAGCTACTGAAAGTCCTATTCGTGACAGCTAGATCGTGGAGTACAATGTTCTTGGAACTAACTCTGAGAAATAGGACATGTAAGATTTGGGGGTTTAATGACATATTGCAAAACCTTTCCTAAATTGCCTCCATATTCATATAGGTTTTGCCTTGTTTCTCTTATGCTTTTTCCATATTAATTAGTAGCAGAGACTTCTTCAGTTACTTCTGCATGATGAAGAAGAGGATAACATGTTACTGTTTGTCCTATTTTAGGAAACTGAGCAATTTGCTTCACCCTCAATGGCTTCAGAGTTTATTTTTGTAAGATTAAAGACAGAGTGCATATGGCAGTAATTCTGGTGTTTCTTCTTGTGGGTAAATCATACAGTGCAGTTGGACACATTGGGAAATCATATTATTGCGCATTTTATCATCAGAAAGGGTCTTAAGCAGTAAGTGATAGAAGTTTAAATTCTTGGTAATATCAGGAGGCTAGTACACTTCCAATCATCCCCTTCAGCATTAAAACATTGTGATGCCAGACAGTAACTGGTTTTCCTGATTTGGTATCTTAGTTAACAGTATAGATTAATAATGTAAATTACAGTGATGCTATAGAGAAGAACTCTGAGCAGGCAGCTCAGAAAGCAGGGCAGCAAGAAGGCTGTTTGCAAGAACTGTGTGTGTGTGTGAGCACAGCTGCACATTTTAGCTCAACTACCTGAACGTTTTGATCAAAACAAAAACAAGACCATCATTTACCACCTATATAACTCTTAACCTTTTTGTCTCGGGCCTCAGTCCTGCGAGGGGAGAGGAATTCCCTCCTGCTCCTTTCAGAAAGCCTACTGCATTAGCCTAGTTCTGTAGGGCTAGTGAGACGCAAAAGGTAGTAAGAAATAAGATAAAAGGAAGTTGGTAACAGCAAGGGAGTGCAAGGTGGCAAGCCATCACTAGGATACATATCACATCCTGAAAGGAACTGTGGTGTTAAATTAGTCCATTCTCTTTGCAATGCTTTGGAAAGAAAAATACAAAAGCATTATGGCAGTGTTCAATGGAAAAGAAACAGGTACAAGGTCAAATAGACTGTGAGATGCTAGAATCACATCCTTCCTAGATATGTACAGCTAGTTCTAGGGTGCACCTACATGTTCAGTTTAATCTTACCTAACAGCAGGCTTCTCCCACTCTACAAAAAAAATCTACAAAAAAAAAAAAAAAGAGAAAGATTACTTTTCAGTCAGATCAGCAGGTTGATCTGACTCTCTGTACAGCTGCCTGATCCCTGTAAATGAGATAAAAGACTGGCTAGAGCTTGGGATGCACAGGAAGAGAGAAGAAAAAGTGGAATCACCTCTTTTGGCAACCACCCACAATTTCGTCAGGTTGGGTGTAACACAAAAAGGCACCTTCACGGCGCAATAAGTGCAGTTTCTGAATCCTGCTAGTCCTGCTGCGCACACAGACTGCTGTCAGTTTGGAGTGTTTTATATCTGCTCGCAGACCCTGCCTCCCCGCAGGCCAAGCTGCCAGCAGCACCTTGCTGCAGTGTCGCTACGTGCTGGACCCCGTAACATCTCCTCTGGTTCTTACATAGATCGGCTCCCCACTTCAATGACTGGGGAAGAGGCCTTGGAGAAGAGCAGATTAAGGAGTGCAGATTAAGAAACATCAAAAAAAAMCCCTGCATTTCCAGTTATGGAGGCAGAGAATAATCTTTTCACCAACATATCATTGCCTAATCCTCAATAACATACAGTAACATGCAGGGGTCTACTATAAAACTGGGGGCTAATGTGGGGGAATCTGAAGTGAGTGACCACTCTGACTCCATATCTTTTCTGTCCAATCCTGTCTAGTTCCAAGATGCCTGGTTGAAAAGTTTTATGCATAAACACAAAAGGTCTTGATACAATGCCCCTTCCTCCTCCCCTGGAATTCAACAGGAAATGCTCCCTCAGTGATCTTGGCATGCAATGCTATCATGACGGCTTCATATTTGGAGATATGGTGGTCACATTTTGGGCTGATGATGAAGCCACAAAAACCTGGCATGTTCTTGTCTTGATGAACAATCCTGGCTGCTGACTGGACACTACATTTAAGACAGGAAAAAAAAGGGTCAGTAAAAGCAGGTGAACTCCAAAAACAGCTCCATATCTAGAGTACTTATCTCCTGGCCTACTGTTCTGCCATGCTTAGTAAAGAGCAAGATAGCTCTGGTAATAGTTTTTAGGTGACTCTGGCAAATTAATCACATTCAGACAGGACTGGCAACTTCTGATGCATCGACTTTAGTTCTTCTGCTGAAAGAATCCTTTGGTGTCCAAACAGTACGCCAGTCTAATCAAAGTAAGTTCACCCTATTTCTCTACATGTTCCTCAAAGTCCAATACTGCTACTCCTATTTCTTTCATATGTGGACAAAGGTAGGAGAAGTGAATTAAATAAAAGCGAATATAATGGAAATAAGCAATCTATAATTGCTTATATTAATAAAAAAAGGTTATGCCTACATGAATCATATCAATAGTTCTTGGAAATAAAGAACATTTCCATTCTTGAAATATTTTGAACATGTTTCCTCCTGAAAGAAAGTATCTCAACTATTTCCTAGTAACCAGAGTTTGAATAAAGACTGGATTTTATATCATCCCTTCTGAGCCTTACTCCTATTTGAGTCAAGAAAAGTTAGCCACTAAGCCTATGTGTTGTCACCTGGAAACTTTCATAGCACACTTTTCTTGCCTTCAAGTGAGAAAGAAAATAGAAGTTCGTTTTAAAAGTCTGTATTTTCAAGTGTGATTTGGCCTTGTTCTTATTATTTTCTTCCTTCCGTCTTTTCTTTTTTGCTGTTTGGCCATTTCTTGGGGAAAAAAAACACCCTTCAAATAAACATGAATAAACATTCAAATAAACATCTGCTCATCAAGATTATCATCTTTTCACTGGTTCTTTTCCTTGCTATTTCACTGTTTAAACTTTGCAAATAAGGATATGAAAAATGAACTAGCATCATCCTAATTATTCCTTTATTTGCAGGATAAGCTAGACTAAATCTGTTCTCCAAGTCCTACTGAATTTATCACATCGATCATAAGACAGGACTAGAAGCAATGCAATCTCTTAAGTACACAAGATTTGACATAGCTGAATACGGTCTTTCCTGGGGTTGTGGCAGTACTAGCCTGAACTAGATCCCCAAGCCGCTCTTGACACCAGACTTTCAGTGATCTAAGGCCTCCTGAAGTCAACGGCAGCTTTGATGACACCTGAAGTCAGGCCAGGCACTCACTACCTCTGCTAGCCTGCTCACTCTACTCTCACGTGCATTTATGGCTACTCTTTTCAGAAGCTTTCTTTAAGAGTTTCTCACAGCACTTCCCAGGCTAGTCTGTAAAATTCCTAGCTCATTCTCAAAGTCAAATCATCGAAATACCAAACTCTCTTTTCAACTGCCAATATTTTTTATGAGAGCAATGGAACTGCCACCACAGCTTCTGAGCTTTTATAGTCAGAGATGGCTGTGACAGCCCAAGCAGCCTTTTTCCTGCTCTTCAGTCACACAGTCCTCTTATATGGAGCCTACTTGTTTTTCCTGCCCCTGGACTGGCTCTTGTCAGGTCGCAGACTGTGGACTGCTACCTTATCGAGCTGTCAGGGCTAACGTTCTTAATAAAACAGCAACCAGCTCATGATCTATAGTTATCTATAATTGCATACAATCATTTCTCAGTTCTGTGAGAGCCACAGCGCTTTTGGAGGTGTATTTTGTCTGTACATATTAGGGTGCAACAACTACAGATTTTAAAAGTTTATTAAGAAGAAGACCCAAGGAAATAGTAAACGATGAGTGTGGCTATACATGTAGGGAAGAGAGAAACATTTTAAATGGCAGCTAGGGAAATAAGAGGATAGGAAAAATGAAGTATTATTATTTTAAAGGTGTTGATTTTGTGTACATTTGAAATAGCAGCATTCTGCAGAAAGATACAGAAGTACTTACAAGACTTTTTCCTCCTCCCCACTCTGGTTTTGAAAAACATTTCCTTAGGAAACAAAGGGTTCTGTTAAAAAACAATTCTATTATTTTGAAATATGATGCCTTCCAAATACATTTGTTATTCAGAAAACAAAATACAGACAATCTGCAACTGGTTAGTGGACTACAGTTTTAGAATCAAGTAACTTAACTAACTTCCATCATTTATCCTGAATCCTGGGCATGTACTCAGTTTTATAGYCATTACCTGCATGGTGACACTGAGAGCAGCTGGGATTACTCATGTCAGGAGCTTAATCATTTATTTTCAAGGCATCTCTTTAGCTTCTGTAACTTTGAATGCCTGGGAAAACCCTTCTCCAAAGAATATACTTTCTATTAAATTTGCTGATTTTGCAAGACTGACATTATTGCTAGGTACATACAGAAAGGTAAGATTAGTAGGTAACAAAACCACAGGTTTAGGGAAGATGGTCAGCTGCTTTCTACCTCATTCATTTCACTCTGCCAATTTATGACTTTGAAGAGGATCCAGTCTGAAAAGTAGATGCAAAGGTCGGTAGGAGCTCAGTGACTGATGGGCTCATTACAGCCTCAGCCAGGCAGCTTCACCTGAAACAGCTGAGACCTGTTCAAGATCTCAATAAAATTCAATGATTGCTTTACCAGGTCCTTGTCCAGCTGGAAGAGGCAAAGTTTCCAAGGAATCTAAAAGTTAAATAAGGCATTTGTAGATAGTGATGCTGCCTGATTATCCTGTGTCAGACAGGATGCTAAGGCTTCACTCAGTGACATGGAGGTACGTATAAAGTCCGGAAAAAGTATCTTATTACATGCCAGCACAATTTTCACCTTGCTGTGATTCAGGATGAGCTAGGTGCACCTGATTTCTTGTCAGCATTCTGATATCTTAACAGCAGTAGCAATCGCATCCACTGGAATAGAGAGATGCAGATGTCGTCGTACTGCTGGAAGTAGCTCCAGTGAGGACCTGTCACTTCCTCCCCCAGCGGTAACTTCTGAAAATTATGGATCCTGATGGGGCCTGCAGCTAAGCTGCTGATCTCTGTGTAGCAATGAGGTAGCAATATAATTCACTGTATAGGCAGATGAGCTGAGACTTCCTAAACCTCAGAAAAAGTCAGTGGGAGAATCCAGAAAGGAAACCTGAAGCCTTTACTTCATGTTTACCCCGACTTGCCACAGTCTGAACCTGTGTCTGTCTTAGCTGTCCCTCACAGATGACCTGCTCCCTCTCCCAGCTCTCACAGAGAAGTTCTTTCTAATGAATTGACCTGAAAGCCATGCTTGTCTTATTTTCCTCTGTAAATTAGGATTGGGACACTTGACAATTTTGCTCATTCAGGCCATGGATGAAATACCACTTGCGATAAGATCTGTAGTCATGCAATGGCCTCCTCCAGCTCTGAAGAAAGAAGCACCAATCACGGCGCCTCCTAGAACTGATAAGAGAGGTTCAGACACAGCTATGGATCAGCTTCATTTAATCAGATCTTGGCTGTGAAGTGTCTCTTTTACTCCTCACACCTTCTGGCAGAAAAGACCACATGTAGACAGTGATAGTCTCACTACAAAAACATCCTTAGCCAAGCCGATCCTTACAGGCTGCCTCAAACACTATGAAATGTAAAAATCCTACTCAGACAGAAAATGCAATTAATGGGGAAGCATCACAGACAGAAGACAGAGAGAAGAGAAGGTCAGCCAACAAGGACATCCCTGCTGGAAGGCTTCACAAATGGGCTGTTCATGTGCTTTTGAATATCCTGCTCCAACAGAGGTGAACATTGCTTTTGAAGAACTGAGTTTACGCTGGTGCTAGAGACAGAAAAAGCTCCAAGTTCTAATTTACATTTGCAGCACCCCTTTTGCTTTCCTAAATAGTTCAAATCTGATTTCCTAATGACATTGTAATTTATGAACCATGCCATTAAAAGACAACACTTCAGCTGTGGATGACATTGTTTATCCTCTAGGGGAACATTTGCAGCATTAGACATAATATACATAGTCAATGTGTTTATGAAACGAGTACCAATTTTGTCTTCACGTTCCAGAAGATTTACTGGTTCAAATTTGCAGATTGGTGTCCTAAGTGTGAAAACAGTAGTTTGCACGTCATATGATATGCCGGTCTGATTTTATAGCAAAGTATTAGCACAACAGTTGTGAATAAACTCCGGATTTACAACACTACTAAGCTCTCCTAGAAAGGAAAACTTATAAAACTGTCACTTCCCTGGCTATGCTGTCTGAAGTTAGAGGATTCTGACACAGAACACTGCTAAATCCAAGGAGGCACTGGGTTTTCTGTCAACTTGGAGAGAGACAGGGCATAGCCCCAAAAAGGAGAAAGCTTTCCTGGAACTGAATTGTAAGTATTCACTGTAATCCCCTGCCTTGAGCAGCAGCCACAACTGGCAATCTTAGGGGTGACTTTTTTCTCACTTGTCAGGTTGATGGAAGGAAAGATGTGAAGGAAGAGATCTGTAAAAAGTGAGTTCCCTAGAAGCCTGCAGTGCCAATGAAATGATAAGAATGTTAATGTTTAAAAAAGCCTGAACATTTTGGAACAGAGCAGTACATGGACTTTATCAATCTGATGTTTTAATGAGGAGAAAAATGCCACCACTTGTTTGCCAAGCCAAAATCTCTCTGTTTCTAAGAATACCCTTGACATATCCCTAGATACAATCAAAGAAACATCTGCTCTGCTTCTACTCTGCTGTTGCTTCTGCTAAAAACCAGGGACATATTTTAAGAGATGTAAAAATGGACATTAGAGTAAATCAGCTTCCAGGTAATGCAGAGTTTCCAGGTAATTTGCAGAATTTGATTTGAATCTCCAAAGGCCTATTTTGAACAGAAAAACAAAAATTATCATAAGGCTTTCAGGCCCCTAATGAGGAGTACCTAGAATTTAATGGATTGAATAAAATAAATGGGATTTTCTAATCCATTTCATCATCCAAACCATTACTTTGCCAACCAAAACTCTGAGAGATTTGCCATCCAAAACACTATGTTTTTAAGGTACGCTTCCAGACATAGAGAAAATACAGCATCCAGCAAACTATATTCAATCTGAAAACTGGAAAAATAACTGTATTTAAAAATAACTGTAATTATACTAAGTATTTCAGTATGCAAAACATGATATGAAGTCATATTTCYGAAAGCATTTCCCAGTAAAAGGTACCTATACTAACACATCTGATTCTTGAACTCCTTTTCCAAAATCCTCTGGTCACACTCACAAATTTCATTCCTTTCCAAGTTACAGTGCTTTGTATTAACGGAAGATAAAATCATCAATCAGTAAAACAAAATACATTTAGTGACAATGCATTAAGAACAAATATATATAGTTACGGCTGCCAAAGAGTTAGCAGCCCTGCTTCACAGGAAATACAAAAAACACGCAGTGAGTAAAAAACATGTCATYGGCATCAAATTCTGATGAATTAAAAATTGAAAAGTGACAGCACTTTGAGCAAATTAGTTAAGTCATTCCAGACAATTGCATTGCCATGCATTATGTATATCCAATGTATTTTGTCAGGAGTTCTTGTCTTAAAATGTTTTGCATAGTCTTCAGGGCTTAGGGGATTTGTTGTTGACATTTTTTAAAAATCTTTAAAACACTACTCTTTTCCACTAGCCTAAGCCTGTAAAGCCTAAAAACAATTCTGAAAAGTATCTCAATGGCTGGAAGGTCCATTCCTCAAAGTGATCAAGGTGCTTAAAATCCCCAGCTTTCCCTAACCTCAGGCCTCTCAGGATTTCTTTTGATAATGAGAGTTCAATGCTGAGATCATTTAGGCACCTGTGAGCTTTTGACTTGCCTCACTGCCATCCGCACAACTCTCCAAAACTGTAAATCAGAATTATTTTCAAATGATCTAGAAWAACTTTCTCAAAAATAACGCATGAACATTACTATTCATTACTAGCACTTCAAAAAACCCTATGATGAAAGACAGAAGCGACTGCTGTAACAAGCTGCAGGGCACGAAATGTAGAATTTGGAAAACATCCTAGAGTATTTTTTTATAAAAGAAATCGCTTAGAATAGAGGGAATCAACTTAGAATAGATAATGGATAGGGAAAGAAGAATAGCTTCACTGGCAATCATTTGTATGATACGTTCACACCCATACGAACAGCACTAAACTGTCAGTACRTACGCAGTTATTGTATCATGCTAGGCAGCACGCTGGGCTTTTTTTCCAAGCGCAGGAAACCACTGTATGTTTTTTAGACAGAGTGATGTAGCAATCTTTAATGTGGACCACTCTACACTGCTTGACACATAACCAACTTTAACACTGTTCAAACTAAAGGCACTAAAGGAAAATACCAACTATATATGCTTGCCTATAGCTGACTACCTGCTGTTCTTGTAAGCAGCACCAGAGCAGCACCTTTCTAGATCCTGACTTATTCCTGACAGTCCCTTTAGCTAGTGCATACATTTAATGTACAAAATCTTATACGAAGTGATTTTGTATAGACAAAGGATCATGGTATGTATTTCTCAGAAATGTGGTCTCTGATTAGTAACATCTCTACAGGGAATATTACACTTCTAATAAAATATTTTCTTTACTTCTGTGTATAATATTTTCAAAATGGAACACACACAATGGACCTGGAGCATTCAGTAAATARAGTGGTATCTAAGTCAAGTGTATGCAGGCACCTATATACACATAATATGGAATCTTTTTCAAGGTCAAAAGGAAATATGTGAAGAACTGGCCCTAAGTCTTTGTAGGTAGCATAAGATACCTTTCTGAGCATACTCTGTAAGACAGTAAATAAATTTATCTTTTCAGTTACACTGCAGTTTACAGATTAGGAACCTACTAGATAGATGGGGCCTTGTCCAGATACTACTTTTAGCATGGCGATAACAATACTGAACTTTAAGGAGGACAGTGAAATTACACTTATCTATTCCCTCAGTATCTTCTAAGCCATATTTCCTGTACTAATGAAGCTAACATTGTACTTTTGTCAGCACAGCAGGCTCCAGGGTGAGTGGAAGAGAGAAACATCATTTGTCCTCAGCTTTCACTCAGCTTGAAACAAGCCACCAGCATCTTTTTGCCCCTTTAAAAATATCTTTGATGGCGCCCTCTCCCCATTTCAGATACTCAGGTATTTTCTAAACATTATCACTTTTCATATAAAAGCTCTCTAAACATCTGGCCATTTTCTTTATGGTTCATAAAGCAAAAACTCTCGAGGAAGCCACTGACACTTCCATCTTGCAGAGCTGCAAACCCCACTTTTCCTCCTGACTGTTACAATCTTCCCTGCTGTTTGGAAGGTGGGAACTAAACCCCTTCCCATGCCTTCCCATTTCTGAGCCTGTTAGTCTTCTTCTGAGTGATACTTTTGAGTTGCCATTTTCCTCCTAAACAGTTAATGAGCTTCCTCTGTGTCACTCTTCCTATTTCCCCCCTCTCCTATCTCTTCCTTGCTTAAGAATAGTAATTTAGCATTCATTAACAATAACTAAACACCTCACATGCAAACAGCAAAGCTGGATCAATTTTCACCACAGTCATATCATGGGATGTTGTTTCTCAGCTCTCTCAATCTTCCCATTTGTAATTTAGGGCAGAAATTCTCTCTTCTTTTCTCTCAGGAGCCCAGTACACAGGCTGTCTATCCTGATTTTCACCTTTGCGCATTATCAGACTAGAAGTATTGATTACTGGAACTTACAGTTATTGACAAAGGCCCAATTTTCCAACACTTTCATACTAACTTTAGATATGAACAGCTCCACAGAAGTGGGACCACTGCCATAATTGAGGAAAAGCTGAAGTGTCTGGAGAACTAAAATCTTTATTATAAGCAATAATTGGAGAAACAAAACCCTAATTTTCAGATGGTATGAAGTTCTTGCTTTTTTTGCCTTGAAAATAAAGAAAACTGACTGAACACTTCTTTATAGCTAATTTTTACTGCTATAGTTTTTTTCCCCCTAAAGAATCTTACACGATTGCAGACTATATGAAAGACATAAATCAAATGAATGACTATGTGTTAAATGCTCACTACAGTGAGATGTGCAATTACAGATAGCTCTGATATCCTGTAAACAAATGTGCTCAAAGCAAAAACCATTCTGGCTCCAGCTGCAATATTTTGAAAACACATTGCTGGTATCACCTAAATAAATACTTTGACCATTAGAGTGGAAAGGGTGACACTTCAAATTGTGTTTGGATACAAAATTTAAAAAGCTTAAAAACTATTCACCAAAAGGAAGACGCTTATCCGGAGCATAGGACACATTTATTTTCCATAAGTGCACTAGATGACAGGAGGAGTCTAAGCCATTTTACAAGTGATTTAATAGACGAGACAGCACATATGATACACTCCATCTTTCTGAAGTCACATAAAGGAAAAGACAAAAAAATACAAACAAAACTCCCCATAAACTTCTTTCTTCATTATTCATGAAGGCCATATATCGTGACTTACAATTTTTGTACCTTAAGCTGTTTTTTTTTTTTTAAACTGTGGTTTCTTAGCATTATATACAGTCACAATGGTCCTGATATTTTATATCTTTTATTCTCATTATAATGCAGACCATATATAAGATAAAGCAGTGTCATTTCTTAGTCATTACAAGAGTAAACTTTGGCTTTAAGCATATGCTTATATTCTGCCAACAATACATTAAAAAAGACAAGTAATACTATGGGACTGTGAAATAATATGGGTCAAGATTATGTCTAGTAAAGGTGATACACTTTCAATGTCTTCAGGTTTGAGAATTAAACACATATTGAAGTGAGGAAACACAAAAATAAAAGCTCAGCACAGCAATCCTACAGAACAGAGCGCTTACTCCAAGTTTTATCCTGGCAGCTGTCAAGCAGTTAACATTGATGAAAGTGCCTACAGAACTATAAAGCATTATTATTACGTATGTCATGCCCAGAATTCTTTTTACCTGTATAACATGATATACTAGAGCAGTTTGGATATGAAATATTTCTAAATCACTACAATAAATCATAGCTAACTAAAACGCCACAGTGCTGAAAGGAAGTGCTAGAATTACTGCCAATGCTAGTACTACGAGAAATCAAATCTGTCACATGCTATACGCTTAATATATCTCTCTTTCGTACCCACTTTAAATTGTAAAGAGGCCGTCAGAAGCAATGAAACACCTCATTACAGATACTATTACTTAAATTGAAGGATGTCAAACAGTGGCAAATTATTCTTCTAAAGGCTTGATTACTTCAAAAGGCAACGAGCACCAAAATAACGCATGTCTGCTAGAACTAAAACGCAGAATGTTCTGTGAGCAATATTACAAACACAAGATAGTTCGAATGTATTTTAGTATTTTTGTCACAATAGCCTCACATCACTTGATCAATTTAAAAAACTCTGAGAAATGACAAAATGTGCTTATCTGTAATTTCTATACACATTTAAGGATAAAGGTAATATTTCAACTAAAAACTACACAGCCAGATGACGCCAACTCTAATATTTGACCCATATGGAAAGATTGAAGGAACTGGGGTTGTTTAGTCTAGAGAAAAGACGACTGAGGGGTGAAATGATAACAGTCTTCAAATCAGCAGCAGTGAAGAGGGGAACAAATTGTTCAGGCCTAGGGAGGATGGAACAGGAAATAATGGTCTTCTCTTGCAGAGCCTTCCCTGAGTTTGCTTTTTTTTTTTTTCTATATGGAAACTGCCTGCACAAATCCACAGTGAATTCAGTGTGGTTTTCAGGAGACCGTATTCAGTCTGCCTGTATAAACAGTTCACAGAGACCTTCAAAATCTTAAAGGTAGTTGTGAATAATGAAATCAGAAAAATAAAAAAAAACACACAAAATTTTTGACATATTATCCTCTAGTCTCATTATAAGGATTTCTTTCTTTTCAGTTAGTACAAACCCTATTGCTTGTCTAACTTTTGTCTACTTTCAATTTGATAGTCATGACATCAACTTCCCAGGGAAAAGAACATGCAGTTGCTCCTTTAGGGTCAGAAAAAAGATTTTCTGTGTAAAACTGAATTTTCATGAACATATTACACTTTTGTCTCTTTTAGAGATTTTTCTCTTTAAATATCACTTAATCTTCTTCCAAAAAATATTTAGCAGCATCACCACTATGCATAACCTTTCCAAGATAATGTAAAACAGATCCTGTCTCATCTTGCTATTTTTAAATCTCTTCAGTGCTAATAAGAGTCCATGTCTCATTTCTTCCCCCTCCCTGCCCCCACCAATACTAGTATCTTGTACATGGATAAAATACACTTAAATTTCCAAAAACAGAGCAACCACTCCCCTAACCCCAGCATTTCTACTGAGAGAGAGTAAATGAGTGTAAAGAAAACTCTGGGTAGTACAGCAGGTAGTAACGATCAGCATATCTGCAGTGAATAAACCCTTCCATATTAAAAGTATTAAAAGGAGCCACAGAGCCAGACCATCTTTTCTTTATTGTTCTTCCAACTCATTGCATGTCCCTCTGCACCTCATGATCTGAGAAAAAATGTACTACTCGGACTGACTTGCTCTGAGAGAATAAAGTCTTATGGGTAATATTTTTCTTCTTGCAAATTCAGAACTTAGAATTAGTTACTGCTCCATCTTTTCCTACATTTCTGTCAACAATCTCCTTGTGACTTGCATCCATCTGGAACAGAAAAAGAACTCTATCCCTATAGGTCTCTTCCCACTCACCTCAAAGCCTAAAAATATTACCTTCAGAGTGCTGGAGAGTACTAACACGCTTATATATGCTTTAAGAGGAACCTTTTTCCATTTTTATCATACACCTCTGAACATCTTACAGTCAATAACATGTCTTCATTAGTATAAGCACAGTAAATACAACTTAAGAGCAGATAAATATTGAACAGGTAGCTATAATAAAGGTGGATTATAGTGATAAAGATGGATGGAAAGTTTCAGTTCTACTCTGATATTTAACAAAGAACAAGAGTGTGAAATACATCAACCACTAACAGGAGGATCAAAGGAGGACTCCTATACCTATACCACATTAACTAGTTTGGTTTTAGCTTTGAAACAAACAGATCTAATTAGCTAAAGAGCAACCAGGTAAATGTCTTGAATCATACCCTAAAGCCCTACAGCTCCCAATGCTAGAAGTGAGTCAGTGCAGGCAAGGCTTCAGAAAAGCCCCTACTTTTACAGAATGTCAGGCCCCACTGCATAGGTCAGGTGCCAAAATTAAGGTCCAGATTAGTCCAGGTGTTTTTTTGACCCATGAGTTCCAACCATGGGTATTTTACAGCTCTTGAAAAACAGGGATTTATTAGAGTCAGTCTGATGACTAAATGAGATGCTAAATGAGTTAAACTTGGCCTTTCAGCTCCAGTGCCAGGTAATGGGGAATCACTAAGCACCGTTCTCTGCAGTGCCTGCTAACTGAGTTTTTACTAGAGTCACCTGATGAAAAATCTCATTGCTATCAGATGTACTAGTGCAGGCAGCAGGTGGGGCAGAATGGATAACAGCAAAGACATGCAAAAACCTGAGTCTACGACCAGTCTGTAGTCAAAGGTACTCGAGGGCTTGCCCATGGTACATTTTAGCTTGAATCGGGAGGGCACTTTTGAAGTGAAGCTTTCAAACACCCTCACTTACTGTGCTGTGGTTCCCAGTGCCGAGAGGCCTTGGCATGCACAGACTGGATCCCTTCCAGATGAAACGAAACCAGAAGACACACTTCCGCAGTGCACCCAACACACATCAGCTGCCAACAGACATTTGGTCTACCACACAGGGCACCTGAAAAGCATACGGTGCAAACATCAACTTCTCAGCACCAAGTGCTTTGTCCTACACATCTCCCCCTACTACTTWCTAATGCAGGCACAGCCTTAAGCTGACCAGTTCAGTGGTGGTAACGGCGCAGCTGCAGCAGCACCAAGCTCATCCCCACTCCACCTGAGCTCTGGGCTGGCTTTGCAGCCCGCACCAAACCCTGCCTGAGCCAGAGTTACACAGTTTAATCCTGAATACGTTTACATATACCAGTGTCACCCTTTTGCTTGCAGTGTATGAATATCTATTAATTATTTTTCTTTCATATCCTGTAGCTTGGGAGGCCACAAATTTCAGTGCGCATTACAGTCTGCAAGGTTTTCAGGGACTGTAGCAGCAACACCATTAGGAGAGCTCCTAAATGGAGACAGCTTTTGAGCAGAGAAGGCAACAGGGCTAAAGCTAAAATCACTTGCTAGACTAAGAGCCCTTTCCCCTGTCCTGGCAGGCAATGGTTCGGGAAAGGCAGTGGTTCACGTTTGATGAATTCAGTTTGGTGCAGCTCTTTCCTGATTGAAGCAAAGGGTACAAACGCAGGCCCCGAGCTGTGCGCTCTTACTGCTAAGGCAAAGGAAACCAAAAAGAGGCTTATTATTCCAGTTTCCACATCTCCCAAACACCCTTCAGGCTTGCGTTGCTCCTCAACACGTTAAATACCTCAGGGATAACAGAATAACGATCCATTTCCAGGCTCCCCTGAAGGGTGCCCGCTTGGGCTACTCCACCCACACTTGGGATCACCGAGGAGCCGCGGGGCGCCCCTGCGCACCGAGACGGCCGCTCCACCGGGCCAGCTCGGGGCTCCCCGGGGCGGCTGGGCCCTGGCAGGGCCTGGGGGCGCCGCCGCCCCCCAGCCCCGGGCGGCCCCTCACGGCGGGGGGGACCGTCCGAAAAGGCGGCAACGGCCGCGCGCCTCCCCCCTMCCCTCCGGCCCCGCGCGGAAGCTAAGCAGGGCCGGGCGCGGAGGGCGGACCCGCGCGGCGACGCCGCCGCCGCCGCCGCCCCTGCCCTCCCCCGCGCCGCCACATGGCGCGGGCGGAGCCGCCGGGCCGGGTTGGGCCGCGCCGCGGGCGCAGGCGCAGCGCTCGCGTCAGCGCCATGGCCGGTGGGGCGCCGCGCCCGGCGGCGGTGCTCGGCGCCCTCGCTTGCCTCTGCCTGCTTGCCCGGGCCCCGGCGGCCGCGGGCTTCAAGAAGAGGGGACCCAGCGTGACGGCTAAGGTGACTCCCGCCCGGCCGGGGCGGCGGGTCGCGGCGCAGCGCTCCCGTTTCGGCGTGTCCCCGCCCCGGGGTGCAGCAAGGCTATCGCGGCTTTAAGGGCCGCGGTGCGCGGCCGCCGCGCGGGCAGTGTTTGCCATGAGCTGGCTCGTCTTGTTGGGTTTGGGTTTTTTAAACTCTGCTTTGTTTCTTAACTCATGCAGTGTTTTTTTTCTCCTTTGCTAAAACGTGAATTGCCTTATTGCTACCGTGTTTTCCACCGCCTGGCTCATACCTGACCGTGACAGACTTACAAGCCTGGGTCACGTCTAGCTCCTCTGACACTGCCTGAATTAAAACGCAGTCAGCGCTTGAGGTCACCAAGCAGCTCCCATTGCTCGACGTGACRTGCTGTTTCAGCGTGCGCTGCTCTAAAACCTGTAGGCGGCAAACAAACTTGACTTGGATTTGCAGCCGCCTCTGCGGAGCAGGAAGGGATTTGCGTGGGGACGGGCGGGGTGGCCGTGGGCGAAGCTGCCCGACAGACGGCTGGACACGCGGCCGGGCCAGGCCGGGCCAGGCCGGGCCTGGCGGTGGCGAGGCGGCGGCGCTGCCCTGGCGGGAGGCAGAGTGTGTGGCATAGCCTGTCTTGGGGCATCTGCGCTGCCCCTTCTGCACCTGCCCTAGGTCTGTCGCCCCGTTCTGCGATGGAGAAGCCAGAACTGCAGCAGCGCTCGAGGTGCGAGCGCCCAGCGCGGGTGCACACCGGCGCGTCGTTACGTCTGGCTCTTGTCGTCCCTTTCTCATAATTTCTGAGATCCAGTTTCTTTCTCCGACCTTCATGAGCAGTGAGTCAGACTTCTCATCAGGCTGCTCCAGGTGACTCCAGGTGTTGTTTCTGAGTGGTAGCTTGTTTAGGACCCCTCACTGTAAAGTAAATGTAAAGTCTCTTTTCCATATACAGTACTTTGTATGTATGGGCTTCATTTCATTTATCATTATATTATCACTGGTCACTAAGAATCATGGTATCTTTCTTTCACAGTCAACTTTTTTTTTTTCAATCATGAAGTAATTATTGCACATTGTAAATAAGATTAAATGTTTATATAAATATAATAATAATTTTCCTTTTAAGAATTTTTGGTGAAGAATCTGACCAGACAGTTTTGGAAATTCAAGCTTGCTGTGTTGACCAGCTCACTAGTATCTACATGCTCACTGACTTTTCAGAGAACTTTAAAAGATTTGCTTAAAAGAAGATGGCTTCTCTCTGCAAAAATGACATCTAGGGCTACCATATTTCCTTATAGGATTTCCTGGCCAGAAATATGCACAGACACGTTACGTAGTACATAATCAGGAACTGCAGTGCTTTCCAAAAGCACCGAACACGTAGCACAGGTATGGGGAGTGCTAACAGGAGGCCAGGAACTTACTTTTTGTTCACAAATGCAGAATAAGCCCAAGCAATGCTGCTTAGAAATGCTGAGCTGGCCGCTTATGTGCGTAGCTCCACCACGCGTGAAGCCTTCTGCTTGGGTTAGGTTTACCCATGTGAGTGACTGGACCTCGCTGTGCTCTGTAGAAGTGTTTGATGTTCCTACCCAGGAATATTGTATAGAAGGCCCAGTTGCATTGCCAGAGCCTTATGTAGCGCAGGCAGTCCCTCTACCTAGACAGAATAAGATGTGTTTAGAAAGCCTAGGCATATGTAGCCCTTGCCTAGATAGGCCTAGCTGCAAAATTCAGCAAGGTATGTCTACAAACACATTAAGAAATTAATGAAAACTTGCTCTTAATACTTTGTGAGTCACACATTGAAGAAGTATGTTGCTGGTGCCAAGTGCCAAGGAAGTGGATGAGGTGTAGCAAAAGGAATTTTATTTTCTTTATATATCATTATAAAGTTATCCAAAAGTTCAACAAGTCAAAGCCACGTGGAAGATCAAGAAATGGTAGAAATGTTTTGCAGGAGAGCGTGAAAGAAACATTCACATTGGAGAGAGACTGTGGTCATTTATTATCGTTATTGGACTAATTTCGTAGAGTAATACTTGGTTGAGTGCCACAAGGAACAACAAATACCACATCATAGGAATACGCATTGCTGTTTCCTAGAAGTTTTAATAGTCTTTATGTAACTTTTTCTGAACTTCAGAATGCCTCATTTCCTGACAGCTGTTTCTATTTTCAGTAATCATTGGAACATTTTTGCATGTTCAAATATGCATTGATATATTCTGAAATATGTTAAAATGCTTTTTAACTCATTTGTCTTTTTCAAGTATTCTTTTTAGCGACGTCTATGCTGAAGCTTTTAGGCAATGAGCTCTCTAATGCAGCCTCGTTATTTCTCTGGGCAGTTCTGAATTCATATTTAGGAAAACAATTCCCTGCTTTAGCAGTAAGGTTTCATTCCCTTTGTTTGACAACTGAATTAAATTTAGGCTTTCATGTAGAGTTGATCATGTACATACACACTAATGCCTAGAACAGCGAAGACTTAGTGGATAACAAACTGTCTTTTTTGGGAAGTGTCTGTACTATAGTTCCTTGAAATTGTTCATGATGCTGGAATAGCAGCATTGTTCCTCCTTACTTTCATATTTCATCTTTTCTATACAGTTTCCATACTGTGCCTTCTAAACACATGCATATCTGGAAAAAAGCTTCTTGAACCTTACCTACAAACTTATGACAGAGCAAGTCCCACTGAGCACTTAAAAAGGATAAGAACCAAAATGTATAATCAGCAGGTCTCACACAGTATTCTGCATAATCTGAAGTCAGTAGCTCTGAGATTTTTCTTAAACAGCACCCTCAGCAGCTGAAGGATTCGATTAACATAGACCAGCCAAAGGCTGTGTCTTACCATTTTAAGCTTTCAAAAGCTTGGCCTTTTTACTGCGCTCATATTTGTATCGCTTTTGTTTTCTTCACCAAAACATCCAGGTGTTCTTTGACGTGAAGATTGGCAACAGAGATGTTGGCAGAATTATAATTGGATTGTTTGGAAAAGTTGTCCCAAAGACAGTGGAGAACTTCGTTGTGCTGGCAACTGGAGAAGTATGTCTGCAGTTTTCTTTCACCGTGTACTCAAATTTGGTCTGGGAAGTAAATATTTGTTAAATGCCGTTTCAAGTGTGAACTGTCCATCTTAATTCAGTGGAATCAGTGAGGGAGAGAGCCATCCCAGAGGCCTTGAGGTCTTGTGTGTATCCCTAAAGCCTTGCAGCTTTATTGGCAAAATGTGAATGTGAGGTGTCACCTCAGTCTACCCATAGCTTGCAGATCTAGCAGGCAGAAATACTGCAATCAGTAAGTACATCAGTCAAAGGAAGATACTTGCTTTCTTCACCTGAGTAATACTTGCTCTGTGCCAGCACAGCCCACCTGCATTCACCTGCATTTCAGTTTAATTTGTTTTCTGTTGGTGTTTGTCTCAGGTTGTGGTATATTCTGCGAGACCTGACCATTCACAGCATGTGCCTATTCCCATATGACTGTATAGGACTGGATGTTATATTCACTTAAARAATTATTTCCTTTTCTTAGAGAGGATATGGATACAAAGGAAGTAAATTTCATCGTGTGATCAAAGACTTCATGATTCAAGGAGGGGACTTTACAGTTGGAGATGGATCAGGAGGTAACATGCTCAGTATCTTCCAGCTTCCCTGTTACCCCTTTGAATGCTTACTGAAAAGAYGGGTGAAACAGCATTGCCTCTCCTTCTTTCAACTAAAGTAAATGAAGAAAACATTTCTTTTAGAAGCATCCAGAACAGTTCTAAGCATCTTGGTGCATTAGCTGCATATATTTGGATTACAGATTATTTGTATGCTTAGGGCTTCCCCTGCCCTCAGTTCTTGCAGATAGATCATCTTTTCTGTCTGTTTCTGCTCTGGCTGTGTGCTTCTGCTCCTTCCCCCCAGTACTCGCTGCATCTCTGCATGAACCAGTTTGAGTCATCCAGCAGAAAACTAACCTGGAAGGAAACGGTGACCTGCGTGGAGGGAAGGCACACAGGGAGGGCACAGGCTGACCTCTCCCTTTGGCTCACCCAGCCTGGTGGAGCTCTCTGAAGTGTGCTAAGGGAAGGAATTTCAAAACAATGGTAGAGAAATTAGAAAATGAGGATTGTGCCCCTCCCCTTTTTTCTCTTAATAAATTAAAAACCATAAACTTACCTTTGGTCTGGCCYTTTATACTTAGGTTCTGGCCATTTACATTGCTTCTCTCTCCTGAGCTTCCAGGAACGAGGTCAGCCAGTAGGCACTTCGGAGGGCAATCCCAGTGCAGCACGTCTCGCATTGCATCGCGTGCCTTCCAGCTTCTGAGCTCTTCTCTTCCTTTGCCACCATGTTCTTCAGGCGCTACGCTTTGAACTTTCTGCACACAGTGTTAGCGACTTCCCCATGGGGACAGAACGGAAAACACGCGCAATGTATGCTTTTCCTTGCAATTTGAACAATGGGGAAGGCTAACACACTAAAGGCACAGTTTAGCATTAAGGTAGACAGTGTTTGTTTGCCTGCTAATACTGTTTGTTGGGATAGTGTCTGGTGGTGTGTTGGGAAGTGTCTCACTGTTAGGCACTGTACAAATAAAAAATGAGACAGCCTTCTCTTTTCAAAATTATGGTGGTTTAAACATGACGCTCATGTTTTTTCTTCTAAACTATTTTAGGAACATCAAAATCCTTATGTAATATTTATACAATTCCACACTGACTCTTTTAAGCTAACTTTCATTTGGTCTCTGTATTTCTAAACATGTCTAAAGCAATTTAATGTACTAGGGGAAAARGTTATAAAATTAAATATTAAAATTATCACAAAGCACGGTTACCTTATTTGATTGGCCACAACTACCTAATCTAAATTTGCTGAAAAGGGCAAAGTATAGTATTACTTAGTGATGTATATAAGCAGGACCTTTGAAGATACTCAGCTTACTTGTTAAATTCAGAGGCTAAAGGTTGATCAGCTTTAAATATTCTCTCATTATAGTTGGTGTTTTAGCTTTCCTTTTTCTTTCCTCTACATACAAAGTACTTTTAGTTACGGATCACCAATGACGTAGCAATGATGGCGCTGCATTTACTCAACCTCTGAATCTTCTCAAGTCCTGAATTTATACTTATTTTTTTCCATTTTTGAACAAAAAGGGGATTTCTTATTTATTTATTTATTTATGCTTTCTTATTTTGTGTCATAGGAAGGAGTATCTATGGAGAAAGATTTCCAGATGAGAACTTTAAACTCAAACACTATGGAATTGGATGGGTTAGCATGGCTAATTCTGGCCCAGATACTAACGGATCCCAGTTCTTCATCAGTGTGACAAAGCCTTCCTGGTTGGATGGAAAACATGTAGTATTTGGCAAAGTCCTCGATGGAATGGTAAGTTAAAAAATAGCGGTAAGATTACTCCAGGAAAATCSGGACAAATTTCAGGGCATTATATCTCTGTGGGTGTAATTTATCATACCATTGTCATTCAAAACAGTTTATTGTTTGTTTTCCAATGTGGACAAGATAGAAAATGTATGTGAAGTGCTTAAACTGGAATTAAAATGGCAAGTGGTGATTACAGAAATGGAAACTTAAATCATCCCTTTGGCTTTCCGATTTCTTCTTTTAGACCACTAACCATCAAAATGACACCTTTACATACTACACATTGGATAAATTCAGGTCTGTCTTTCACTAACCCCATTAACCATGAAATAGCTGTGTTTCCACAAGCTAAAATCTAATTTTGTAACGTGCTAGTTGTGGGTAACACTTCCACTGTTCAGGCTTTTAGAAGATGTGAATGTGAAGCATACAAACATATATATTCAGATCTGTTTAAAAAGAAAAAAAAGAAAGATTTATAACCAGCACCCTCAGAATGTACAGCTGCAAAACTGAACAAATATCTGATTGCAGTGGACAGACAGAATTTCAGTTTAAGAAATGGTGCTTCCAACTGACTATACTTCTACTAATCTGGCTTTTCCTTTAACTTACTCCTTTAATGGATTTTGAAATGAATGGGGAAAATATGACCTGTTGCATTGATCAAATCTATGTGGAGTTTGAAAGCCTCATCAAAACACTCCTCCCTTGCCCCACACCCTTTGTATTGAATTCAAGTCTCATCAGCTACAGTAGTAATTAAAAAAAATTTGAGGAGAGTTTTAGGCCAGAGGTATATTAATTGTCAACTATCTAAAGCCAGATACTGGAGAGCGTGGTGCCCACTCTTAATGTCTGGGCATAGGTTATATGAGAGTAACAGGAGTCATCAGACTTTTACCAGCACAATTATGCTGTATGATCAGAAAAAAAACTACTGCTCATCCTTTATGATCTCTAGATTCAGTTGCTGCTCATAGACCACAGAGAGACTTTGTGTTTGCTAGGTCGATCATTTGAAAGGATATTTTCAATTGCTCCTTTCTAACATTTTTGCTGGCTGGAAGTTCTTACAGAAGGGCACGCAGCCTTCCACATTGGTGCTGTCAACTGCGTGTGAGTTGCAGAATGGTAAAATTGATAGCATGGAAAGAGAGTGTCTGTGGGAACTCAGTATGGCAAAGGTCTTTGTTCAGAAGTTGCTTAAAAATAAATAAATAAATAATGCTAAGAGCATTTAGTTATTTACCTGGTATTGCACTTGAGCCACAGGAGTTTCCTTGGCTAAACTGAGGTTTTTTTTTTTTTTTTTTTTTTTTAAACAGTCTGTGGTGCACTCGATAGAGCTTCAGCAGACAGATGAACACGATCGCCCCCTTCAAGACTGCGTGATTGTGAACAGTGGCAAAATAGCTGTAAAGGAACCATTTGTAGTTGAAGTAGGTGACTGGTGACACCAGCAACCAGAATGGTTAATGAAATGTAATCATTTTTCTTTCAGGCCTAAGTTTTTGACTGATCTCAATTATCCATTGCCTTTTCTCCTCAAAACATATGAGACTATATGTAGACAATACTTAACCATAATTTTATGTATTTGGTAAATGTTATTTCTTAACAATTTCATGGAAGCTTTATTCCTTGGAATTCAAGGCATATCCCACTAAATCCTAGAACTTGCAGAAAATTTCTTACATGAAAGATTTCAAAGTATTTCTATCTTTTCAAAGGTTTGAAATAGTTATTTTGTTTTTCTTAGAAATTTTACAATATTCCATTTTATTTGAAAACACTTTCTGTGAGAATATCTGCATTTTTAAAGATTCCTGTAAAAAGGTAAAATATTTCAAATAAATACTTAATAAAGAAAGAGCTGCTTTTTTGCAAAAGGGCTTTTTTCTAATCTCTGTTGAATCAATTAATGATGTAGGGGTGCTTTTTTCCAAGAAATAAAAGGGCAGGGATGGTAAATCTCTCTAATCTCCTTAATGTGTCAGATAAAGTCCCTGCTGTCTTTCAATAAAAGATTGTATTCAGATACAATACTGTAATCGAGAGAGTGCAGCTTAGTTTATTGTTAAATAAAATCGTTGGTTAGAAACTGATTTAAAAAGCCCTTGTTTTACAGCACAGTAGATTTTATAACACATAAGTAATCATGTCATTCAAGATACAGCTCCAAAACACTAACTAAAAGTGTTGCTGTACGCTGGAGATGCACCTTTAAGTTCATTATTTTTGTAATGCTACTTAAATACCCTTAGCCTTACTCCTTAACTGGTAGCTTTCAAACAAGTTTAGCCTAAGATACCACTTAGACAGCTGTACTACATTTTTTTAACATGTTAATATTTTCCAGGAAAGAGATATGGATTTTCTCCTTTGTGTTAAAATTTAAGATAGATGAGCCGATGCCTAGATCTGGTAATGGATTCACTCACCTGCAAACTGGGTAGCATGACACTTACTTACCTTTTAAGTAAGTGGACAGCATCCTGAAGCTCATGTGAGATAACCAGATTTTGAGGGCTGTGGGGGAAGTGAGCGCTGCAGAGAGGGGGCACCAATCGCCCAGCCCACAGTGTGTAAGTACCTCCTGCCACCCCGCCTCCCAAGGGAACAGGAAAACACTGGGGCAGGGATTTACCTGGGGTCCTGCACCCTAGCACTTGATTTGTAGTTGCAGCACTGCTTCTGCTGGTTCACCATCCACAGCCCCGGGGCCTCTTCTGAAGGTAAGTACTGACACTTTTTGCAAAAACCTGTGGAAGGATTACTCTCCTCTTCAAAATGGAGCCAGAGGAATGGAGAAAGCCTCCGAATTTGCCTAGTACTAGGCAATCAGGCTTTCATTTTACCCCTGTTCAGGTTGTGCTGTGTATTTTTTCCCCTACTAATGTTCAATGTAAAAAGTCACTGAAAAGCTGCACTGAGAAGCAGTGTTTGGAAATAAAGAGCAAGAATACCTTGTTCTCCCTCATCCAAATAGCTTTGCACTAGTAGCTAAAAACACTTTCCTGGAGGTTAATCCCTCAGACAGTGGAGAAAGTTCTACCACCGAAACAAAGGCTCTAATCACAGGTGTCCTTTTTAAACAAGTCCTAACTTTTCATCATCCCCAAGCAGCTTTAAAACAGATTACATAGTCAGCAGGAGGCAACCCTTGCTTCTCCAGGATCAGATTTGTGTTAGTGCCTAGCTTTGCCATTACTGTTTTTGTGCAACATTCCCTTCCTCTGTTTAATGCAATGAATTACTGGCTATCCAGCTACACTGAAAAATGTTTAGCTTTTTTTCCAAGATACACAATTTTATAAATCTTCAGATAGCATGGTGCTGAGAGTCTTAAATGAGCAGACACCCAAGTATTTTCTCATGCTTCATGTGGAGATGTGAGTACCACCTCTGATGGTGCAAGCTCTGAGAAATGTCCTATTTGAACAGATATGCACACGAAGTACATTCATGTTCTATTAATTTATTTTGTAATGTCCAGTAACACAAATTTCCAGTTAAATCTGAACATAAATATACATTTTAGTTTGTTATTTTACTACTTAATCTTATTCTTGCTTCAGCTTATCACAAAGTCGTATGCACTGATTCATAAAATGTTAAGATATGGAATACAGTCTCAAAGAGTAAACATACACAAACATTAGATGTCATAACTGAATGAGATTAATAAATGCCATGTAAAATCTTCTGGTAGATAAAATCCTTTAGACTAAAATCTAGACAACTTCCTGGAAGAGAGCTATGTGTTTCAAAACTTATAAGCATGTTTTCTAATAGAAACTCTCCATATATGTGCATTGGCTCTTTTCCAACCTAATATTAAGGAGCAGTTTTAAAATAACTTAAGAAAAATGAACAAAATACTTTTAAGTTACTTTCCATTTCTTCTTGCTTTTAAAAATCACTTTTTTGCAATCTCTCACATACTCTCTTCAGTGCCAGCACTTTCAATCCATCCACTGCCAGCAATGGGTAATGTGCTGGGAAAAATCCTGGTGCAGAAAGGTTTAGTGTAATTTATGACAAAAATCCAGAAATAGTAAAACTTTCAATTCTTTTCAAAGTTTAGTGTAATTCAGTGTATGACTTTCAGCTTTTAGTGTTAAATAGTTAGAGCATGTCTATATATAAGGTTTAAATAACTTCAAAACTGTTGTTTCCATATCTTTTTTTTTAAAAAAAGCAGCAGTTACGACATTGATTTTATTTAAAAAGATACAATGCTTGAACTTAAAATGAGGCTGTCTCTCTTCCTTCTGAGCATAATTATCACATCCCAGAATTTTATTCCCATTAATTCCATTGAACATGACTTGGAGACTTGCTTCAGCTTCTTCTAGCCACATGCCGCTTCTACCTGGGCAGTAGATGAGGATAAAATATTCCATGCAGAATGCCTTCTATAACTACATTTGGAAAGTCATCTGAAAAAAACAAATAAAAAAACCCCTTGCTTTCTTATCCATGTCAATACAACATAAATGCTTTTGTGGAACTTAACAAGGTATACTAGGCCTTAACAAGGCCTAGTATAATTTAGGTTATTGCATCACTCAACTGTTTATCCGTGTTGGGGATGTGCTATTAGTAATGCTGTTTCAGCACTAAAGCCACTTTAGTATAGCACTGGGCATTGTATGAATGCGCTGCCAGATTTGTAGCTTATTGATTTAAAGGGATGTTCTAATACTTAATGCTGCTAGGCTCCAGCTCTTTATCTGAATCTTTTCTCACAAGGAAGATGGATTACACTGGCAATTCAATTTCTAACAAAATCTCAATATACTTGAAGGAATTCCAGGATTGCTACTGGGAATACTTCAGAGCTGTTTTTCCATTGTGGTTTACAGCAATGTTTAGACTGAGCAGACTTGAGGATGCCTATACCATCAGAGATGATTATTTGAGACAGGAAAATTTTAGGCTGTCTAATCAACGTAAAATGTCACATATGTTACATAAAGTCATCCTATAATATCTGAAGGAGGAAAAAACACTATATTCTTACCACAGATGTAGCAGAAACTGACACTTTTCATGTTAAATTTACCATGAAAGGATTACCCAATGCGAGACAATAATAGACCCACACAGAGGAAAGGCAGGATGTACATTACTAAAGTGAAAACATTTTTCAAATGCACCAACTCCTGCCTTCTTAATGAAGGGGTTACTTTAACCACTGGGCATTAAGAGCAAGAATTTCTGATCTTATCTTACGATCCTAAAACAGCCAAAGAAATGGGTTTGCCTAGAACACATTTCAGAATAAACAGACTGTATCTCATACAGAACTTCCCTCTCCAGCCAAATCTTTCCTTCAGCTACCAGCCTCCAGGATAGTCAAAAAGAGTGAGATGCAGCTTCCATTAAAATCATAAGATACTTGGTAAATTAGATCACCTAATATGGGTGAGAATTAGTTTTTGCCCCTAGTCCTTCTGCTAAAATCCCTTTGCAGGTAAAAACATTGAGCAATAAGTAGATCAGGACTCAAAAAGAAAAAATTCTTACTGGCTTATAGGTGTTAAAACTAGCAGGTAATAAGGTGATTCTACGGTATTAAAGAATTTACAAATAGAGAGATTTTAAGGATGTTATTATGACTGAATCTCCACCACAAACAATACATGCATAATTCTCCCCAATTTTTGATAGTAAGTCATCATAATAAATTACTCATTAATATTTTGAATCCAATAATGATTTCTGAAGTCCTGCAAGCTCAGCAAACCCAAATCGCTCTGCTAGACTAACCCTATGCTATTGTCATTAATGGTATTAAAAATACACTTTGTAAGAGCAATCTGATGGTTTCATGCTAAATTATATGCTGAAGTTTCAGAAACCCATTTTTACTGGTTCTTCTATAATATATAGGACAAACAGTATATATGGGAAAATGAATATTGATTAAAAAAATGATACAAGTTTACAGCATCAGATTTACTGTGAGGCTGTGTTGCTTAAAAAAAATCAAGCATATTAATTTAACTTTAATGTACTGAAACGCAGTCTCACAGATCCCATACGTGACTTAAAGAATCACCAGAACAATTTTCAACCAAGTGACAGGAAATATTAGATTCCATTATTCAACTCCTGAGGCATAATTTTAGAAATCTAAAATGATGCATCATTTTAGATTTTTCCTTCATTTTTCTTCAAAACAGGATGTATTGGTCTTTTGCATTTTAATCAAAAAGAAGTGGCTACCTTACACAAAAAAGATGTGTTCAAGCACACAGCTGTTATGAAGAAGTGCGTTTGAAAAATCAATGATATTTGTAACTGTAAATGGTATTTTTGAAAAATTCTGTTGCAACACAACAATGCTAAAATAATGGCAGCATGGTATTTTATAAAGACAACAGTACAATGAGGAAAAAAAAAATCATCCTTTGAGTATTATGTCCCAGAAACAGCTTTTTTTTTTCTTTAGAAAACCCACAATTACACAATTTCCTATTTTATTGGAAAATGTTAACACAGGCATTCCTGTGTGCAGGTGAGACTAACTCCACTTCTGATCTAATTCAACTTCTTCAAAGAGTAAATGCAACGAATGGTTATTTGATAATGGACGTGTACTTCTGGTCATAGTTTGAACAACCATGACTGCTTTTTAAAAAGGAATCGGAATCTATCAAAGTCTATCAGCGAAAATTTTAGAAGGCTCATTTATGTTTTCTCTGTGCTGTAAACTGAAAAAAAAAAAAGAAGGAAAATTCAAACCAATGCTAAAAAGCTAAAATTCAAGCCAGTGTAAAAGCTTTGTTTCTTTATAACCAGACTGAGCCAACACAGAATAACCTCTATGTTTATGGCTTGATTCCCCCCCCCCCTTTTTTTTTTAAGACTAAAACTCGCATTCTAGTTTGTATTCATTCATAAAAATTAAAAAAAATAACTTGCAAGTGAATTTGTTTTTTTAAGGTCTTCCAAATATAAGGAAGGATATTCACCTGCTGCATGAAATTCTAAACACTATGTGTCAAAGCCAAAAAAAGCCTTAGAAAAGGCCTGAAAAGCCCTTTGTTTTAGATGTTATTAACTGAGGTTATTTAATATTTAAACGTCACACATTACAAGTGGCATTTATCTTTGATCTAAAGTAAAGCACTACTTAAAAGGAGCAGTTACAAAATTCATTATAAAGTTCCTAATGAATTCAATAAAAGGAAGTTTAGCCATGCTCAGAGTACACATTAGGGAAGAAAGAAATACTGTCGCAGAACTGCCAAATCTTGAARAGAAGTCATACAGCAAAACCTTATGTGTGTGTTGGAAACTTTAAGCGCTATCTTCATGTTTCAGGCTAACTGTATGTAAAATCCATTTTGTCTTTCTCAGGAATAGTATGAAATGATGTTGACTCCCCTCTGGAGGAATCCAAGTTGGTAATTAAAAGGGGTGTTGAACTTTATTAAGAGTGAGACACACAATGTTGCTAACTCTAAATATTAGCATCACAGCATGGTGCAAACTTTCAGACGGAAGTAACTGCGCAGGTGCGCCTACATTAGTGCTGTAGTTTGGGTCAGCAGTGACCTTGTGGGGTGACTCTTCTCACCATCTCCACTCATTGTGCCTTGGTGCTTTGCCCTTGTGCTTTGCCCTCCAGGCTCAAACAGGCATTCAGCCACCTGGCCAGACTCGAGCTAGTCCAAAGCGTAAAAACAAGCAAACAAACAAAAACCTGGAATGTATCTAGTGTGGACCATGGCGATACAGGACCTCTGCACCGACTGTTTCACTCTAGACCTGGGACTTCAAGTTCAGTAGGACTCCWGAGCTCAATCCTGTTGGGCCACACTACTTGCTAACGTGGACACAGCCTGCAAGAGAGACTAACCTTCTCAAAATACATGATCCCAGCCCCTGTGGCTTTGAAGAAAAGCTTGAAAATGTGGAGGAAGTACACATCACTGGCTCAGAAGCTACAAGCAAACACCTGTCCTTTCCCCAAATTACTCTTCAAAGTGCCATGATTTTCAAGGCAGCTCAAGAAACTGACTCTTGATTTCAACCCACAGCATTTTGTAAAATCAAGCAAAACCCCACATTTAAAAGTTTTTACAGTTCTGGGAGAAAATTCTATAGAATTGTATTCAGACATACTAAAAAAAACTAAAAACAAAAATATTTTTAACACAAAACATAGTAGAAGTAACAGTTCTATTGAGTAAAATGACAAATCCAGGTAGAAAGCACTACTAAAAACAGTATTTTCTCCACATATTTAAATCTAGAAAGAAGACAGAGAATAAACTCTCTGAATTAATAATGCAAAGAAAGGAGAACTTAAAAAAAAAGAAAAAAGGTTGATAATAAGCTATTTCAAACACTCCTTTGAAGCATGTATTAAAAGATGAAGACTAACATAAATGTCCAGTGAACACATCAATTATACTTAAAGTATACATTCTTTTTTTCTAAAGCGCTCTAGAGGTTATAAACAATAAGAAATAGTAATAATCCAAATGGAAATACAAACATGCTCGCAGTAGATTGACTGGTGTTTAGGGAAAAAGCACTTAAAAGGACTGGGCCTCTTGGTTCAAATGCTTCAGGCAAAACAGCCCAAAGGGTCAACAACAAAAAAAGAAAAGCAACGTTCTTAGTCTTTTGATTTGAATTCTCAGTAGATTTGACTGAGAAAACAACTGGGAGAAAAATTCCATCCTTTTATAAATCATCCATCCCACTTAGGGCTTTAACAGTCTCTTTCGTAAGAACTATTGCTTTATTGACAGGTTATTAGATTTTGGACCAGTGTCGTTTGACTAGGCCTGTATTAATAATAATGTGGTTTATGTGGTGCAGGGTCAGATCAGTAAAGCGCTGTTAACAGATGACAGGTTTGATTACCGTTGGCTTTAGGCAAGACATATGGATCCCTTAGGAACAGCAGCACAGGCTGGTGGGACAGTTTGCTGGAAAGGTCAAGAACAGGGATGTCAGTATCAAGGGACAGTAAACAGAATATTCTACAAACTAGCTTTGATAAAGCGAGGCAATCAAGCTGCTCRAGAGCAGTGTCAGCGCGTTTCAGCACGCTGGGGCTGTCAAGAGGAGCAGACCCCATTTCCAGGGAGCAATGCTCGCCTTTCCTCAGCCCCAAAGTGAAACCATCAATGTGAAATCTGAGGTGAACGGGTTGCATCGTGGAGGGACAGCCTGCAGCCAGCTCTGAGTCTTCCTCACTCCCGTCTGCGCTGTGGTACTCAGTGTAATGCAGGCTACCTCACAAGGCTATCTAAGACCAGTGTCCGCAGTCCCCAGGCCATTGAACAGACTTGAAATTTCGTGCTGTTCTTCCATCTGCCTGTCGCACACCTGACCCGGTGGGAGTAAGCCCTTGGCAGCCCATTACACAGCTGTCTCCCATGGGGCTTGGGCAACGGGAACCCTCAGCGCTATCTGCGCCACTGTCTACGTACGCTTGCGAAGTCGTGCAACCAAATACACACAGAGCTCCACCAAATACATAGGAGAAAACCCAAACCCCTAATTCCTTCTGATAAGTCTTGCTACAAACAATACGCTACAATGGTAGAAACATTCAGAGACAATGTCCTACTAAGGTTTTGTAAGAACTTTCTGAATACAAAATGCATGCTCAGTTATACTACAAGTGGATCTAGTAAAGCTGATGAAATCAGCCACACTGTTTAACAAATATATCTAGTTTTAAGGCTAAACTACTGTTATTTTGAAAACTGCAAGGAACAAATACAGGAAACACCAATAATTTCAAGTAGTTTATTAATCTAACATCCTAGAAAGAATAGGAATCGAGCTCACCTTGATTCTTCCGATTCTGTTTCATCAAAAGAGCTGCAATTAAAGTGAGAGGAAACTTTGATTACAATAAAATTAACTTCATAAGAAAAAACAAGTCCTTTAACAACCACCAAAGGGAACATCCTTTTTCTGGTCAGTGGCTGCATAATGCAACATGATTAAATGAATGTGGGAGACCTTATCATTTTGCAACCACTGCTTGGAAGTGACAGCATCCATTTCACTATAATAAATTTACATGCATACATATCTATCTATATATGCAGTGATAGGATACAATTCCACTGAGGGTATTGGTTGAGATCATTAACTACAAGTGAAAACTACAAGTGTGCTAGCTTGTCCCCAGATCACTAAAAGCTGAATATTTAAATTTGGATTTTTTTGGACAGTAAGGACAGAACATTTATAGTTTCATTCAACTCCTGAAAGTGGTGTGACTGACAATATTACACAGACTGCATATGGAGTATATTTGCTATGATATGAACACTCTCAAAACCATCCTACAAGTGTGATATAAGTAGAATAATTCCTGCAGATCTTTAACATTAGCTGTACTGAAAGTGAACAATAATTTCCAAATTTGATCTTACTACCTGCTTTTGAAACAACAGTGCCAAGAGTCTGCGGAAAAATCACAGCCTGTGATGTAGACCTAAATTACCCTTTGCGAAGCTACACATTTAAGGAGGTGGAAAATGACTTAAAGCTGTGCTGAATTTCCTTTGCATTCTTGCATCCTACYGAAAGGCAGGTGCAGATTTACTCCCATGTGGGAAAAACTAGACCTCCCCTCCAACCCATTCTCAGCCCTCTGTACACCGTTGTGCTTCCAGTCTGGCTCCAGCACTCATCGATGCAACTGTCCTGACAATGCTTCTGCTTTAATGGTGACGACAGGCGTATCGGGGGGTAGACATCTGAACAACTCTAGGGACTGCTCTGGGCCCTGGACAGCTCTAAGTTAAGGAGGGCCTCAAAATCATTTATAGCTTCTTCAGCTCTCTTCTTGAGTGCGAGTTCTGTGCTGTTAGTGCACAGAAACTCCCCGAAAGCAGGAAAGGGTCATACCGCTTTCTTGGGAACAAGTTCTGACAACACTGCTGGACTTGCCAAGTGTGTCAGCTTGTCTAGTAAAAGAGATTCTTCTCCCTACAAACGTTACACTATTTTGGGAATTTCTGTTATCCTTACACTAATCATAACCATACTCAGATTGCTTTCTTCTGCCCTGATCAAGAACCCTTYCCAGGGGAAGGGCAACATGGCCATTGAGGTAGATGCCAAAGAGATGAAAGACACCATTTCCAAACATACATGGGGGGGTCATAAAGATGGTTGCAGAATAAATTTCTATCTTGTCCAAATACTAATAACCAGAAAACACACACACACAAGTGCGTGTTTATGAATATCTTTGAAAATTCCTTTCAATAGATACTCCAAAATCTACAAGAAAATCATATTTTTCTCATCTAAACTCTCCTTTGCTTTCCAAGAATATTACATTAAACCTCACTTCTGTCTTTGAACAGACTGAATTTATTTTACCACCTTTTGGGGATATATAAACATACTTAACATGAACCTAATGCCCATTTATTTTACCGTGTAAGAGTTGGCAGCAAGACCATTTTAAGTCAATGCAATTGCATCAGCACTGAATGGATATGGGCCTTTTGGCCTCAATATATTTTTCAGTAAATGAGAGCTTACCCACAACTTTCTGCTTTTGGCAGGGTAGGTACATGGCGAACATTCAGGAAATCAAGAAATATTTTAGGGAGTTCTTCATTTTCTGAAATGACTGTCTGTAATAAAAAAAAAAGGGGGGGACAATAAGAAAACCAAGATTTTTTCATATTTTAAATATCACACACTTCTACTCAAGCTACCAAAACACTTCTCACTTGCAACACTGTTCAACTCTTCTCCAATCTTTTTCACTTATTATGGAGTGCTTCATTTCATTTGGGAAACCACAATTCTTCATGAATCACATAAAAACATTTAGCTCATGCTACTACATTCTTAGACTATGGGAGATATTTTCACCTGCCATCACCAGTGACAAGCTAGCCGCGTCTCAAGCAGAGATGTCTGATTCCGAAACTAAGGTATTGGCACACTCATTTGTGAATAAAATTCTGTTTATGTAAAACATAAAATAAAGCAGCCACAGCTCAGTGCTTTCACATACACTTCCCAGAAGATTCCTGTCTGGCACATCAGGGAAAAAAGGAAGTCTCCAGTTTGTACAATTTTATTAATGCATGCCTTAGTAAATGCTAACAAGGTAAACTGTTTGCTTGGCTTGACAGATCAGCTTACAATGTACTGCTTACACCTATACTGCGATCCCTAATGACAAAGCTCTCAAAGAGCTGCTGTCTCTCTACACCCGCCACCTTCTTCCATAGCAATAACATAATGGCTGGACTCCATTCTCCTTTCTTTTTTCACTGATGAGATGATTTTATAATTTTAAGTAAATTAATTAGCAATATACTTACTTAAAAATACATAGCAAGTAAATGAGATGGTTAGGCACACAATTGTCATGGAAGACTGACTTTTAAAGAAAAGGATAGATCTCTGACAGTTTTATAGAAGCACCCCCAAATTAATTGCTGATCTGTAATTTTCACACAAGACAGACAAAACGGTTCATAAATTCAACCAATGACTCACCTGAAAGATTCAGCCCCTATTTACTTGTTCATGCTGCTATACAGTTGGATAGCACACGTAGATCTACGTAGCTGTTCGAGCATGGTACTTCACAGACAAATGAAAGCCACAAGCTTTTCCCTAAATAGCTTTCCTTTATAAAGGCCTGATCTTAGACTGAACGTATGTACGGAAGAAGCTTTACTAAATTCATAAATAACTGGTTAAACAAAACTGCTTGCACAAGTAAAGCTATCCATGTAGAGAAGCAACAAGAATGGTAGTGGTTCCTCTGCTGACATTCAGGAGATAACTTATTCCTGCATGCATATTCTTTCACATCATAGTATCAATAAGAAGATGCAGTAGTACGTGGAAGATAATAGAATCACAAAAAAATTTAGGTTGGAAGAGACCTCTAGAGGTCACCTAGTCCAACCTGCTCAAATCAGTCCAACTCCAAGGTTCAACAGCAAACAGCTTTGTTATTTGTGTAATGAAAACCCAGTTAGTGTGACAATTGCCTAAAATGTATATGGACTTAAAGAGAGAAATATATTTTAAAACAAAGATATTTGGGAGCTGGTTTCTTTTTTTTTTTAATATTCCCAACTCTGAATTCAGGGCCAACACTTCAACAACAGTTGAGGTCACCACGAACAAGTTGAAAAAAGGAAGAACACACAAAAGAACTGTTTTATTGTAGATTTTAATGGCTATGTCAACTCCTATGGAAGAAACAGGAATGTCTGAAATGTTGGCAAGTGTTAAGCCTTTCAGTTCACCTCTATATGAGGATGCTGCATTACCTGCCGCCTCATTTGCATTCTGTAAAATCAGCACTCTGCTGCTGCAAAATTCATCTTGTTCTGCATTCAAGATATGCATAAAAGGAGGGGTGGAGGGGGATGCATATTCAGAGGGTGTGTGAATTGCATAACAATGTGAATGATTTGCTCGAACAAAACCACCTCACTAATAATATGCAATGGAGAACTACAAAAAAGTTGTATAAAGATGTTTAAGGGCATCCCACACTTCTGTGCAACCTCATACTTCTTGACAGTTTCTTCCAAAAGTTGAATTGCTGGCTGAGGCTGCTGAGCAGAAYAGTGATTGTGGGGGAAGAACAGAAGGATATGTCACTGTATAAAACGAAATAGCCCTGACAATGCTAACAAACCTATTTGTTGCTACTTCCACTCATGCCAGATTAATATCTCATGATGCTGTGCACCGAGTCAACCCAACCCCTCTAACCTGCTATAAGGCCTGCCCTGATTTTAGCAAAAAAAAAAATTTACTATAAGATTTAAGGAAATAGCATCTATTTCAGGGTCCTTTCTAAGTAGTTTGTTAATACCTCTATGTGGTGATCAGTAAGCTTGAAAATGTAGAGTTTGCAAAAAAGCAAAAGCAATTTTGCACAGCACTGTATTTTGCACCCTGCCTCTGCTAAGGTGGAATTCTGTCGTTTCCAGAATTTYATGAAGGGAGGTATGATTGCATTGAACATGGGAAGATTTTCCCATTAACATAATGTGATGTGCATTTTAAGAAATTAAAAAAAAAAAAAGCCAATTATACTAATTCAGGGTCAAATTATCTGCCCCCATTGGCTTCAATGGAAAAGGGCCAGCAGATAATCCAGCCCTTCAATTTACACACTAGAAAATGAAGGAGAAGAGAAAAAACTTGGGGACAACAAAAGAACAGCCACACTGCATTAGTTGTGTGTGTCTAGCCATATTTCCTACCTCTAGTAGTGGCCCAAAGTGGACATTAGGGGAAAAACAGAAGTATTCTCAAGTTCATATTCTTTCATTCAATATATACTCTTAAATTAGAAAGAAAAGTGATCACAGTTGTTAYAATTTACCTAGAACAAAGGATATCACCACAGATTTTTGACTTATGACTAAAAACTTTAAGAAATGCATATTTTGCAAACTCCATCTTTAAATGATAGCTGAGCAGAAATGAATCAGCAGGTGAATCTCTGAGCCACTATCTACTACTTGTGATGCAGTGGGCTCAAACGTAGCCTTTGTTCAAGTGAATAAATGACACTGCCTTGTAAACATGACTACTGCCTACAACGTTCTGCAGTAAGGAACTTAGAAGATATATTTTCAAAGAAATTGAAAACTCACAATTAGTCTATTAGTAATGTGGTTTTCCAGTGCCTCTGAATTCTACCAAGATTATAGTAATGAGTTTCAAATGTGCGTCCCCCGAGTGTTAAATAGGCTAATTTAAGAAAAAAGAACAGCATGCATATTTCCTTCCTAAAATAAAAAAGAACTAAAACACCTAATACAGCCTCTAGCAAGTGATTTGGGAAGTGACTCCAGAAATACATTTTTCAAACTCATTGATTTCAGCTGAACTAAGAGCATAAGCACCATATTTTCTTAAAAAATCGTAAAGGGTGTTTATCCGTTACTGTCACACTTTAATGAACTACTGCATGCTTCAGAAAAAAGAAACCACAAGGGAAAGCCTGATGTTTACATCAGCAGAAATGTCTTTTTCATTGAAAGGGTGCAATTATTATTATGTAACACAAATCACTAAAATCCCAATTTTTCTACCTTATCAGTTTCATAAAATCATGCTCCCTAAGGATGTCATTGATTAGTTGCACATGTTCTTTCAGTAACATCCAAAATACTTAATCATCAGTTATCTTTTCTCCTTCAGCCAGTAAAATATAGTCGCAAAATCGCAAAGGGACTTGTTCTGCCTTAACCTTAGCTAGATGCCATCATGCAGTGGAAAACAGTGCTAAAATATCACAGGATAATGCTCTCCAACAAGGGAGACATATAAACAGCATAATGATTTCCCACGAGTTTCCTTTTTAGAAAATTGTCACTAAAGCCAGGGTAAATGGTGACATATCTTCACAGAGGACACTGCGAAATCGAACACTGGCATTCTAGTTAGGTCCAAACCTACTCATCAGCCAATTATAACAGTAACTGAACATCTTGCTGAAAACTTGAGCAAGACCACTTTGCTAACCTTAGGAGATCATGCCACAGGAATGCATTATTTTCAGGGATTTCTTTTTTTTATTATTATTGTTGGTTTTTTTAAATATGATTTAAAAATTCCTCTCTTATGATCATCTATCATACTTTCTCAAGGCTGCTGGAACACCCGTCAGTGCGGGAGAAATGAGAGTGGGGAGCTAAATTATAAGGTTTTCTAAGAGCCCTTGCAGCCTTTTCCATTCAATCTGGTTCAGTTTGAAATGCCATACTGTTAGGGTGAAAAAGTTCATGACAGTTTTTCCTCTCTTCACAGGGAAAGATGCTTCACAGTACCTAATTCAGTGGTGCAGCTAAAAACGGGGGAGAAGAAAATCAATATGTTGCAGCTACAGTAAGTAGGCTGGAGTGTCAGTCTCCACTGGGACCAAAACCCACATCTTTTAGAACACTTTAGAGTCTATATTCTTCTATTAACCTGCTTTCCTGCTGCTTTACACAGTCCCAGGAAATGATAAAAAGGTTAGCAAAAGACCATATTAACTAAAATCCAAGTAGAGTAGATGAAGGTACTAGACTTTTGAGAGCAAGGTTTCCTTTTTCTAAAAAAGTAATAGCAGATACAATATAATGCTTTATATTACTCAGTGCAAGGAACAATGAAGAAACTCACTCTTCTTCTGCAGTGAGAATGTTGCACATCATCATCAGGAAGTATTTCAAAATATATCACTTAAATTATCACAGTAAGGGCTCTCCACTTTCCATTACCACTGGAAAGGTTCGCCAACATGTGAATTTGTAAGAACAAAAGAAGTATCACCTGAAGTCTGCATACGGACACAAGAAGTATGAAAACACACACGCAGCAAAACAGACGTGATGCTATATAATAAGCACCAGCTAGCTAATGCCCCTAGATCACATACCAAAGGAAAGGCAACAGTGCAGGGGGTCCCCTCTATACAGGGGAGCTTGAAAAGAAACAAGATGTTGACGGTAAGTATTATATGCCAAGAGGCTTTCAACAAAGATCCATAAGATATTACCTGAAAGTTAATGACAGCAATAATAGCAATGGAAATGAAAGGCTGGACTTTGCGTAAAGTCACAAATGTAAAATAAATAAATAAATAAATAAATAAAAAGGAACTGCACCCCCAAACCTCAAGACTGGAGGAGAGTAGAAGAATTCCCGCATCAACTATCAAACCAATTTAGTATACTTTTGGTGAACTTAAGCTCACCAGATACCGCCTGTGTGACAAATACTTCTTTCATAACATTCTCAAGCTCCACAGAGGATAAATGACTGCTGGATCATCATTAAAGATATGCATAAAACTTGATGGCAGTGACTATAAACTATTAACATTTTCACTTAAGCCTTACCTAACCTAATTTTAGAGCACTTGACTCACTTTGATTTAAAAATACTACCAATTAAGTTTTGAGGTAGTAAGTACTTTGTTTAGTTAGAGGGTTACTTAATTACACATTCACAGTTCCGTTTTACGCTTAACTACTAAGTGGATTGGTTTGAGGCCAAGTATAACCCATTTGATGTGGAAAAAAACCCCAAAACAACAAAATATAACAAAATATTACAAAAAAATTTTTGGAAAACCATGAACATAATGAGGTGGAAGCAAACAGTGAATCTCTCTTCACAGAAAAATGGGAAAGTAGCCCTTGAAAGATTAGAAACAAAGTGCAACAGACCATATTTCCTTTGAAAAACAAGAATTAAAGGCAGAAGCAGTCAATATAGTTTTCTGAGACACCGCTCAAAGGATTGGAGGATAAGACAAAGCTGCAACCAAAATGAAAAAAATCAACAGAGCAAAAGGAAAAGAAGCAGAAAGGCAGAATGAGTTAATGCTATGCAAAAAACTTAGCAGTAACAAGAAAGGCTTTTAAAAATAATTAACAGGACAAGGCAGCACACTGAGGAAGCAGATCCATTAATGACAAAGACAGACACCAAAATAAATGTTGACTTTAAAATAGCTGAACAGAAGTGGTTTTTAAAAGTCTGTGGACCACTAGGACAATGAACAATTAACAGGTAATTAAGACTACGTCAATAATGCTGCTGATACCAAACAGATGCAGGAATACTTTATACAATAATACATATAATTCAGTAGATCCAGCAGATACACATTCTAGGATGCTGAAGAAATTAGGTAGTTATGCCTGAAAGGTCTTAGAGCACAGGGGGAGAAAGTCTGGAAGAAAGCTACTGCGTTAAATCTTTAAAAAAAACCAAACAAATAAGAAAAAAAAAACAGGTAAAAGCAGAAGAGGTTTAAACTTGCAGCACTCTTTTCTAAGCTTAAAGGAGCTAAATATATAATCACATACAAATAAGCAGTAATAAAAGAAAATTATTCAGGTTGCAAATTAGGACACCTGGAAAGTTTGGAAAACAGTAGGTTTTTGGTTCTTATGGAGTCAGATACTGCCCTCTTCCCATGCTGATCTTTGTGCATGTATCTGAGCAGGTAATTAAAGACACCCTCATAAATGCATACTCTACTTAAGGGTGAATAAAGCTGTTACTGGAAATGTCAGTTCTAGATTTTCCAAACTTCCAAGAGTTTTTTCTAATCCCAACAACGTTCCTCTAAATTTGGGGGTGTAGTGCACATTCCTGTTTTTTCAATAAGTGGTAACCCTTCCAGCATTCATCACTGCCAGATCTAAACTCTGAATCCTCAGCATTAAAACACATACTTCTCTTTTTCTTTTTTTTCTCTGTGTGGATCCTCATCAGAGGATGTCTCTAACTGAAGTCATGAAATGCACAGAAGGGTGTTTGCTTTGTTCGCTCAGTAACAAGTCAGCAGGACCACACAATATTCCTCCACAGGATCCTACAGAAGAAACTGCTGAAGCAAAGTGCTGTATAACGCATTGCTCACGGCTGCTTCTGAACCTGAGGACTGAACCACGGCAAACAATGATTTTGAAAAAGACTACCAGGAGAGATCTGGGGATTTACGACCTGGCAAGGTGGTTCCGGGCAAGTTAGTAACAACGACAATAAGGAAGAGAATCAGCGGCACATCGATAAATACATCAGGCTGGAGAAGAATCCCCAGGGTTCCTGTCAGGGGCTATCCTGTTTCAAAAACTTACTGAAACCCCTGAAAAGACAACCAAGCTCACAGATAAAGGTGACCCTGTTGATAGAGCCAATCTGCATTTCCAAAAGGCTTATTTTAACAAAGTCCTTCACCCAAGGCTTTCAGGGAAACCAAGCAGACATGGTCTTTCCAAAGGTAAAAACCTAGTTAGAAGTGAAGCATAGGGTAGGAGTAGACAGACCATACTCGCAGCGGAGGGATGTTACCAGTGGCATTGCTCATAGATCTGTGTGGGAATGATGCTGTTCAATGCATTAACAAACATGGAAAACGAACTTAGCAGTGAGGTAACAAAATTTGCCAACAATACCAATTATTTAGTATAGTAAAGAGAAGGGCCAACTGTGAGGAAATGCAGAAACATCTTACAAGACTCAATAATGGGAGGTGAAATGGTGCTTGAAATTCAGTGAGACAAGTGATGCATATACAGAAAAAAGTAACATATACAGTGATGGGTTTTGGGCTGAGCATTACCGATCAGAGGACTGAGGTGCTGGGGGTTTCAACAGATCCATGAAAATATAAACTTATTACTCAGCAGCAATTAAAAAAGCAAACAAAAAGGTTATTAGAAATTATTAGAAAAAGAACCAATAAATTATTAGAAATTATTAGAAAAATGTTATTAGCTATTATTAAAAAAAAGATTAGAAATTGCTAAAAAGGGAATCAAAATAAAAGAGAGAACATATCACTATTCTCTGATTTCCTGGTTTGCTCACTGCTTTGAACAATGTGTGTTGTTCCAGTTCTTAGAAAGGATACTGTGGAGCTGCAACAGGTTCAAAGAAGGACAACGAGGATTATGCAAAGCATGGAATGAGTTCCAAGTTAAAAGAAAAACAACAACAACAAAAATAAGTGAGGACTTTTCAGGCTGAAAAAGATGGCTGGGGGAGAGGAGAGACAGACTTTAGGCCCTGCGCGCAGGCAGCACCCCCAGCTGCAGGCACTGAAGTGGCAGGGGTGATGCAGGGATGATGATCCAACCCTTCGCCCTCACTCTCAGCTGTGAGAAGTCTCACTTTAGAAATATGCCCATTAATGATGTGCAAAGAGAAATAAAATTAGCACAAAGTAAGGATAAAACAGAAGGGAGCTAATGGAAGGCTACAAATGTTTTAAGAGATCTTAAAACATCACTTTAAAGCAAATAGCGCTTGTTTTCTTTCAGACGTATTGAATAAAAATTATGAGAGAAAATGCATCTCTGAATGTGAAATAAAAGTGAAACAAAAGTTTTTGTAATTTACCAGAAGTTTTAAGTAGACAGGCTGTACAATATATTAAAATAATTCACACTTCATTGAAAAACACTATTTAGTAGAGAATAATATTTTAGCTGCAGAATAACTACAGTGTTTTGTAAGTATTTTCACGTTTAACTTCTAGACATTAAAATATATTCAAAATATCACCCTTTTTCTTGCTCTTAATTATGCTGCCTTTCAAAGAGGGGTTTGAAAGAAATTGTCACCTGCTTTCATACAGAATATGTTTTTCCTCCACTGATGTATTTTCTATATACTACATTTACAGTGCCTGTAAGCAGTCAATAATAAAGAGGAGACCCATGAGCAAGCGTGAAGGAAATGCCACACTTTGAGAACGAAGCTGCACCTGACTATCCGGAGAGCAGAGCACCCAGCGCAGCAGCASGATCCACCAGCACTCCGAGCAAGCRAGCAGCAGCTCCACAGCATCCCTCACTCGCTCCGACCCCCTGCCCCAGCCACCCTCCGCATGAGCCCTGTTCCAATGTGTGTTACAACCCAGCCCACTCTATTAAGATGCAGATGTTGGACTGGATTTTTCGGCTGAATAATGTGGTTTGGGTCAAATAAAACAGCTTCAAACGAACTGAAAAAGCCTGCAAAAATCCTGAAGCATTTAAAGCCCCAAGAAAGACTTAAGAACAACCCTGAAATAGCATTTCTTTTTTTTTCTTTTTTTTTTTTTCTCCTTAAGAAAGATGTCTCATAGCTCTAATTCATATTGTTGGCTTTGCTGGGAACAAGGAAAGGGCCAGGTGGTGGATTAAGAGTGATAAAGTGAGCTATGAAAACAGTCTTGCTCTCCACAAGAATGACAATTTCACACAAACGTCATATCAAAAATCTAGAAATCATCCTCTTCCCAAGATGATTTCCTCATGTACACTGTTTGCGTGAGGCACTGTAACAAAAACACTATTCAACTCTACAATAACTTTTCTTGTTTTGTCGCCCTGATATTTTCTTGTCAGAGGTTCTGGGTCAGAGTAAACTCTTGAGAAATGCTTCGACGTTCCCTTTGAAACTAATTAGATTAAGCAGCAGGTACCTGCTCCAGAGTCCAAACGGGAGAACGCAGAAAGCACAGGGAATTCACAGCACTCGGGGTTAATGAACTCATTGTGTCATTTTTGCAGAGGTAAAGAAGGGGCAACCTAATTGACCAAATATATTTAGACTTGTATGCATTAAAAAAAAAAAAAATATATATATATATATATATTTTTTTTTTTGAGACATGGTAGCCCATTCAGCAAAAAATGCGTTGCCAGATAAGGACTCTAGGTTATTTTGTTAGAATCTGCAATGTTGGAAGAGTAACTGTAGGGAAATCTGTATGATTAATTTTAAAAACATGGAAGCTCACATCAAATTTAATTGGCTTTTAAAAGAAAATACACTAATATACGTTGCATCTGCAAGACATTTACTTATATTTAGCAGCAAAACCAAGGAAAAAAATCTGGTTTAATTTTTTGCTGAATAATTAGCAYGTTAACAATTTACTCTGTGATACCCGAATTCTGGAATTAAATGAGGTCGCCGCTWACCCAAGGCAAAGAAGCACAAAATAAGTTTCAACCACTTGTAAACTCAGAAATGAGAGAGACAGATGGTTTGAGGAAAACAGAAGTCAGTTGTAACAGTATAGACAGACATCACAGGAATGGAACAAAAATACATTTGTTTTAATTTGTGAAAACAACTGGTTTTCTTGTAGAACCATCATAACACAGAAAATCCCCTTTAGAAACATACAGCTTTTTCAGATCTTATTAACTTCTGTTTATAATAATTCTTATGTTTAAAACATTTCCCTAGCCCCACAGGAGAGTAAGACCCAATCAAATTCTAACAACACAGTAATGCTGCTCTGACAGCAGTAGCCATTGATTCAAACACATCTGTTTTCTGAAAAAACTCACTAAGGGTTGTTCTCTTCCAAAAAACATTTTCTTACAATTTTCTACTTTGGATTCCAGCCAACAGATTAAATTCGAAGGTTCAGACAATCTCTTCATACTTCTTTATGCTACAGAAGTATTTGAAACAAATGGCTGAGAGTTAGTGACATCTTACTATATGGACATTATAAACACTTAGCATTTCAYGAATTAAACAAGTTGGAAGCTATATCAAAGAACAACAGAAGCTCGAACAGATGAAGCAGGACATTTTTTTAACTATCAGTAATATGCACTTTCAAATTAAATTTTTGRTATATAAGTATGCTGTGAGAATTTTTGTCAGGAGTCATAATTTATTGATTATTTACACTGAAAAGGAAGAGAATATAAATGACAAAAAGGAGAGCAAGGCAGTTATAACTGAGTAAATTATTATGTTTTTCCAAACACTATCAGAGCAGGGAGATACGTGAGACAGAACAGTAACCAGTACAAAATGGACAGCAAACACTTCCAGCAATAGAAGTCACTGTAGAACAGTCAGAGGGATGAGGAAGATTTTAATATTTGATATTCACGTTCTCAAAACATTTAGCTGGTCCAGTTTTGCCTGCAAGAAGCTGAGTTTGTTAACTCTCACACCACCACACTTGTGGATCTTGGGGGCAGAGTTATTTGTGTTAGATCAGCCTGATGGAGGGCTGCACTCCATGGCTGCTGCACTGTGCCCACCACTCTTGCCAGAAGCAAACCTTTCCCGTAGCTACGTAACATGCTTTGTCCTAGAACAACCATTCCTATATTCCTGTGCTCTGTTTACTGRAACTGTCTCTTTTATGACATATTTTTGCTTATTGGCATTTCACTAAAATCGGTCTAGCGACTGAAGATTTCTCTCAGTAGTATTTTAGTGCCAGAATGCTGCACCAAATACCCTTTTGAGAAAGCTTTCAAAAAAGGCTCATCTCCCCCCACATTACAGGAAAGATCTGATGGAGAATGATCACATTTCTCACTCATCAGTGAAATCAGCTGTTTGCAGAGTCCAGCACAGCATATTGCAGGGTGATTTTGTCCTGCCCAGGAGTCAACTGTCTTTACACATGTGGGAAAAACTATGAATAAATAAAGATTAAAGTAGCTAAGAGCTGTGGTGTAAATTTTGTGACACTGAGTTCTGGATGCTTTTTACAATCCTAAGTAGTTGCCTGTTCACGAATTCAATCTGCAGTGGATATTTTAGCTTTTAGTAGGAATTAATGTTTTCAGAAATGCTAAAACTAGGGAGAGTAACTCTCCCTTTCTCTGCAAGCATACAGACCCTGCTTTTTGTTTGCACAGAGCCAGCAGCATAAGTCAGAAGCTTTTCCTTGTTTTCCCTTTAAAAAACAAAACAAAACAAAAAAACCCCCTGTCCTTCCTTTTTCACTCCCACCAGCCCAGCAAAAAAACTCACCTCTCTTTCAGCAAAACGAGCATGCCTTGTTACATGCTGCTCTGTAACTATAGGAGCAAATCAATAGCAGCTGAATGCCATCTGCTTCGAGCAGCAGAACAGCACCAAAAGTGTGAGCAATGCATCTTCCCTTATTGAAAGGTTATTTTATGCAAGTAAACAATTCATCGTCTTCTTGCACGCTTGATGCTCATTTACCACTTTTGATCAATAAAATATGCAAAACAACAAAAAAATTGAATCCTAAGAGTAGTTCTGATGCCAGCGTGATAGTTAATCAATATCAGGTCTCTGTTCAGTAAGGCAGGCAGTAGGGTAACTCTGTATTGTATGAACCCTGGAAATGTGTGGAAAAGTGTCTTGTTGCTTCTAAAATACAATAGCAGAGTGAGAAACACAACTTTTATCCTGCAAATAAAAAAAGGAGAATGAAACAGGACGCGTTATTTTAATTGCAATTTTTTCCTTTGCTGTGCAGAGGGTATTGCGTCAGCGTGTCCAATGATTTGCTGCAACAAAGACCCTGCTGTAATGCTGTTGATAGACTATCCTATCATTTAACATAGCTATTTAGTTAAATCATAGCCATTACAAGGCATGCTTTGGATGGCAACCCACTCTGTTTCTTTCTAAAGCTGCTCTACCTTATTAAATCTTGGTTTGCAATGTATTCATGTTTCAGGTGAACTCAGTTTTTCTGCTAAAAACAAACTGCTATGGGAATTTCTTTTGCACAGTGTTTCTCTTAGTCAGACCGCAAACTGCCTTATTACATTAAGCCTCCTGACAATTGATTCAAGTAGAATACTTCTCTCGCAACAAAGAAAACGACATCATATTACAGGTATTGCAGAACAAACCTTCCAATTCAAACTGGTTCCTAAAATAATACAAAGTACTGAAAATGACTCAAAGGCTCTCTAATCTAGTGGACTATATATCCTAATATTAAAAAAATATATATTGTTTAGAGGAGAAAAATATTTGCAAAATATAACACAGAAATAAAGCTGCAAAATTAGTTGCACATTGTATGTTCTGATCAGCATTTACACCACATTTTCTTCATTCTTTTTTCCTGCTTGTATACAGAAGCACAATTATTCAGGTATCTGACTTTCATTTACTTTTGGTTCTTTGAACTGCAAGAAAGCTTTGGCACGCTTCTGTAAAAGGATATCTTATGTGGGGTTTCCATTTAAGAGAATTAACAAGACTTTTTTTTTTTTTTTTTAACTAAATACTGTATATTCTATACATTTGCAAAGCAAAGATGCTTTCAAATGCACTGGCCGTGAACTTTCCAGAAAATATTTACTACAAGAAACCTAAACAATACTGCATAAAAAAGAAATTCATAAYAAAAAACAAACTGTTAGACCCAAACACTAACTTTCAGTCAAAAAGCAGCACTGGTATATAGGAGAGAAAGAAAATCTCTCGTCAGTTGTTCAATTCTCATAATTCTTACAAAAATAAGACAACTGGATGAACCTATCTATAAATCAACTTGTATAGGATTTTTAATTGGTAATTAACTGGTAATTAATAAAGCTGATATTTGCAGATATGAAAACAGACCTTCTTAAATATCACCTGACCAACCAATCAAATTTAATGCAAGACTGAGTAGGGTTTGAGATTTGTTTACATGTGTGAATTACAGCTGATTTGTGAGCAATGTTTCAAATCTTTTCTCTTATAATCTTGCAAGAACTCAAACATTTGTAGTTATAACTGTTAGCCCTCGTTCTATTTCCCCGAGCTTGGATCAAGCTCCTTCTGCCTGCCTTCTGCATAAAGCATATAAGCTCATATGAACTTCAACATATAATCACATTTATAGAAACCAAAACAGTTTTGGTCAAATTAATAATACAGAGCATGGTAAAGAAAGTGCAGTAGCTTTGAGTCAATGACCCAACTAGCAGCAAGGGTATAATTTAAAGTCAGAAATTTCCAGTGCATGCACCGTTAGCCACAGTGAACCTGTTACTGCTCTAAAGGGAATTGTTTGCCTCTTATTAGATTTTCTACAGCACAGCCATAAGTGATAAATGTACTGCTGTACTCACTGTCAAGTTAATCAATGCTGCCAAAGTTTTGTTGACCTAACAGTAATCCATAAAGTGAGCGGCATTTTCTCTATCCCTATGACATCTCAGTCCTCAGTGGAGATACAAATCTTACAACAGCATCTTACAAAAAAAATGGAAAAACAAAGCAAAGCAAAGGTGGGGGAGGATATTTTCAAAATTCTGTCTTCTTCAAATTAGCAGACTGAGAATTCCCTGTCTCTGAGAAATTGTTTAAAAATGAAAGCCACACAATGGATTCAGTTTGATGGTTAAAATACTAGCAATTGATAACTTCACAGAGGATAAATCCTTGCCTATAAAAAGAAAGTAAAAAAACAGCTTCAGGAGTCTTCCAAGGAAACGGCTGTGTTTTAGAGCACAATTTACTTGTGAATCTCGATTAGCGCACCGGTCCAAACAGCCCAGTGCAGCAATTCGGAGGATGRTAACGTGAAAGCAATAATAAAACCCACTTCCCAAACTTGTCTGTCACTACGTTTGGCTGTAATTCACAATCCATGAGAGGCATCACCACTGCAAAGACAAAAAAAAAGTCAGGAAACAGTCCCCGGTAGAAAGAGCTGCTCTATAAACAAACTGCTGCCATGCTCTCACAAGCAATTATAGACATATGAAATATGAATTGCCATTGATTTTTCTTCTAGAGGTCACTCTGCTCCGTGTTTTACGCACTCTAGGCATTTACTTGGGTGGCAAACTGACAAGTTTGTACAGAATTAACGGAGCAATGTAATCCTTGCTCAATCACAGGKACTTCATTGTGGCTGCTGCTCCTTGACATTTGTCCCTCCCCAAACTCCCCAGCAAGGCGATCCTTGATAAAGACAAGGAACTAGGCAACTACCTGTGGAAAAAAGACCCACCTAACTTGGTCAGTGAATGCCTATTAACCTCTTCTCTGCTGAAGACAAATGAGCAGCATCAGTCAAAGGATTACATTTATCACAGCAGAGCAATCCTACAGCTAATGCTCCGACTCCGCTAAAGCTCTCCACGTTCTTGTTATTGAAAGAGAGATGATTTCTTCCCAAAGGAGAAACAAAATTGCCAGTCAGTCCCTTAACAGAACTAACTTAACTATCCGGATTTCTGTTAAAAATTAAAGTAACATTAAAACACTGCAAGAACGCCAAGCTACTCTCTAGAAATCTCCTGTTTCTGATGTTATTTTCACATTTAGTGATGCTCAGGTTCCTTACTCAGAAACCAGAGAACTACTTAATTTTGACCGGTAAAGCCCCCAAATGAGGTTGAAGCTGGGAATACATGACCACCACCTAGGCTGGCTTTTTTAGTCAGCTACCTTCTTTACATTTATTCCTTATTTTTGGCACACAGTCGCAGCCTCTGGGTTCCCCATGCAAGAGGGATCTGCAAAGAGACTGGGTTGCACCCTCCCCAGTGGTTACTCTGCCTCTGAAGGCTCTGGTTGAATTTACGAGTTGCCTTTGTCATCTGAAGCTAAGTGTAAATTATTATTTTTAGTCACATTTCCTGGTGTCTCAAGAACAGTACTACACTTCTGTGGTACAGAAAGCTTAGTCAGGCTTTGGACAGAAAGATAAGCAAATAAGAGGAATATGCCAACAGCGCAAATGTGTCTGGAGTAGTGGTGCCCAGAAATCAAAGCAGGATGTGGATAAAGTATCAAGGGTTCAGAAGGGAGTTATAAAAAAAAACTGTTAGTCTACAGAAAAAATTGCATTCTCTGTTAACTGGACACAGGGCTGACCTTTAACATGTGATCATCAATATATAACACCATGACTGATATTTAGATTGAATGAATCAGTCAAGAGAACAAAATGGAATTTTGGAAAAGAACCAAAAAGGTGGAAAGATGAATAGTGACATACGAACATGAAGGAATCAGCTACAGATATAAAAATGGTAGCATGGAGACATAGGAAAATGGCAAATTTACTACAGGCAAAATAATTTAGATGGCTCCATCCACACATCAACAAGTGTAAGCTTCTCCACCTGTCTAATATCTCAGCATCAACCAGTGGTCTGATGCTGGATTTTCCTCTGGTTTCATTTGTGAATCTCACTCTTTGTAAAATAAGGCAAAAATAATTGTCCAAACTAGATGCAATTGGGCTCCATGTTTTTTTGGTCGTACTCACTATTTTTTTTTCTTTTTTTTTTTTTTAGCGTGTATCTGGCTTCTAGACCTCTTCATTGAAACTTTGTTCATATTCTTACATGAGTAATACTGTTGCTGAATGTCAACACTAGACCACAGTTATTGACAACCTCCTGCATCATTAGAGCACAGATTCATCATAAAACCCACTAACCTTCATATCCACTACTAAAAAAACCCCAATATGATACAGTAACCTACTCTTGCAATAATTATCTTCATTATTCCAACATCTAAAGTTGGATAACAAATTAAGGTCGTATAATTAAACTTGTCCAGATTTAATTGCAAATTAGCAATTATAAAAAGATCCACCAGTAAAGCAGATAGGCACCATTACAAAGCATATAAATACAACGTCATTATAAAAAAGCAAATTGCTTCCTAATCCTGAAGTTACATGACTAGTGTTGTTCAAAACAAGTAGCCTGTATCACTTTGTGATCTTGACTGAGCTTCCAAATGCCCAGAGAAACACCTAAAGGTATCATTTAGAGACAGTTACTAAAATGCTGGTGGCTATAAGACTGTTGATTATGAAACCTGTGAATTTATGGTCTTTGTTCCTCTGTAGCTTTACTGTCATCTGTTATTGCTATGTAAGTGCTTTTGAAATGTGACATTAAGAAATCTTCCCCACTGAACCAGGTGTGAGAGCCAGCTCCCATGCCAAAAAGAGCAGTTGGAAGTCTGGATGCACTGACATCCGAAGAAACTGGAGGAGGTTGCCCCCTTCTCACTTTCTCAAGATTTCTTGGAAGCACACTAAAATTATCCAGAAGCCAATGTTACAGGAAGCTGCTCAGAAAACCAGTTACTCAGAATGCAACTATGATCTCCTACCGTCTTGCCAGCAAGGATACAAAGAAAAACACTGTAACTGACCTGTGCTCCAATGCCATGTCTACAATGGCATGTCTATTATCACAGTAAATGACACCACACTATCACAGTTATGAGTACTGTATTTCCCTACTGATGAGGATATTCAGGAGACAAGAAATACCACACACTGAAAAAATGGAAGAACTCCTCCCTGAGCCAGATACTTGCAACTGGAATGACATTTTCTCAGAACACCTATGGGGAAAGCTATTTGATATTTTGATTTTCTTAGAATAGACATACCCAATAGGCTGCAACAGCACAGGAAGAAAGAATTTTGTCAAACCGTTTGTCCAACCGAATACGTGTCCTGCCACATATTTGCTCTAAAGGCCATGGATGCACCATAGAAACTCCTGTTCTAGGAAAACAATTTTAAGAGCTGCAGTAGTTGGTATACTCATGACATCAGTTTAGGTGAGTTGCACTAGCAGTGCACCCAGCCTAGCTAAAACAGTTCTGTAAAAACTGATTTAGAAATGAAAGTGTGTTTAGTGTGTAACAGATTATGCATGCACTCTCCTACTTTCTTCTTGATGAAATAATCTAGAAGCACTTTATTTGAAAGCCTTACATACAGAACAAATATCATCAGCTGAACCAATGCGCAATACTTCCTTTGACCATATTAATACTCAAAGTCTATACATTTATTTCAACGTTACAAGACAGGGAGGCTTTCTTCTCTGCTGCTGCAGGACCTCCATGCTGACGTGTTCATTCTCAACAAGCTAAAGGCTGCCGCTTTGGGGGAAAACCCAGGCATTTTTCTTGCAGTTTGTCACTAAGGGAAATATCCAGAGGGCCCATGTGCAGGGTGCTGCTTGCAGCCGGTGGGTCAGTACTAACTGGGATGCACAGACAGCTGGGAGGAGAAACACCCACCAGAACTGCCTAGGGTACACGTCATTAGGGAGACCCACCTGTGTTAAGAGGGAGCGAGAAAATAAGGAAAAGGCATCAAATCTAATGTGCTAGGCTTAAGTCCTCAGCAAACTTAGGGGTTACTGGTTATTAAYGTAAACCATAAACAAACCACATTTAGATGTTACTATGTTTATTATACAGTAACAATCTGAAATGCTGTAGATTTGAGTTTTAAATACAATTGGAAGTAGGTTTCGTGACCAGCCCTGAACTGTGGTATCTGTGATTTTTCTGTCTTTTATTTCCTTGAAAGAGAGATGTATGTAGCAAAAGTGTCAAAGATGATTTGACATCCCTGAAACAGAGGCCTTGAAAATAAATGCCTTTTAGTACTTTTGTTGTGAAGAGAAACAAGGCTAATTTCTGTACCACAAATAAAGTTCTCCTTTGTTTTTAGTGGCTACTCTCAACTCTATTTTGTTGCTTCAGTGTTTCTTATTGCTTTACGTAAAATTTGCATTCATTGACAACGTCAGTTTACTCTGACTCTTACACTAAGCTTTGAACTAATTGCTCTCAATTAATCTGTTCCACTCTTTGATAGCTTATTTATCAGATTGGGAAAGATAGATTTAATGGTGCTTGCTGGAAACAAGTTCTTTAATTGGAAACACCAGAGTGTTTAGCTCACTTCGTGCTCTAGCAATTAAGGACAATTTGGAAAAGCGTTTTTCCCCCTGCTATTGTCTCCTTGATTAAATTTCCAAAGAAGCAGACAAAACAAATGACAATACCACCTAGCAATATTGGTTCAAATAAAAGCCCAGCAGCCAAATTACTTACTATGAGAAATGTGAACCATCCCCATCAATTTCAATGCTGTTACATTCATTTTGCTGTATCTTTGCTTCCCAAGTAGGTAAATGGCAAAATTTCTTTCAAAATGCATAGCTCTATGCCTGCCTTTATATAATTATCCCTTTCCACAAATAAGCCAAATCAACAGAAGAAATTATTTTTCTTGATTAAGCTCCCACATTTCTCTTGGGATGAAACAAAACAAACAATTAATCTTTCCTTATTTGTTCTCAGAAGAACCTGCATCCCTTAAACGTACGATAACCAGGGTAGCTGTGGCAGGCAGTCGGCAGCAATTAGGCTTGTGCTGAAAATGAATGGACTAGAGGCAGAATGCCTAATCTGCTGAGAGTTTCTACAAGAGGGCAAGGTTACACCAGGAAAATTCCCTTGCTGCGGAAACACTGTTAAAAATTACCACTTGACTTCAGCATAATTAACAAGGTTTGGGAATTTATATGAACTAAGTAATTGAAAAGAATTAGCAAGAGATATATACATTAATCTTCACCAGTTACAATGTGCTTAATGAAATTAAAGGGTCTACTTCTACTTCACTCTGTTTCTGCAAACTTTTTTCACCTATAGAACAAGAAAAAGTTTATTAGAGAAAGACAACAATAGTTGCGAGAAACGAAAAAGAAACTGCATCACAAAACACAATTTTTTTATTGATACTGTTTGAAGGTTTTGCTGTATACAAATCATAATATTTATCAGAACAAGAAACTACAAAAGTTTCTGATTTTAATCCATGGAACAGCAACAGGGAAAATCCATATCAGGACGTATAAGTTTAGGCATCATTTAGTGATGCTCATTTATTCCTAAATATCATGCAGTTAAAGTCAAGTCTGCCTCAATCAAGACATACTACAATCAACAGATTCAGCAAAATGAGCATTTTTTACTCTGAATTAAATCCACATTATATTTGGATTACAAAGACAATGAGCAAGTGAAAAGAGAAATATAATGGCGAGCAGTGCTGGTATGTGTGGAAGACGACAGTGTTATCACAAGATAATAAGTATTTACGATTTTCCTGTGCTACCTTATGAACACAAGACCTCCTCCCTTTAATTTACCCTGAAATCCTTCAACATATCCTTCAGAAAACACATGGAAGACTGCATAAATGCCAAGAAAAGGCAACACACAGAAGAGAACTATTTCTAAGGCAGGAGAGCCTCATTTACCACAGGACCAAAGCAGAAGGCTCACTGACCACCTTCCCATGACCTGCCTGAAGACGCCCAGTCGCCTCCCTGTCTGCTCGCTTCTCTGAACTACTCCTGGACCAGTTCATACCTCTTTTTAGGCAGCCAAAGAATTTTGCAAAGAATTTTTTTGCTCCTGTGCACTTTCCATGCAACACCCTTAAAGCAGATGCTCAAGAATTATTACTCATTTAATTGAATATCTCATTTAATTGAATATCAGGTAAAACACTGTTAGAAGTTTCATGATGGTGGGTCCTTCAGAATGGTCTGCAGTACATTGAAAACTACAGTATACATACTGCACTAAATAATACACACAAATCCAAATAAAAAACGCTAACGTTATTATGGGATACTTCAAAGTATTCAATATTTGTTTTCTTCCTCTCACCTCCTGATGTGGCCTGTGTCTTCTGTGCAAATTCAAATCCTGCTATAAAGGATTTCCTCACGAACTTTTTTCCTCAGTCATCCACTTCCTCATGAACTTCTCCTCAGTCATCATGGGCTGTTTATAAATGATTTAAGAATATTAACGATTGATCCTCACTCACTCAAAGAGTGTRGGCAGAAGAACACTATCAGATTGCATAAATGCAACCATTTGGCAGACCTAGGACTAAACCACCTGATAATTTAGGTTGCACATTACTGAACAGTCATAACAGAATAGTTACACACGCAGTAACAGTAATAAGTAAGAGTAATACTCTTTCACTGGAGAACAAAATCTTCCCTTCACTGGCAATTCATCAAGTATCTTTACAGAATAGTTTTGAAGAAAAAGACCTTAAGATTTAACTTGCCTTGAAAAGCCTATCTGAGAAAGCAATCACCATTTGTATGCTACAGAATAAGAATTAGCTTATGTAAAACAGCACACAGTTGGAAAGGAAAATGTGTTTAAAATGCTACGGATTGATTTAAAAGATGGGGGAAACTGAGTCATTCTACTATAATACAGGTCAGGATAATAAAGATCCTTTGCAAGAACTGTAGTTCTCTCCTTCCTTTACTATAATGAACAAAAATTGACTTTTTTTTTTTTAAACAGACAAGCTCATGAAAACCTATTAAATATTCACTAATGAAAAAAAGATAAATTTGTCTGCATGTCAAATGAGGAGTTGCCTTCTAGACCAGAAAGGTGACTATTCTTTCCTTTATCATGACTAAATAAAAGAAGTATCCTCAAACTTTGTATTGCTCTAGAGGGAATCACAGATCCTAGAATGATTGACAGGCAGCAGACTACAGCAATGATAGTAGTAAGCCAGAAAATGTGAAATCAAGTTTTAATATTCCTAGTTCAGCTTTAACTGTCTGTGACATCTTGAGCAAAGAACTTAATTTCTTTGTCTCCCCTCTCAAAATATCTTATAGTTATTTAAAGCATATGCAGGTCATGACAGGAACCATTTCTTGCTGCGTATATAGACACAGTTAGTACAGTCTGATGTCCAATTTAGCTGGGGCAAAAGCTTGTGACACTATAGTGTTATGATACATAGAACAATTAAAGGAGAATGAGCACTTGCAGATGGCTTCTAAACCTGTCATGATGTTTAATGTAAATTGTGCTTTTAATTGAAAAATATTTCCTTTGATCAGCTCTGACATGTAAGAATAAAATAAGAGTGAGGGTCATGCAGCACAATTCTATCAGCAAAGAAGCAGATTTTTGAAGATAAAGAAAAAAACCTGAACTGTAAAACACAGAGTAACACTGCTTACGAAGCAAACTGTAACTTTTAAAACAAACACAAACTAGTTAAATTTCCTAAGCATGCTTGAAAAAAGCCTGGAATATTACCACAGGAAACACCTTTGCAAAAAGGTACTCTTAATAAATGGTTCTCCTTTAAATTATCTGCAAAACTATTTTGCTTTCCTCTTTTCCTTTGCTATCTACCTCCTGTTAGCAAATATGCAAGCCTACATCTGTCAAACACACTTCTTTAAAACCAACAGCCCTCTAAAAGCAGCTACCTATCCGCACCACCATGGAAACACGTATGCACAACAGAATCTTTAAACAGCTGGTTGCAGCAGTGATGGATTTAAGTTATTAACTGATCAAAAAAAGATGGATGGTGGTCTGCTTTTCTTAATCTACATCATCATCTAGATCTATTTAAAGATATGTGGTGCACTAACATACTTAGTTAAGGTTTTGATAAAATCAGTAGAATAATCTGCCCTGTTACATTGAGACTGTATCGATCAATAAAATCACTTGTACTAGGAAAGTACTGTTAAGTACTGACAATCCCAGCCATTAATATTATTTAACACTCTGCTCACAATCTTTAATGAGGACAAAGAACATTTTGTCTTTTTATACTTATCATACCATTGCTTCTAGAGCTCCTTATAGGTATAGTTCAACCTTGATTACTGCACACTAGAGTTGSAGGAGGAACACTCTGAATAATTTTGGGTAACAAAGAATTTTCAGTGTCATTAATACATGTGGGTGATTCAACCAACTTTCCAGCCAAACATCAGTTAAATCTTATTTCACTATATTTAACTTTCACTTGCATCTTTATAAAGCTAGATTCATTCTTCCCACTGTATTTAAAACAAAGCTCCTTTCCAGAAACTGCAATCAGGAAGATGAATATTTACTCTGAGCTTGATGGGAATTTTTTTCTGCAAATAAGCCTATTTGGTGTTAAATTAGTTAGAAATAGATCCTAGAATATGTGCACATAGGACAAAGAGAAGGACTGTTTCTCCAGAAATCTTTGTGGCGCTTAATGAATGACACCAGGAAGTCGAAGTGATTTTTATCCGGCTCTCTCTCTCAGATACGGTGAATGGTTAAATAGAAGCCTTGTGAGAAAACACCTACAGGTCAGAAATGCACAGAATAAGATGTAGAAGGAAAAAAAAAAAAAAACAGGTCCACATTTTGCACAAAAGTTGTTAAAGCTTAAAATGTCTTCCTGTGAGTTCAGCTTTTAAATATACAGCCCACTACCTCCTGCACATAAAGCATTTGGGCTTATAAGACAGCTTTACAAGAGGTTTTGCACAGTGGCATCTGACTTGCGCACCTCTTTGCTGCATCTCTGTGACTCAACCACGTGGAAATGGTGGCAAACTTTTTTCTTTTAAGATTAGTGTTCACCATACATACAAGTCTCAATTCATGAAAACACATTTATGTTTAATCTAATTTAATAACAAGATGAAACATAAGGATGTATTTAATTATTTTTAGGACTATATAAGAAAGGCCGTACTGCCGCAGACCAAAGGTCCATTTAGCACTGTATCCCATCTCCAAAAGCAGCCATAAGTAGATATCAAGGAAGAGTATGAGCAAGACAAGCATATGAGATATTTTCCTTTAATACTTTACCAGTTTCCAAAGTTATTTTCAGCTCAGGGATTTTCTATGCCAGATGTAAACTGCTCTTCCATGAGCCTCTCCAGTCTTTCTTTGAACCAGTTTAAACTTCTTGCCTTTGCAACACCCTTTGGCAAAGACACATAGGTCTACAGAAATAACTAAATTCTTAATACAGAAATTCTTAATACATTTCCAAGAGTATTAAGGAGAAAGAACAATAGTAATGAATATTAAAATTGACAAAATGGATAAATGTGATGAATGTGAACTGCACAGAAATAAAATTTGAATAGCTTAACTGTTCTAAGATCATTTTGCTGTTATACTTCCAGAATTAAATAGTAATCAACTTGATTTATTTTTACTTGGCAAAAGCAAAGGAATTCCTCATAAAAGTGTATAAATTAAATACAGAGACCTCAATATTTCTGAAAAGCTCAGGAACAGCACAGGCTCAAAAACTTCTTTTCTTACAAATATTATATTTTTTTTCTTTTTAAATATTGATAACACAAAGCCAGGAACTGTTTCCGTTAGAAAGCACTTACAAATTGCTTCTGATCCTAGAGGCCCACATAAGCCTCAAGTAACCCACAAATCAAGATCCCCTTCACTTTATATGATATCCCAGCTTTTGCTCTGTCTAGCAGAGTTCAAGTTTACTTTAGGTACTACTGTAAGACATTTTTTCCTCTACATCAGAGAGAGAAGAGAAAATAGCACAAAATTGTGCATCACTAAAATTTTGTTTTCCCCACGTTCACACATCTTCTGATCTTCCTCCAACCGGGACAACACTGAAGCAGGATTTCAGCTGTAGTTAACAGAGGAGTATTCTGCTACTGAGAAGCCAAGCTCTAGCCAACGTACGATGTGGAGTACTTGCACACTGGCATCAGGAGTCTAGATGGCTTTTCTGAGTRCAGAGACCAGACTGCTTCATTCTTCTTGAGGATCACCAAGGTTATAAATGACTGGGTTCGCTTTCTTCCTTGTTAAAAGAGTGAGAGGCCAACAGAAATTAAATCATTAAAGCAGTGAAGAACTAATTAAACTTCTCACTAAGTGATGGAAATTTATTTTTTCTTCACAATTAGAGAAAAAAAACCTGAGAAATCAAAGTATCTCACTGCTCAGAATGACAGTGAAAAGGGGCAACAACAGATACCAAGGAAGGTGAAAGATTAGTATCCTTTGTTGCAATATGAAATGCTGCATTAGTTCTGCAGAGCTCTAGAGCATATTTTCCAAATAAGCAACAACTTCCTTTCAGTATTTTAATTAAAAATTTTTTTAATTGAACTCAAAATTTTCTCAAAGCAACATCACACAACTAGATCAACTAAAATCAAGATAGTTCAATAGCTTTAGAATGCAAAAATTCAGATTGATGACTAAAAAGGAATTTTTCTGGGCCTAGGGGAGGTTATTTAAACCTTTCATCCACATTTATTAATTTGTTCATACCCATTGTCCGATTAGAAAAGACTTTATTTATTCCAACTTTATCAAAAGGACTTTAATATCAACATTTATTGAAGCAATTAAAGAAAATCATCAGCTGAAARGACATCTTGGGCCAAATTTTCAGTAAGATAGTTTTCCTTCTACAGTCACCAATTGTAGAAATATCTCATTCATCTTCACTTTTTCAGCTATTGAACTGCTCCCCAAAACATGGTAAGAAAATGAAGATAATAATGGGCAATCATCTCCTTTATACTTCTGATGAACTTATTCATGAAGCAACTACCCAGTATTCATCACTATATATGCTGTTTTCCTAACTCCACCCTGCTGGAAATGAAGACAGTTAAGGAGAAYAGGATTGTATTCTACTTTCTTAAGAGCAGAAATCATAACAGATACTGTTTTATTTATCTTTCTAGGAAGGATTGGTAGGGTTTTTTTTTTTTTTCTTTCCCTCTAAGGGAGTTGCATTTTGGAGAATACTGAAATGCAGGTCAAAGTGCTTCTCAGATCACAAGATTATTTCCTTAAATGGAAAACAAATCTCTAGTCCAGTTGCATAAACTTCATGATTCATTTTGAAGATTTGGATTCCTGAAACTGCTGGAATGCTGAAGTTTACCAAATTTTCAAGTCCCACAGCCAAGCAGCACTTTAACCAATCTTATCTCCAGGAATCAGGACTGTTCTCTTTGTAAAAGTTCAAGACTAAATAAAAGCCAAGTATGTTTTCTTGACCCCAAATGAGGGAGAAAGATTAGCTCTACGTATTATCTCTGGTTACAGACAGACAGAGCAGTTCAGAAGGTTTACAACCCTCTGCTATATACCAGATTCTTGCTGGTCACCAGAACAATTTCTTCAGATCACTCGCACCACAAGAAATGAGTTAGCACTCTGAAGCTCATCAGAAATAAGCGTCTTCTCCAAAACTCCTCTGCATAACTAAATCATTTCAGCAGACACTAGTGGCTACACAGTCCCATCCCAAGGTGTAGGTGCCGCTTCACGGTGGATTCTGTTGGCTACGTCTGTTATCTTGTTGGACTGATATCAGCAAATGATGGGATTTCTTCTGTCCAGGGGGGTTAGAAAATATCTATTCCATTGAACTTTAAAAGGCAGACCTGTCAAAGGGCAAGTCCCTAGGGTAGAGAGACTGGATGGCAATAACATCCAGTATCAGCTTACTGGGACAACAAAATGAACTAACTCCAGATCAGAAGAGGGCAGATGGTTAAATCAGGTTCCTCCCTGCTATCAATTCACTGGAAATAAGGTCCAGAAAAACTGCTCTTCCAAGACTAAATCGTATAAAATTTACTTGCAACAAATACTGATCAGATTGGCAGCACAGCTGCAGTGGCTTCGATAACCAGTTAGATAAGGTCCCTCAGGGCTGTCCTTAGGAATCCCAATGATGTCTCCAAAGTCCAAGATAAACCCAACTACCTGTTCAGTTGTTCCATCCAAATGACTGACTGTTGTTGCACACCAGTATCTGTGCAAAAGGGAGCATATCAAGTGATCTGTATCTTCTTGAAATACACTATCAAAGGAGACCATACTTCTGTATTGCTTTGTGATAAACAGCCAGTCTGAGATCACACAGTAGATTTAAAAAAGACCCAAAAGCTACAATGCTGATTGACAGTCTGCCTATCATCTTCCACATTTGTCTCTAACTTCTAGTACTTTCAAGTAAACAATCATTTCGCCAAACTCACAGAAGTAACATCAGCAATCACAGACTTTTAATGCAAGTCCAATCGGCAGCCGTTCTCAAACTGGAGGCTCCCTATACAACCACCTTCTTGAAATTTGTATGTTCTATCTCTTTGCAACATCAAACTCTTCAAGAAATCTATCAATAGAAGTTTCATGACCATAAACAAATTAGAGCTAAGTTAAAAGTTTTAGTGCAATCTAATACTACTTTCAGAGAGATTTTTGTTAACAATAGTGTAATCCAAGGATTTATTTTAAAAATTTTATATCAGAAACAGCTAGATGCTAATTTCTGCTCTATTACTAGTTATAAGCTCAGATACAGAAATAAGCTTCTATGAGGTCAAGATTTATATCACACAGTAATTGATTTTGGGTGACTGTGAGAGTGCTCTTAGTTGACAGCCACCACAAGGTAATCAGCACAGGTTCAGCCCACCTCCAATGTGAGTAACAGGCAATTGCTTTTTAGTGAAGACAAAACCAGCTCAAATCAAGTCCTACCTCCTATAGGTTAAGATCATGCATGGGAGCAGTTACCATGGATCAGCAGAGGAGCAATAGCTTACCACTTCATACTAGTTTGTCTGAATGTTTGGGCTCCCATTCTGTCTTTCACTTTTTTGCATCTCTTTCCTCACTTATAAATTAAATAATCCTCTTTTCCACTTGTCAGTCAGTTGATTGCTCACAAGCAATCTATATTATTACTGTGCATACTGTTGAATTGCTATACATGTTCTTGAATAAATATATCAGTCCTTACTAGTCAACTGTTCCATAGTATTAAAAATGAAAGTTATAAATTCCAAACTTGTAAAATATGAAAGTCACTTAAAAATATATAAACCAGTCTTTCACAATTCCATGCAGAAAATCAATCTATTATAAGGAGAAAAAAATCCCCATTTGGCTTTCAAAACCACAAAAACCATCTGATGAACATTTGCTGACAATGGATGGGGATAAATTTAAGAAAATTAACTTTTGTATAGCAGTATCTAATAATATTTGGCTTATTCATAGTTTTGCTATTCTTCAGAAAAACAAAGAAATTATTTTGGACTTCTGTCCCTCCACTCCAAGAAACAAACAACATACTCTGAAAGGATGCAAGAGGGTGGTTTCACCATGAAAAGACCTCAAAGATGTGACAGTGTACTGACAGTTGCAGCACTTTCCATCTTACAGCAATGGAATTTATTGCTTTCCTTGCTTCTTGCTACCAATTACAAATTTCATATAGTAATTCTCATCCAAAGTTCAACCATAGAGGACTATACTTACTTAGTTAAACTTATATTAAAAAAACCAGCATGATTAGACCATGTCTGATACAGGTCTGCATTTGTTTGCAATCTTCAGGGCACATTACTTGATGCCCGTACAGGTTTTCAAGATGTAAAATATATAATAAGAAATGAATATACACTGCACTAAATAAATCATTTGGAAGTAACATCTGCATAAACCCTCAACCTATGCATAAGATCCCATTTTTTTCTGAAAAAACAATAACAAACCAATTACCRAAATGGTTCACTAGCTACAGAAATGGTTAGCTAGCAGTACCATGGTAGTAACCAAACTGCTCTTAAAGACTAACTCTCCTTAGTATCACCCGAAAATGTTTGCAATATTTTATATGCATGATGTTAAATTAAAATCTGATCATACATCTTCCGAAACGGTAACGCATTCCTACATTGTGTCCTGGAAAATGCTTAGCACTTTTAAAGACCTGATAACTCAAATGCTTTGATATGAACTTACAATTTCCTAAAATCTGGACCTCATTATTTTAAAATATAAAATTTCATTGTAGATTAGTTTTGTTTTCTGTTAGCAAATTTAAAATTAATGACTGCTTGCCAAGAATATTAATTTTTTTCTTTTTTCTTTTTTAAATTAGTATGCACATTAGTATGGATTTAGCTTAGAGGCTGGCTTTGTTTTGAAGGGGGTGTTAGACCAGATGACCTCCAGCAGTCTCTTACAACCTAAACTATTCTATATTTCTACAGTAGCCACTGGTGATACAACAGGGGAAAAGTTAATTAAATTTACAAGAATGTAAGTTAATCAACTCCTCCAGTAGAGGGGGATGTTCTTTTACAGTTTATCAGCAATTAGAAAGTGCTAACCAATCTACCTCTATACCTTCGCAACAATATCAACCTCATAACAGAAATAAATACAAGTGCCTTAGTAGTGATAGTCTTCAAAAGATAGTTTTATGCAAATCAGAAAAAAGGAAAAAGTCACAGCAAATCACTGTAAGAGAAAAACATACCAACGACAGATAGCCATCAACAACAAAAAGTCCCAACTCCTTTTCCAGATGCGAGTCTTCCAAGAGCAGTTTTCTCCACCCCCATAATAAATGTAATTTTTTAGATGCCACTAATACAATAAAACTCAGAGCAGGAAGGAAAAAAAGGTCTACATGTTTCAATATAGCAATAATAGCAAAATATTTAAAAATAAAAAATGATATTAAAAATAAACTATGTGGCCTGAAACTGTCCCCATATCTTGGAAAAAAAATTAAACTGTATTTTTCTCCTTATTTCCAAACTTCTTTTTAGTAGTTTAATGTCAGAGGCAATACTTTCTAACATCACGTTACAATTCTTTCCTCCTCCTCAATCTGTTTTCTGTTACAAACCTTCCTGAGAATCAGGGAGGTTCCTGAGCAGTGCAGGCCAACATCCATTTGCTGTGATGGCAGTTCACTGTCCATTATGTTGCAGTTCACCACTCCTCCAGCTGTGCCACTGCAACTGTGGACGATGACACAAATCAGACCTCTGAAATGATCTGAGTAAAAATAAAGAAGCCCTACTCTCACTCTTACCCTCCTCCCAAAACAATTATCTTTTGGCTCAGATCATTTCCATGATCTCTTTTAATAAAACAACACTTGCATCAGTACAGCTGAAGGTGCAGTGAACTGGAAAGGTGCACAGAAATACCTTAATCTGGCTTTATCACCAGAAAAATGGCTGTGAAACCACACCACCGGGCTTCTCCAGTTTATAAGAGGAAAGTGTTTGAAACAATCATGGTGAGAGCAGAAATTCCATCTACTAAAAAGGAAGAGATTTATCACCCCTATATTTAGGTATCTGTACGCCCAAGTCATTCCTGAAAACTCCTTTAACAGTTTGTGGTGAAATTCTATGCCAAACAGGTAGAATTTGGTCCTTCAAATGCAAGTGATCAAATAGAACGAGAGGAATATGAGATGACAGGTGCCTAGTTCAACTAAATGAGTAATTCAGACACAGACACATACAGTACAGGGATATGAATTTGTCGAGCTGATTCTTCCCTAGACTGTCCAAACAGAGATGAGTAACAAAGTCTCCTTATTCCTCTTCTGCAGCACTTTTCACTGGTACAGTCAAAATGATTTTGGTAAGAATGACATTCTCCCCATTTTAGGCACAGAAAAATGAGATACTAGTAGGTTCTCCAAAGTTAGACAGCAGCCAGTGGCAGAACCAGAAACAAAACAGAAACAGTCCAGTTTTCTAGCTGCTAAACTCTTCCTAAGTGAACAGAAATTATCACTGCTGCTATGTAACTCATTTTCCACACCTAAAATTGCTCATCAATAAAAGACCCACCTAATACCTGCACTATCAAGATAGTGCTTTGGATACTACCACTCTGAAAAAGGACACAGCTTTCACTGTCACACTGATGAAAGGAGAGACTCACCTGCAAGTACAACTCCAGGCCTTGCCGTCGCTGCTCCAGGACCTTTGGGACCCAGTTCCTGACATGCTTTGAGGGGATCTCTGGCGTTCTTATGAACTTCTTGAGCTGCAGACAAAGAGAAAGAAATCCAGACAAACTCCTAAACACGTTTATGACCAAAATGAGACAGAACAGTTAAAATAACTGCACATAACAGACAACAGTACTGCAATCATGTTACCAACCATCAAGCTCAGTGAAAAAAGCAACAGACTTTATTATATCTCTTCACACCTACAGCTTGCAGACAAAGATTCTCCTGCCCAGCTGCCCTTCTTAGTGAAGAGGAACCCTCCTGACAAATTTCTGGAAATTTTATAAGGAAACTGCAGCAGCTAGGTGAAAACACTTGAAAATGAGGACCCCAAGCCATAGAGGGGAGCCTTGGCTCGAAATGAAGCAAAGCAGTGACAATCTCAGACTGCAAGTGACACCAGTAATGTACGAGGCTGAACCCTGGGAAGCCACCTAGGGGCCGCAGAGGCTGTGGCACAGTGGCTTGAGCTTGTCTCAAAGCCATGACAAGGAAGAAGCTGAGGAGGAAGGAGCATCCAGAATATATGAGRGGGGATTCAACGCCCGGCTCAGCCATGAATGCCCTGGAGATGTAGCATCAGTCTGTCTTGTGCTTCAGTTCCCCATTAGTTAGCCTGGGATCTTGCCTCACAACGTCATTGTTAAGTACTGGGACATTACCTTGATAAGGACAATGACAAAGCACCACTGCAGTAATTTCCCACTCCATGTTTCGGCATTTATGAACAGCTGGCAGAAGTACCAGGCAGAGAGCTAACTGGTTTTCTGGAGAGCTAGCAACCAAGAGAGCAAAATACCCCTCCCTCCCAAGCTGCAGCAATAAATTGACAGTTATGTTTAATAGTTTATATGGAGCAATAGCAAGACTGCTACTGAATATAAGTCTAAGAGCTCCACAACTGTTCCTCTAAAGATTCCCACAGGGGAAGCTTTTATAGATACATAAGGAAATGTGTGTATATGCGTACATGTGTCCGAATAAACACACACAAACATATATTCTGACAACACTAACAATCCTCTTTCCAGAGCAAAATACATTTTCAAAACCAATAAAAATTAACATCTTCCTCAAAACTAAAGGGCAAAAACAATAACTGGAACCGACTCCATTGCATTTTAATAGAAGGTGACATTAGACAGTCTTTCTGTTGGATATTGCCTCTGAGTAAACGTAAGGCAAGGAATGCAAAAAAAGAAACTCAAAATTGACTTTGACATGCATACCCACGGGAGACTGAGAATTTACATTTCATCTTTGAGCTTGCTGAGATGTCACTATAGGAAAAAGCAGTGCCAACATATCAATGTCTCTACAATCACAAGTAACGAAGCTCCAACAAGGAAACCTCAATTGCGCTGGAAATATTCTTCAACTTCCTTATTTCTCAACTGTGCTACATTACAATTAAATGTGAAATGAAAAAAAATACCCCAAACATGCGCTTTTACTGACTGATCTGAAAGTCAAAGTATAAAACTCCATTATTTCCTCTAAAACTCTTAATTTATCAGGAATGTTGAAGAAACTACAGTCACAGCTGTTGCAAACCATGACAGCGCTTGCAGATGAGTAACAAATTGCTTCAGATGGAAAGAGACAAATCCAAAACAATACAAGCTTCCACTACAGCTTAGGTGCTTACAAGATAAATACTCTGTGGCTGACACTTCAGCTGATGATTAACAATCCTTTTTTGCTCTGTGACCCTGCAATATAAAGTATCCAATAAACGAGGGCTAAAACGTGCAAGCATACGTACTGGCCATAGGTATAATGTCCCTGCTATATAGATATACAAAGAATAAGTGATAAGCACATTTTCTTAAGCTTATAGTAATCCAAAAAAATTATAAAATAATAATGATTACTATAATATCTAAGCATATTATGCAAATCTCCCTATGTTAGTTATATTGCTCCAGACTTGTCCACTACTCATGAAATACTTATCTGAGGACAATTATTGTCTGTAATACTTTCCTGTCTGTAACACTGACCTAATGCCTAATTGAAATACTGTTGTCTCTCTATTTTGCTCAAGTTTAAAAGATGGCTCAAACTGTCAATTAAAGAACAATTTTTCCAAGTGCGAAAAGTCAATACAATTTAGAGTACATAGTAATTGTTTTAAAATTGTAAATAACTTGTAAACAAAGATGTGAAACTTCATATTTTTGCAGATTCCACTGCAGTTGTCATAATACTGTCACCTTCTAACATTCTGGTACTAAAAAAAACTACCAGTATTTTAAAATGTAAATGGAAAAAAATATATAAAAGAAAATAAGGAATAAATATAAAGATACAGTTGTATTTTCAGCTACATTTTACAGACAAAAAGGGTTTTATTCTTTCTAAAGATCCACCCGAATGAAAATAACAAAAATTTTGTGCAGATTTGAAAACGCTACTGTAATGTGAAAGGTGCAGACCCTGAAAAGCCTACCTTGCCATTCATGACCAGGCCAAAATATAATGGCCTATACAAACTATAAAACAAAAGCCAACAGCAGCAGATGCTTTCTATCAGAGGAGTAACTTGTACTCCCAATGTAACCTACCAGGATGGAAAAGATTTTAAACCTCTTCCATTACAGCCAGATTGCAGAGGAAGTGGGACTTAACTTTTTTATTCAACTGGAATGTAGGAAAAGGTGAATGCAGAAAGGAGACAAATCAAGCCTTGTTTTTGGAGCTGCTTTGTTTTTAAAAAAATGTATCAGAACATTAATTGGTATTCTGATGAATGAATTAACTCTTATCTTATATGAGTAATGGAGTCCTTCTTGCATATAATGCCAGTGTAGTATGTCCTTATCAGGCAAATGGTACCACCTCTCCTGTAGCCTCTATTCCAGTTTTCTACCAATTTTGTTCACAACAAAGGCTTTACTTTTACTACTCACCGTAAGACAACTCCAACACTAAGTACACCTTGAAAACGCAGTAAGTTTAAAGATACCTTCCCATATGCCATGTACTCACAGCTCTCTACAGTGAAACTTGCACTGTAAATTAAAGGGGAAAAGAGGAACAGACAATAAAATGCTCTGCTGGGATGCTGAAAGCATATTTGGTATACAAAGACCAGTGCAGATTGTGCCACATGATGTAAACAAACTGTTTGCATGAGTGAGATACAAGTTTAAAATATTCTTCTTCAGTAAAACCTGTCTGAATACATATTATGTCATTGTAGAAAAGACAAATGTACTTTCTTAACAGAGCTTTGAGATTTTCTGCTTCTTCTAACAGAAAACAAAGAAAAAACAAAGGTGAAATTGCCTAGCATATTACTATAGGAGACTTTCTCCAGTAATTTTGCAACTCTGAAAGCAATAAAACAGTCTCAGAGCAGGAGCTGTTCAACCACTTTGTTTACTGAAAATTTTAGTACAACTAAAAATAAGACTTAAGCAATGAAGCATGTTGTGTCAAAATATGCTGGGTGCTTTGCATCTGTACAGAAAACAAGGAAGAAAAAGTTAGCCAAGCCTGCAGAGTATTTTAAACAGATAACAAGTAGATGAGGAGTAAGATGTAACCAATTGAACAGTGCTGCAAAGAATGTCCTGTTAGAATTCCCAGTTTTCAGGTTTGTTTATTTTGCTACTATTTTTGAGGAGAGAGAAAAGGACCATCATTTATGGTTTTCCTGTTGTTTTAAGACGAAATCTTTAAAGAGAGGAGCTATTGCAGAGGAATGAAGGAGATGAAGCTTAGAGAAAGACTGCAGTCACTCACAACATTTGCGTGGAGCAGTGAGGGAAATGTCTAAGTGAAGCATAAAACGAGAGATAGACAGGAACTAAATTGTGCAGTTCCAGAAACTACAGTGAAATTAGACAACAACTAGAGGACACAGTATACTTGTGTAGGTGTGTTTTAATCATATAAATCCTGATTCTCCCCTCTTAGTGTTTCCTAACTTATTTGCTCCGGTAATCTGTTCTCACCTGCTTTACTTTCAAGTACAGGACTGTTCTCACACAAACAGTAAAACATATGTAATGTGCTGCAGGCCTGGGTGGTGGGTAACTGGGTGGTGGTACCGCTGATTCTGACACTATTGCTCATGAGGTACTGCATTCAATATGAAAACAAGGGGGAAATACCTGAGAGATATCTGAATTAAAACAGCAAACGAGAAAATGCATATTAAAATACAGCAGCTAATACCACAATGGGAGCTAGGAGCAAAAAGTTGAGAAATATGTGCACGTACCAATTACTATGCAGTAAAGCAAAATATATTCTTGCTCTTTGAACTTCTGAGGGCCAACACACAGTTGAGTCAATAGGAGGTGCCTTTTGCTGCCCCACATTTGCATATATCCATGCTACCAGACCATATAAGTTGGCAACACCCACCTTCTCTACCACCTGGATAAAGCCACCCCCCGAATGACTCAAGGCCACCAGCAAACTTGCTGGTGTGGGTGAGCTCTTGTGACACTGCAACGTCAGGTGCTGGGTCCCTGGGCTCTTCCCCGTGATTCTCACTGCCTTTTGCAGACACAGCTTTTTCATAGCAAAGGCAAGCGGCATCAGTAAAAGCAGACGAGCGTGCACACACCAATGCCCTGAGACCCAGGTCCTAGGCCAGGAGGATTGCCCAGATGCTCTTCATCCTGGCCCCACGCTCGGTAAGCTGCTGCTTTTTCAGAAGTCTCATTCACATTACTAGGCCCTTACAAGGCAGAATAGATGTAAAACTTGTCCTCCAGGTGCACAGCTGTAAAAGCAGCATCCAGTGCAGCCTGGAGAGGAGAAATGATACTTTAACATTGATCAAAATAATTTAAAGACTAGTTAGTGGCTACCCAATTTTGAAAGTAGTCAGGAGTTAGTTTCCTTTAATCAGATGAATCTGTAGATAAGCTGAGCAGCTATTTTATATCACATTCATTCTATAAAGAGCAATGGAATGAGAAGGTCTGCTTGGTCTTTTTCATTTCCAGCTTCCGGGTGTATACAAGTTAGCAACAGTTAGCGGGTTAGCAACACAAATTTTTAGAACTAACAAACTATTTGCCTAATTAAATAAAAACCAAAACCATATTTGTTTGCTATAGGCATGTGCCTTATTTCATGATTTCACAAGGAAAAAATACCACAGGCAGAGCATTTTAGGAATACAGTATATAAACAATAAATGAAAAGAACAGTAAGAAACCTCCGAGAAGTTCTCAATCCCTACAAGGAAATACAGAAGAAACTAAGTTGTCAACTCTTTTGGGGAGACCTCAATCACAAGACATATTTAAGACAGGCAGCAATTTCAAGTGAGGGGAAAGATATCAACTAAGGCAAAACAAAGCTACATCTACTAAAGAAAGAGATAATTACCTTTTTATGAAGAGCATGGAATTCACTATACCTCTTCTCAACAAAATGTTTTCTTCCACTCATTAGCACCTCTATTTTAAAGACCTATAAAATTGCAAATAATAAAAAGGAGATTAACCTTATTTGCTCAAACAATTCTGTGACATGGTTGTGACTGTACTGAGTCTTACCCCTTTAATTACAGTAGTCAGTCCCAAAAAACGCATGATGACTCAAGAAGCACAGAAGCACAACAATAAATCAATGAGTACTATGGCTAAATCCTACTAACAAGTTTGTTCAGCAAACATATACACAGTCCAAACTTACCTGTCTTTTTGTTGTATATTAAAATCTAAAAATTAAAATATTCCCTTTCAAAAATATTTAATATGATTGGAAGTCAGAAAAAAAAGATGGTAAGAACAAAAAGACAAGAGAGAAAAGAAATATGGATTCATTCTTTTTGCCTCCTACAACACTGCATGCCAACAAACGCACACATGTTCAGTAAGTCCCCGATAAACAAAGTAGTATGTTTTGTACAGAAGAAAAAGAGAAATAAATGCAAACTTTGCATTGTAGGTTAACTTCTTCCCAACCTGCATATTCACCTGTAGTCTAAGCCAAGCTTGTGCTACCATTTACTTTCTGGGAGAGAGGAAAAAAAAAAAAAACACACAGCAAAGGCTTGTTTTCTTTGTATGACACATGTGACAGCTTTAGCTGCGGCTGGGGAAGGTTGAAAGGCCAGGAGGAGCCGCTCGCCGGACTCGCTAATTAGTAGTCACTAACATGACATTGGCTTGATTCTCAGGTCACAGGGTCAGTTCTGAGGGCAAGTGATGAGAAATATTTTGAAGCACTCGAGAAAACACAGTCTATTAAATGAAGACAAGAGCAGCAGAAAAGCCATATAAAAAAGGTGCCTGGTCTATCCAGGAATTCTTTGTTTTCTGGTTTGCTCAGCAAATGCTGGAAATAATTGTTTCCAGGACAATGAGGAACCATGTTCAGGACAGATGATTACATCAAGACCCAAGTCTTAGGCCATATCAGAATTCCTTTAAAATAAATTTGCAAACAGCGTTTATGCCTGAATGCAGAACAAAAGGGTTTCTGTCACGATACATCCAGCTAGCATTGATCAGAGCAAACATACAGAAATCATTTGAATAAATGCTTTTGATTGTCCACTAGAACCTGCTTTTAAACATAGGTCAAAAACGCTACGGTTCTTACTGGCTAGCCAAACCATATTAGAAACGGACAGTATTTTATTTAATCCAGACTGAAACGTGTCTGCTTTGGTTCCAAGGTGGTATGGATGGGACCACAGTCATCTCGCACCAATGTTTACGTTACCAAAATCAGTTTGGATCTTTGTAATCCATCAAAATAACTTGTGCTACATTCTGCTTCTTTGAAAAGGACTACTTCTGTGTCCTAATCACTGGGAGCAGATGACCTTATTTGGGTGTATTGATTTCCCCCCCCCCTTACCTATTTAGATTATTTTGGGAGAAAGGCTATTGGCTATTAAACAATTTCTCTCCAGAAATTAGTTACACTTGCAAAAGTTCCAAGGCACCCTTAGGAATATCTGGTAGTGTCAGAGCTGTAAACAGGATCACATGCAAAGGGAGAAGAAAAAAAATAATAAAAAAAAATCAGTGTAGACTTCTTTCTTTAGCTGAGACTTAACATTCTGATTATACGAGGGGAAAACACTATATACATCTTATAGTCTACACACTGTATGAAAGTAGTATTTTTTCAAAATGTTCCATAAGGAACAAAATGCTTTCAATTGCACAGGAAACATGTAGCATTGAAGGAGCCTCAAAGACAAAAAGGTGGGAAAGCTGGATAACAGAATACGAAGCTAGTTAAGTTAGCAGTGACCTAGAGTCATCGTTGTTAAGGTGCTGTGATGGGTTTTGAATTAACTTGATATTAAGTCTCCAGCAACTACTAGCAACTCATACACCCCCGTTACCTGAGTTGGGTAAGGGCTTGCTTATGAATTACACAAATGGTTTCAAGACATGAAAATGTGTGTAGCATTTATTCAAACTCTTTTTTAATCTCAAAGTTTTAACAACCGTTTACACAATTTTTGGTAGCAAAGAGACAGGTCCAATAAACTAAAGAATGTATCTGTTGGTCATTTCCACAGAGGGCAGGAGAACACAGACTCACAGCTTTCCATACGTGCTGATGCCACTTATATCGCACCCCCATATCTGCTAGCTTTGTACCTTCAACTGGTTGTATCGATATACCAGCTTTGACACTGCCTCCTACAGCCCAGAGCGCAGGGCTTCTACTTCAGTAGCAGCCTAACATTTGCAAAGCCAGACAACGGATCTATTGCACGTGAAGTAAAGTTGAAAATTATTCTTTCCACATTTCTAATCTATGCACTGTGGCACCTGTATTTCTGAGCTTTAAAGTAATTGTGATAAGTGTATTAACTGGATAATCTCTCAATGCTTTCAATTAAAACATTTCCAAATACTCAACTGATTTATAAAGCAAAAACAGAGCTAAGTGAAATAGCCCATACTGTGCTTATGAGCTTCATAGTGTTAGAAGACTTCATTTAGACAGCACAAACTCCAAGTTGGCCTCCTCACTGGTTACCAGACTACAATTCACAAGAGCAACCTAAAGGCACAGAAGTCAGTTGCTACATCACTATTTCACCACAAGAGCACGGCTGTGTGGGAAAGACAGAACGATACCTTTGCATACAAGAGCAATGGGATCTCTTTGTGGATTCAAAATAGCTATGCACAAATCTTTCACAAATTTAACTGAGCAACTGCAGGCCCTGACAGAAAAACAATGTAAGAAAACTGGTGAAAGTGCCAAAATAAAGAAGGAAGAACTATGGAAAAAAAATGTAGCACTGCAAGGAAATTACTTTTCTTGTAAAAATGTTCATGTTCTGCAAACAGAAAACTCTGAAAAGACATATGACTTTCTATAAGTGACCATTAGTTAAATGAAAAATGCAACAATTAATCACTGAATAAGACAAGTAAAATGCTTTTCCCATAGTCACTGAAATACCAGAAATTATGCTTCACTGAAAGGTTTGCACTTCATCTTGACCAGGGCAGAGTAGCACAGATACGAATACACCAGTTGGAAAGCTCTCCTTACAAGTACTCCGAAACTAGAAATGACTCCCCTTTCTTGGTTACTAAAACAACACTTATCAGTGATGCTTGCACAGTGCCAGCAGATCATTATTGATTAAAAGCATTCTTCTAACAGAGTTTAACCCACATAAATGATGTATGGGACAAACATCTTTGCACTGGAAATCAGTTTGAATAATGTTGATCTTTTTCCTACCAAAATTGCCAAACTCGAGCTCCAAACTCATAATCATCAAAACTGTGAAGAAAACTCTTTAAGAAGAACTCCTAAAATGTTTTTTAATGAGATATTTCAAAACTTTCAGGTTTATATATATATATATATATATATAGCATCTATATAATATACATTATATATTTTTTTTTTCTTTAATATATATATAATTAAAGAAACCCTATTTTTGCTTTTCTTCCCCTTCATTTTATTCCAATGAAACTGAACACATGCAGATACTGGAAACCATTCTCTTCATATGTTATTGGCAGTGAATATGGCTAATTTTGCAAATTTCCTCTATTTATTGATTTTTGATTGTTATCAAGCCTTTAAGTGAACTGCCCTTTTTCACTATTTTCAAGGGGAATAACCTCTGGTCTTGCATTTCTCTTTTTTGCAGCAGAAACTGCAGCACTTGAATGGTACTACATAATAACTAAAATCTATTAAATACAGACAAATAATTGGTATGCATCATGGTGAATTTCCAAGACAGAAAGCCTAAGTGGAAGAAAATAGGAACAAATAAGACAAATAACCACCATTCATGCTTCCCTATATGCCCACAGATATTCTAAATACATATAAGGAACTGTGTAGAATCACATTCACACTACCTTCCTTCAGGTCCTACAAATGTCAAATGCTTAGACTTAATGCAAATGGACATCTTTTATCTGATAATTTGACATACAAATATGTAGTTCTTGTAATTTTGTCAGTTTAATGAAAAACAGAAAAGAATGACAAACATGGCCAGGAGTACGGAGGGAGACTAAACAGAAAAGGGACTTACTTTTCATCCTGATTTTCTATTACATGAGAAATACACAGATGATACTTTTATATTCACTCCTGGAAATTCCATTAACTACACAGCTTATAATTATGGTAAATTAATACTACCAGATTGTGTATATTTATAGAGGGAAAATTAATTACAAAGTATATAAATTTCTGAAAACTTACAGTTGAGAGAAAGATTTGTAGCAGTCTTGTCTGGAACGAGGAGATACAAAAACCAGAAGCAGAAAAAGAGAAGCTTACAAAAAAAAAGGTACATTTGTCTAACATTCACCAGAAAAGAAAAACCCACAGAATTCTGTTATTGTGTTTTTCTCTCTTAAGACCAAGCTTACCGATACTGTTTAATATATTACTTACAGAAATAAATACATCCCTTTAGATGCTTCAGTGTACTTGACAGACTTTTGACTGAGGAATAGCTAATGCATTCAAGTGTCAAGAAACTCAACCTTAAACCTTTGTCATAGCCATATCAAAGGGATTCCAGAACAAATGAAATGACAGCTCCGGTCCATGAAACACTAATAGGATTTCCACATGTTTAGTGTTTCATCATTGTTCAGACAACAGCACATTTTCTGTCTGTTGTGCTATGACTAGAACAAGACCATAGCATATGGTAAAGATCAAAAGGTGACTTTAAACCTGTTTTCATCCTACTGATGCAGGCAAAAATGAGGGTCCTCCATCAGGAGGAGTACCTGCATGCCTGTTCTAGCACACAGCTGCAAGTAGATTCAGCAACAACTTGGTATCTCGGGGGTTGAAATGTGTCATGGCAATGCTCCACACTTCAGAAGGCCCTCCAGAGTAGCAGCTAGGATGAGGGCAGCATTCAGAGCCAACTCAAACTTCATAGCTGCCTCGATAAAACTGAATCGTGCGATTCCCCAAAAGAAAACAAATTAACTTATTCTGACTTCATCCTTGGGAGGTAGGGCAGCAAAATTCAGTCCTAGGGTGGGAACAAAGCAGTCCAAGGGCAGAGCCAGGCTGGGGTGGGACATGGAGGCCGAGGCTGGAGAAATCTTGTCTCTCTTTCCTCTCCTCCCTGACCACATCCCCCTGTTCTAATTCTCCCCCTTCCTGCACTCACTGCCGAATTTGGGGTAATGCCCACTTTCTGAGCCTTAGAGATCTTCTCTGCCTTAGGTAAATGGCTTACATAGTCATGCCTCCCCCTCCTCCCTGTAGCAACTCCCCATCCTACATGGGCAGTGCCTACTCAAGCTCCTGGGTGGCAGAAAAGGGAAGAAAGATCAGGTGTGAGGAGCTGAGGGCCCAGGCAGCTGCTCCTTGCGCCAGTGCTGGGATTTCTGACAGTACAGCTCTACGCAACACTGGCATTCCCCTAACGAACAGGGCTCCAAAGACACTCGGATCCATTATGTTTCCAGATACTCTGTCTTACCTAAAGTCAGCCCCAAAGTTGGGCTGGATTTACACACTGCCCCCCTCCCCCACCCAAACACTCTAGTAACTTCTGTTATCTGAAATCAGATCATTTCACTTAGTCCCAATTACCATTTACTTCATCATGTTAGATCACAAGAAAACAGTACCTAGTTTTATCAACTACAGAAATCAAGACTTGACATTATGCAATTATGATATTGCTTTGTCCAGAGTCCATGAAAGAGAAAGGTCACTGCAGGAAAATGTGCCATTAATTCAAGGATTTCAAGCACATATTCCAGATAGTTCCAGACTATATGAAGCAGTTAATTGACACTACTTGGCCTGGAGAAACAGCCTTACTAATTTTTATAGTATAGTAAATAAAGTTGCTACTGTTACCCTTAAATCCACTGAGAAGACAACTATGTTGTTTCATTGAATTGCTCTCTTAAATTTCATGTTATTACAATCTACCCTGGACCTTCATTACTGAAAAAAATTCTGCACTTAACATTCACAAGCACATGTTGTTCTTGCAAATGCTGTTCTGCCTTCAAACTTCTCCTTACTAACTTTATTTAGCTTTCCGTCATTTATTTACTGAAAAATCTGCCTCCTCACTAACACTCACCTGTGTTACTGTATCCTACCTAAACCAAACGGTAGTCTCTTCACAGCAAGCACCTTTTAACATTTGTCTTCCCCACAGATACTACAAAACAACTATAGATATTCTCGATGCCATGCTCTTTTGCAGTATCAGCCTTCTCCACCCATAAAGCAGACTGGTATTGGTAGGAATTATGTACAAAAGACATGCACAGGACTCTGCGTTATTCCTTCCGGAGATGGCCTTTGAGACATGTATGTCGTATAGGGATTAGAGGAACAGAGAGTAAAACCATCATTTGCATTGGAACCCGGTGAGACAGTAGTTCCTACAAAATAGGAAGCTCTGGGGAGGTTTTCTGTGAACTGTCACTGTTGCTGAATGGGAGAGTAGCTGACATATAAGTGTAAGTACTCCTCTGATTTTTTCAGCTCACTTTAAACCACTCTCTTCCAAACACATGGTTCATAAATTCCCATAGGARCTTCTCTGTCATTTCCTGAAAAATAACTTACCTGGCTTTGTAAGCTAAAAAGCCTCTCCCTTGCCAGTGGAACACTGACTATGGAAATCTAATCTGTAACCAAACCAAGAAGCTACAAGATCTGATTTGCTTTTGATATTTTTTCTTCATTAGTCTTGCAGAACACAACTGTTGCACAGATGTCATCCTTTCAAATACTAGTTGTTACTGTGGTCACCTAACTTGACTAACATCCTCAGAATCAAACTTAAGGAAAAAGATGTTGATTTTTTGTGGAAGAAAGTTCCTAACACATTTTAATGCATACATTTACACAGGGGGGAAAAAAAAAAAAAAGCTTGCTCTATTTATTGTGCACTGAATCATCTTAATGTCTCTTATCGGAAATATTCCAGTGGTAGAACATCCATGAGCCTTTCTTTCTAATGGAAGAGATTAATTTTCTAATAGAAATAATTCACTGGGAAAAAAAAAAAAAAAAAGAATACTGCAAAAAATCTGGTGACAAAAAAATATCTACATGAAACTGATGAATTCAAAGTTTGATGAAATGTAAGGACTCTTCTGTTTTGTCACAAAATCCCTTTCTGTTTAATCTGGACAGTCTATAAAGAATTCTCTCACTTTACAAAGCAAGACATAACTCCTGACTGAAATGAAAGTGCCCCTTACAGCACCCAGCTAGCTGCAAGAAACCCCCTTTTGCAGGAAACTAAACACAAGACACAGCTTTTCTAGAACTTTGAAGTCTGTGTTACTTGGTTTCTGGTTGTAATTGCTTGCTGGAAAACTTCCAGGTGCTCTAAGAGCCTTCAAAGCATAGATATTGAAGGTTTACAAACAAAAATGTCAAACGGTGTCAAAGAGCACATTTACAAAACATACAATGAGGCAGCACATAACCTTTAATAATTTGGTCCTCTCCAGCTTCTGCCACTTGCTTCTTCAGCTACCGACAACTCTCTAGCATGGCTGGACTGAAGCGCAGCACCCTTTGTGCCAACACAGAATAGTGACCGGCCTCTTCCAATGTCCCTTTCAGAAGCTTATAACTTTTGGTGAACGCTTAATCACGCAGCTAACACCGAGTCCAGACACTTGCACGCATGCATAACAGGGCTGAATGCCATGTGCAAGCAGAGTTGTAGGCAGGAGGAAGATACTGCATCCTGTTCCTCAAGGCTTTGACACAAGACATTAATGACAGAACTAAGCCTGCCTTTGGCACAAACACCTATTTCTCAGAACAGCTGAAGAGTTGTCAAAGACTACATTTAGTGAAATATCTTCCATCTAACCCAAGACCTTCACTCCTCAGTCCAAAATCAATTCAAACAGCCCAAAGCAGGGTGATGAGCATTACACTTCAAAGGAGTTGGCTTTGGAGTGTCTCATACTCCATTATATGCCTGCCACTGTATGTGAATTTAGCCCTTTCCTCTGCTTGGCACTAACTGAACACACAGGAACATGAAACACAACAGTATTTAGTCAAGATACAGTGTACACAAACTATTAAAAATCAGCTCCATATTCTTCACAGTGAGTTATAAATACCAGGGCAAAGAAACAGTGTATACCCAGTCCTTACATCTTTCCTTCTTAGGACCTCTGTGGTAATCCATCTCAGAAGCATTTTTCTCTCTATTCCTCTTTACCTGCCAACATAAACAGTTCATCCAAATCATTTTTCAAAAGCAGTAATCAAAGTAGTCAAAGGTTGCTTTCCCAAATGCCTGTGCAGCTTAGCAAAGAGCCTCCATACGTTACATTTAAATATTGGGATTAGCCTGTCTTCAGCCTCGAAATGGAGGATTCCAATGCTACCTTATCCATAATGAAGATGAACAGACAGGATGCGCACGACATTTTCAGACACCTTTCAAGAGGTTAATGCATACAAACTTTCACTAAATTAACATTGGTCTGCCTTCAGAAATAGAAAACTAATCATCTCTGCTACTGCACGTTACTGCAGTATTCTTGCAAACAAAAGAGAGCTCTATTTCAAACATCATCATCCATTTCTGAGAAGAGCCATTAGATCAATTTACCAAAGAATGCCATCCTGCTCAAAGATTTCCTTTGCCAGGTTAATCTCTTTTGAACAAAAAATCAAAGTGGGATGAAGAAACAAGCTCCAAAAGCTATAAGGTAGTTTCATTTCTTACTGGAAATATGCCTGTTACTACTGAGAGAAGGTTACCAGGAAATAGGTTACCAGGATGTGTCCACCGACACATCCAATTGCAGAAAACAAGGAGGTTCTTTATGCAGATGGAAAGTGGAGAGAACGGAAACAACAAACTCAAAACAGCGACAGCACTGATGATACCATTGTCAAGGCTCAAGTACTAAATAAGCTACAAGGTCAGCTATCACAAACAAATCAATCATAAACAGGGAAAAAAATCAAAATTCCAGTTTTTACACTTTGGAATTCACACTCTGTGACTAACGGGCTGCTTCTGGTGTAACTGGCACGACGGCACAACAAACATAGATATTCCCGAACTGGAGGCAACCTAGTTGGGGCACTGCTAGCAGTGCAGCAGTGAGGCCAGCACCAGCTGTAGAACTGTGGCACAAGTTCGGAGRGATTCAGGCTCGAGTACAAATCTGGACTTGAGCACAATGGAAGCATACAGGCAAGAGTGAAAAATATTTTCTCATTTGCTCTCCTTTGGGCTACAGTATAAAACTATAGGAAGTAAGTAGCCAGGAAGCAGCTGAACCAAAGGCACTTCAGTCAGAACTATATTGGCACTGGTGGAAGAGTTAAGGCAGCACAGGATTTGACTCAACCACCAATGTCTGAGAAAATGACCTGCTCAGAGAGACCATGTGCAGAGCAATTATGTCAACACATTGCACAGGTTCAAAAGCAGTAGAAATACTAATACAAACCARTATCCAGGATAAGGTATAGAATTCAAGTATGCTACTAGCAATTTTGTGATACAAGATTGAATAACCTATCAGAGAACACTGGTCATGCAATTAAATATTTATCATTTCAAAGACAATTAAAATTGATTCAGTGAGAATTATATTAATTTCTAACTGTCCTCTCATTCGCTTGAAGTTAGTAAGGCAAATATTGAGTAATTACATGCCTGAACATATATTCAGCCAGATTAAGTATTTTATATCCAACACATTTCTGAAAGTCCTTAAGCTATAAATTGAACCTGATGCTGGAAACATGCAAATAAAAGTGTGCGTACTGCAAACAAAGTGACAGGCAACAGACGACTGAAAACAGTGCTAAATGTTTCATTAACTGACTGTTGCTTGAATGAAGATAACACAACACACCAATTTCTTCAAAGGCTAACTAGAAGTGTCTGACTCAAAAAGTATCACTCCCAGGTCTAAAATCTAGGCCTGCCTGCCTTTTCCTCAAAGGAGAAATAAAACTGAAGACAGAGCCATGTGCAGATGACAGAAAAAAAAAATGGCTTGGATACTTCAATAATAAAAACTGTAAGATTCCTAAACACAGCACACTCTGAAAAAGCAACATCCATATCCCTATTTTTAGGAGCCAAAATTCGAGAGTCTGAGCTCATCTATCATGCCCCAGTTTTAGGGTGTAAAAGAAATCCTTATTTTACTCTAGTGGAAAACTTTGAATGTTCATCACCTGCAGATATCAAGTCACCTGTTTAAATACAAAAATACACACTTAAAATCCTAAATTCTGGCATACAAATTCAAACATACCATCAAGAAAAAAGTACAGATAACATTAAGTATCATTTCTTCCCTGATTTTCATGCTTCAAATTTTCTTTCGGCCTTATTGTGAACTTCATAAAAATTTTACTATCCTATGCCACCCTGCCTGAATCTTGGTATTTGCCTGGTTCTCACCTTTTGTAAAGAATATAAACACTTTTGTAGTTTCTATCCACAAAAAACACTGCCATAAATAACTTCTTCAAATATTTTTCCTTACAAATGCTCCATTATTGTGTGCCTCCAGTGTCCCTCTGCAGAAGGAATGTAAACTTTGCTTAGTTTACTTTAACTTCTTTGCTGCAGTGAAAGTTGATTCTTCTACATGTTTACAGAAAGTGCCACTTCCCTACTAAGAGGGCAGAGAAAATACAACTTACCTTATCCTCTCTGTTGCCACTTTATCTCCAGCTGCCTCAGGAAGCAACTACTCACCATTCCAAGCAGCCCCTCTCCCTCCTTACCTCTTCTTTCACCCACATCTGGTTTTCATGGATGAGAAATTTGAAAGGGTAAAGAAACAACACTTACTTACTATCAGCTGATTCTTGCCTTCCTGTTTTGCTGCAGCTCACACACACTATTGCTATTTTTAATTAATATTTCAATAACATTTCAAGAGAAACTGAGATAGAGTTAATTTAATAAAATATACTATGGGAGTTACTGGCAGTGATACGAGTAATTAGACTAATCTAATATTTTCCAGGACTCTGTTCTCAGTTACTTAAAGTTTTGCCAACCTTTAATTTTTGGACTTAGATTTTTCCATACCAGGTATGTGATTCAAGCAGAAAATATTTTTAGAAAGTTTCAGCTAAGACAGTCCAAGCACATATTTAAAGAAAAATAAAATTTATTTTACTCATGCCCCCTCCCCCCCCACCCCCCCCCCCCCAACAAAATAACCAAAGCATTTTCACACAAAGTTCTCCAAGATGTGGACAAGGAAGCCAGGAAGACAGCTGGGAAGCAGTTTTGGCCAGCCTATAAACTTCTGAAAAAAGGCTGAAAAAGGTGTGAAAAGCAGGTTCTCCGATGGCAACTGCATTGCTAGTGCTCTCTTGCTTTATGGTGCCTACATGCTGACTGAACTCATTTTATGGCATCTCCACAAAGTTACCACAAAATTTCAGATCTACAGAAACAACAGCAGCTATTTTTCTGTGGTTACTCCAATACCAGGAGCCATTATGATATTAGGTAGCAGGAGAGTTGAGGATATTCTTAAATTTTTATGAGAGAGATGCAGGAAAGGAATCTAGGCTTTGGCATGTGGGAACAATACCTGAAAAGACCACACTGCATTAAATTAAGCAGGGAATAGCAGAAATAAGGGCTCTCAGTTGAAGCATTCCCTCTCCTATAGCCTGGAAGGAAATCTGTGATTTTGTCATAAGTCAGAAACTTAAATTGCTGCATTTCCTTGGTGTGAAAATCCTCCCTCTCTCTCCACTATTGGAAAAGCAGCTAGATGTTAAAAATTCAGGTGTTTCCTGTTCTAAAGCTCTATACCAGGGACCTGAAGGCTCCACATCCACCGGTTGCATGTCTGGGATCAGCACCCATCCAAAAGATTCAATCCCTTCCCTTCCCTCCCAGTGGCCTTCCCCAGGGTAGAAAGAAGAGAAGTGAGAATGGGGAAACCCTTAAGAAGCAATGGTCGTGAAGGCAAGTACTCAAACATCTGAAGTGTCAGTTAAGTTTTTCACACAACCACAGTGCAGTGCCCTTGCGCATACAGTATACATTTGCGATGGTTAGACATGCACTGCTTTTCCCCGCAGAGCGCCTGCTTTGCTCAGCACGCGATCAAGTCTTGTGGGAACACCTGAGCCTCAGAGCAAAGGGCTTCACGTCTCTAGCTCTTGTTGCCAATTTGTGTAATAACTAATACATAAGAAAAGGCAGGAAAACCATCAATACGGAAAGCAAGGTCTCATGACTTAGGCAAATGATTAAGGTAACACCATGGGCACTTTGGAAATTTTAGACCTAAAACCCAAGTAGTTCCAACAATGCTGAACAACTTAATTCAGACTTTTCCCTAGGAAAACCTACTTTCAGCATCCCAACTTAGGCATGATTCAGAGGCCCAAGGTTAAAAGCCCAAACTCCTTACAGAATTAAAGGACTCAGAGCACAGATATACGATGTGTGTACACCTATGCAGACTGCACATTCTCCTATATGTACTATTTCACAGGTGCCTATTTTGGCACATGAGAAACTCTAACTTTGGTACTTGCTGAACTCTTCCTGATTTTGTCATTTCCACAGTACTCTAACAAGAACTGCAGGTAAAATCTGGAAAAAAAAAAATCTATATAAACACACACAAGCCCAAAGATCCCCTAAAATCATCTCCTCCACACACACTGCCAGTGCTGGACTCTAGCTGATTTAATGTCAGAAGTTGCATTGCTGCAGGAATTACTGTTGTTCTACATGTAGATTTGGTATTTCTCAGCTCCTCCCAGAGTATATTAAAGAGGTAGAGGAGGACATAGCAGAGCTTTTCCACAAAATGTGGTATTGATTTTTCTACCTGGGGAAGGAGACTGTCAATGAGAATCATCTCTTTGCTCCTCTACCTCATGAGAGGAAAGTCTCAAAAAGAGACATTGACCTGCAAAACCATGAGCCGCTGCAGAATTTTGCTTTAGCTAGTGCTTTGGGGATACGTTGACACTACATAAATGGAAGAAGAAATCAACAAGTAGTACTCATACTTAAGACATTCTTGAAATATTTACAAGGAAAAATACCATTTTTCTCAAAACTTCTTAACCACTGCACTTGTTGGCAAATACTAAATGAATCCAATGGAGGATTTCTAACTGGAACAAACGCTTCACATTATCCTTTAAACTCACAGAAAACAGTGTGACCCAGTTCATTAAGATGTATAGGTAAAAAACTGCCACAGTGTTAAAAGGGTGCTATTTTCTTATTTCTGTATTACATATTAGCTTTCAGAGATGTATGCTTTTTAGAAAATATTGACCATTAATACTACATAAAATTGTAACACCTTGTAAAAGTGAACATAACATTTCTGACAGTAAAGACTGATACTATTTGTAATGGTCTTAAAGGAAGGTATGATGTATTACTGTCGTTTAAAATGACAAGATAATAGTTACAAAATGATTTCAGAAAATCCTAGGACTTAAAAGGCTTTGGACAGTTGTTGCTTTGTATAACTATTATCCAATATGTTCGGTGTCAAAAAATCTTCCCCTGAAATGTGTCACTACATCACTCTGCAAAATAAATAGCTTGTAAAACTCTACCTACCAGGAATAGAGAGAATTGCCACAAACTGTATAATCTAGTTTCTAGACCACACATTTCTAGCCAGAATAATACTAAAAAAAAATCTTAGTGCCTCTAATGAGATGGATGATCTCAGATGAAAATAGACAGAACTAATTTTATTCCACAGAAAATATAGACAAAAACAATTTTTTTTTCAAACATCATAAAACAGCAAAGTTTTGTTCTTTGCACTGACTCCCCCCTCACATACGCGTTTTCTATCAACTCTCATTCTGCCCAATTACTTACAAGAACTGATGGAAAATTATTGCATGTAAATCTCACTCAGTTTTTCTAGAAAAATATGACTATCACAAGATCTAATGCCAAATACAGCCTATTTAATAGCCTTATCAGAAAGATAAACACTGGAGCAGAGGTCCAGAAAGGCTGTGAAGAAAGTCAAACCGTAGCAGGACAAGACCGTGAGCAACCTGCTCTAGCTGGCCCTGCATTGAGCAGGGGGGCTGGACCATGCAACCTCCAGAGGTCCCTGCCAACCTAAATTACTGATTCTGTGAAAGGTCTTCCCATGTCAGGAGGCAAAGTGAAAGGACAAAAATTTCTGTTTCCTTTTCTATGCTTATTTTAAGACAGAGGATCTAGTTATACATTCACGAGGTTTTTTTTTCTTGCCCACACTAACATTTGAAAGAGAACTTCTCAAAACATTTGTCACAAATTTGTACATGCTCAGTGTATGCAATTCAGCTGCTTCCTAAATTTTTGCATTATCAAGTGGCTCTTAACACTTCAGCTGTTGCAAGTAACTACCTTGAAAAGTTAGTTTTTTTCCAACTTATCCACTCACATCCTGAGTCCGTTTTATCTGTGAAGATCCTGTTGCAATATTTTGAAGGAGGAAGGAGAGATGGAGAGGTTATATCTTCCCATTAACTTCACATTATTCCTGTTAAGAGTCTTTCACCTTTCCCACCAGGCACAGAAGAAAATGTCAAGTCCAAAGGACACTTGGTAATTTATTCACAATCTACAAAATCTTTAAGCTACAAATAACAGTGCTTTGCTCAAATAATAATTCAAGACATTAGCTGACAATCAGACTAGAATCCTAAGCATGTCTCACCTTCATAGTTCTTTTTCATCCCTCTGTATCTCCAGCATTATTTTCTTATACATTCCTTACTTCCACTCCAAATGAGGCTAATATTAGCAAGCTGTTTCAATAGCTTTTATATAGAAGAGTGAAATTTCCCAGATTGGTGGCGATCTAATAATTACATCTTCTTCATTGCTGTCGCCTAACAGTTTAACACACTGCCTTAACAAAGGTTCAGGTGTTAACTAGCAGCAATTGGTTTTCTCAGCCCGCCACAAAAGTTGCTGGGTTAATGAAGAAGCTTATCAGATTATGAACACATAGACTACATACTGATTAATACAGGTAAATAATACAACTAATGTTATTAAAACTGTGTTGTGTGATTAAGATTTAAAGCAAAGTTTCAAGTAAAAGAAGATCCATGCCTCTCCATTTTCAGATGCATTCAAAGGCATCAACCTATGTCCTGTGAAACATACTGAAAATTGAAAAATCAGCGGCAGTTTAAGATAAATTGAATTTAATATGCAATGAATGAACTGTACACTTTTACATAAGCAAAATATCATTATTCTGTGTTTATCTGAAATTGATGCAAGTTGTCATAAAATCACTGCGTTCTACTGGTGACACATTGATGAAAACCTCACAAAGGCTCAGGTAAGAACTGCTGGGCCCAATTCTGAAAATACTCCCAGAAAGCAGCAGCAAAAGCATTATGCTGTTAAAGCAAACTATCATTAAATGTGTATGAGGTAAATAGGACTATATTGCTGAGTAAAAATGAAGATCTGCAAAAAAGCTGAAGGTGTTAAAATAATCTTCCTCAGGAGCAGTGTCTATTAAAAGGATAACTGAAATAAAGCCCAATTCAAAAACACTATAGAAGATGCAAAAATACCTGCATGATCTTTATCAACACAGTTCAGACATTACATGAAAAGGGGAAGTATATGGGAATGGAACAGAAAATAAACTTGTTTTTAAAATACAAATCTTATAAGCAAAAACTTTTAAATCCAACCAATACTACATAGATTCAGGGTGATCTATTTACACTGTAAGATCTGTTTACATTTTAAAGAATTTTACTTTTTTTCTAAGTACCACAACTGGCACAAGTATCCATTTATTAATGAACATACTGTCTTAAAATAGAAAGAAATAAAGAAAAAAGATTGCCTGCTTGCAATAAGAGGCGTTGAAAATAGTTAACATATCAGAAACAGAAGTCTGGAAATAGTTTTGATGTTTTTGCTTGTTCTTAAAAAGGAAATTGAAATGCCTTGAATTTTTTGATGAAAAGTCTCAGTAATGACTGAACGATGATCAAATATCTTCTTTCTTCTACTCGCTTCATGAGGAGGGGCTCGTAGCGCTGTCATAACAACTCTGACAAACATTCGTCTGCAGATTATGGTTCAGTCTAAAATAAGAATTGCAAATGTTTCCTCTCTCCTCTCCCTCCCATCTCAAGGTATTTTAATTAGTCCAAAGTTGTACTTTCTAGACTTTTTGTTAATGCTAAGAAAAAAAGTGCTCTGACCAAAAAAACCTCAAATGACTTGCTCCCAAATCACATTTGTACTGTCCCCTCTCAAGACACCTATTTACATGAAATCTCTTATAGTTTCTCTGCCTGTATAAAATGCAGATGCCACTGCACATCAGGCCTGTGTTTGCCTCTTTGCACAGACAGTCCAAAACAGTTTTCCTGATCTGTTTCAACTTGAAATGTTGTCAATATATGGATTGTCTTGCTTTCTAATTCAGTGAAAAATCTAGTTTTCCATTAGTCTCTGCCTTTCTAATTTTCAATACAGCTTTACTAAATGTAATTATTAAAGGCAGATTCAAGAAAGCAATTACGGAGCTACTGGTTTGTATCTCTGAAGTCTTAATAAGGAACAAGAAGTTGAAGTGACAGAAACACTGCAAAACCCGTATAAAAAAAAAAAAATTGACCATGCGTTTATTTTAACATACAAGAAACACAGGGACYACACAACAATAGTATGGAAAATTATTTTGATCAGTATGTTTGGGTTGACCACGCAGCTCCTTGTCATTCTGAATGAATGACATTCTGAAGTTTTAATCTTTATGTCACTGTGCGGTCTRTTTAGGGTGCATGGTTATTTCAGAACTGCAGAAATAGATTTAAAAAGAATTTTTAAAACATAACATTGCATCAAGAGTAGGATTGTGAGCAATGGGAAAGTGGCATTTTACCCTCTTCATTTGGGGATTTTCAAGGTATTCTGAAGGTCAGAATATTTGGAAGGGTTATAATGGACTATGAGATATCTAATCTCACTTGCCAGTATTGGCAACCAAGTACTGGAAATTAAATAAAAGTGATTTTTGTAAGAAAATTTAATAGAAAGACAATATACAGTAGACTGGTTTAAACCTAAAAAGTATCCAAAAGCACAGAAAAGCACTAAAAGTTGCAGCAGAGCCCTTTCGCTAGCTTCTAGAGAATTACAGTAATCAACCTCACTTGATACTTGCACAGAGACACACAAGACAGAGCAGCTAGAATATTATCCTACTACATAACGATTTTGCTCCCCCATGAAGTTAATCATCTCCCTTTCTCCCCCTCAAAAAGTGGGTAAAATCCTGGCCAAAATGAGGTCAATGGCAAAAGTCCCATTTAACAGCTGTATAGAGACCCGGATAACACTCTGTTTCTGTGACACATATTCTATGCACACTACCATTGCTTAAGTCATTTTGGTCATTTTACTTGTCAGAAGGATAAGAGACTTATCACCGTCTCTCATTCGCAAACAAACAATATTGCCTCTAAGTCAGCTGATGAGCAGGCTAGAAATCAGCTCAAAATCATTTCCTAATTTAAAGTAACAACTGGCCTGCCTCCACAGAGGCTTTCCAGTAACATCCTTTCTTTCAGGAAAGGTCCATGTACATCATATGGAGCAAGTTAAGGAGTAGGCTAGCAAAGGAGCGATTTTTGGAAGTCCTGTAGGAAGACCCGCAGAGCTGTAGAGATGATGGCTGACCCAGGAGCCAGAACATTCAGGGGCCTCTGACACCAGTCTGCAACGAGGCCTTTCGGCTGAGACATCATCAGACACCATGGTGGCAGCACAGCAAAGGACCGGTGAAGGTCAAATCTCAGCAATATGAGCAGCAGCCACACGGCAGTCACTCAAGGCCTGCAACAGCGAAGCACAGCACYGAACTCGGGGGGCTCCTGAGCTCTTCTTCTTATCATTACACGAAAATCTGATTTGTATGAAGAACATCAATGGGTGATGATTTTTATTAAGGTAGTGAAGCCTCAACTAGATATGCTAGATAGCTAGCTTTGTTACACACACATACACACACGCACACACAAGGATAAAGTCCTCGTCTTGCAAGCGTTTTTGCCAGCGGCTGCAAGAGCAGAGGTCGAGGGCAACCAAGTGACCCGAGGCAGCAGAGCAGGTTGCTGTTAGGAGGAGGTTAGAGTACAGGGGCCTCTGTTATACATAAGCAGGTGTTATTTTGGATTGTTAAAACTAAGGACTTTTTAAAAATAGATTTCATTTTATTAATGCATTTTTCTCTTCTAAATCACAACTTTCACATTTTCCTTCTTATGTGCTAGCAAATACAGTAAAGATGAGCTGTGTATGTTGCACAGGAAGGATTAATCAACCCTAAGACAAAAAGCCAAGTACCATCCTCCTATTAGGACAGCTCAAATGTTTATCTAGCTCCAACCATCCTCACAAAAAAACCTTGGTCTGGGACTTGTAAACTAACTTGTGTTAAAATTGGAGCAAGAATTCTGTTCCACGGTGCAATACCCACAATCCACCAACTATAAAACAAAATACTGAATAGTGCTGAGCGCTCTCTTCTTGCATAATGCTGACAGCAGTTGATATGTCATCAGAATTATCAAGTATAACCAATCAATCCAAATGAGACTAAAACTGTACATTTCAGCTAGCATTCAGCCTAGTGGAAAATAACTCTTCTTCTAATACTCCCCTACCTTGTCAGTTTTTAAAGTTGTTTTAAATCACTTTACAATTAAATACCACTCAATTTTTTGACCCTGTGACTAAATATGGAAAAAGCGAATTCTTTGATGCTTTCAAAGAGTATGTTAGCATGGCCAGAAATTAGTCCCATTGTATACTGCCCAGGAGAATATTTTCACTATTTACTTAATTTTCCTTTATTTCAATAGATCCCAGTAGACTACAAGTAGAACCCACAAGTTAATCTCAAGAGAGAAGAATAAAATAAGACCTTGTAAGTGGGCCATTTAAAACATGGTGACCAGTGTCCTCCTATAATACAAAAAGCCTTTTTGAATGATAAATGACTCATGAACAAGCCACAATCATTTTGTTGCATGTTTGCGGAAGATGAAAAGTCTTGTCTGCAGCAATATCAAATCATTTATACACAGCAGATATCAGCTGTCATCTCTGTCTATTCCAGCAGTTTCCCCCCTCCCACACTTCTCTCTTCAGCCTAGGTGAGCTGTCAAGTTTGTAGTTTCTGACGCATATTTACATCATTCAATGATATCTGACAGTAGTGAAAGGCCACAGAAAACTGCTTATTGATCACAGCAAAACTAGTTGACGGAACAGATGAGGTTGTATCACAGAAATGCAGCCACACTCAGGTGATGACATTTTGCTCCCCAGTATATGAGTGCTTAATGGAATACAACTTCATTATATCATGCCACTAGTGCTTAAAGAATCGCACAGCTCTCATGAGTGTTTTGTCTATGCGGTGATGAGGACAATCTATTTGTACTGGTACCAATGTATTACTAACCTGATCTGCTTGTGAACACTTGCAAACTACCAGCCAATGTGTCCTGATGAATATACTAAGAGACACTGAAGACTCAATCTTGCCAAAATCTAATTGAGCTGACCTTTTAAAAAAAAGATGGAATTACCATTTAGGGAGCCACATCTACTCAAGATTTAGTTCTGCAGAATTCTGTGCTGCTTAGTAAAGACATTTTAAACAACCATTTTTATGCTTGGGACTGGTACAGTTTCCCAATGGAAGTGATAACTGATCATTAGTATTTCAGAGGTTATTATACCAACTTGCATGAGAGTCTTCCAGACTGTATTGATTTAAATGCTAAACAGTGCTTGGGCACAGGCTTCCCACATAAACTCTCCTACAGCTAAAATGCTCATTTTCTTATTTTTATTACTTTCATCTTTTTGTTATCTTATTATCTTAGCATACAGAAAACTATGTTAATGTATACTCATTTTCCCCAGAGTAACCTGTAAGTACGTAATTATAATATACAACCTCTCTGCTAACACTCCTCACACAATCTAACAGTACTACTAGTCTAAGTGAAAGACCCAAAGCAGTATGAGCACAAGGTAAACTACAACAATTCCAAAAAATCAGCACATTAAAACAAGTACCTGCAAAACTTGAACTCATGAAACTTCTAGAGGAACATGAAGAACAGCACAGACCTCAGAAGAATGCACTGTCCATTCCATATCTTTCAGCAGATGGAAGTAAGCAGGGCTTTGTTTCAAAGAAAAAAAATCCAGAAGCAAAAAGATGCCGATGGTCCAAAAGTCACTCTTCACAACAGGTAAGCGCTGTCCAGCCTCTCTAAGCTAAGCCTAGCATTCAGGCTAACTGCTTATAATCAGAGAGGTTTTTCAGATCCAAAACAAAACTGCTGGCCACCTCAGACACTTGGAAAATTATTTCCATTTTAAAATGGAAAGCAATAAAAGGTTCAGCTCTCAGAGAAGGCATTTTCTATTGCTTGACTTAGACATGCAGCAGGAGACCAAAGATTCAGACTGCATCCAAGTCCTATATAACTAGAGAAATCCAAGCTTTAACAATGCCAGAGAGGGGCAATACATCTTTCTGCTATTTCTTGGTAGAAACAACATGGACTATCCTATACATGAAAGTCTAAGCAAAAAGATGACAACAATGCTATTCTCTGTTCAGCTSTTGCATCGCAGACGCTTCTTTTGGACTAAAAGAGTAACTCTAAGAAAAGCCTTGTTCATTTCCCAGTGTTGTTGTAACACACAATGCAAACAATCTAGAAGAATTTTACTACAAGACTGTGAGAAAAATCTTGGGCTAAGTTGAGATTTTTCAGAGGACACCTGGCAAAGTTTAGAACAAATTTCAGGTAGATAGCAAGGGACTTTTCCCACTCTAATATATCTTCCCTGTTTCTTCTCCAAAGAAAAAAAAAGAAAAAAAGAAAAAAGCACTACAGTCTTGGCACAACAGTTACAAGACTGAATTTATTTTATTAACCTTTGCAAAACACCTTTTCTATTTGTTTTTTCTCAGAAGCAGATGAACTGATACTACTGAAACATAAGAACTTCAGTGTGTACCAGTCACCTCTGATTGAAAATTTCAGCCCAGAAGCTGATGTTTGCAACAGTTACAGAAAAATGAAACTAAGGACTTGATTAAGTTACCAACTGGCTTTTAAATATCTCTTCAATATTTCTCCACAGCCAGCTTTGCCTGTAACTAGCAGTAACTGTGTCATCTCAGATGCTATGGTTAGCTGTCAGCATTTGCTTGCACATTCACAAAAACATATATATTTAACATGTACAGATCTAAAGGGAAAAGAAAAAAAAAACAATAGTCACACATTCAACATATGTAATGCCAAACGCCTGAAAAGTAAACTCTCTGTAATCTTCTTGTAGTTAGTGGGAGGGGAAGAGGAAGTATTCCAGACAATGGACAGCATAAATGAGATGCTATTTTATGTATATTTAAGAAACTTATTTTAGCAGTTACTTTTTTTTAAACAAGGAAAGCAAAGATTTTCTGCATTTCTGCCATAAAGTCTTTTTACCACATAAGCTTTTATTCATAAGAACTCAAAGTTATCAAGAAGAATATCTTTAGACAAGAAGTTGCAGACAAGTTACATTTTGTGCTTTCCAAGTCTGTGCTTGCACTTCGTGCTTATATAGAAAACAGGAAATTCTCTTCATCTCAGTCATCTGATACGCATAAATATCTGGGCTCAAAGCCTTGACACTGATACTGATGATGGTGGCAATTCATAACTGATTAGCAAAAAAATAAAAACTCCAAACCACAGTGAACCCACTTTTAAATTAACCCTGGATCTAGAACTGTTTGCTCCATCTGGAGTACAAAGTAGCCATCCAAAGCACAAGAGCTCTCTCTCTTCATTCAGTAAAGTTAATCTATTCCAAGTCACCCTAAAAATCAAGTACTATTCAGTACTAATTATTCTCAAATTTTGCYGGACCTACCTTGGAGTCAGTTCTCATAGAAAAAGCATGAAGCCACATATTTCCACTGTAACGGAAAGGGAATTAAGTGGATTGGAAGCAGAGACTGTATGACAGGCTGTTGTATGGATACACAGAGGATATGCAGAATTTGAAAGTGAAGTATAATAAACACACTTTGCTACTTCAATTTCTTGATAATATACAACGATTGGCACATCTGATAATATTATTACTYAAATCCTTTTGCATTCAACTTCTATCTTCTCATTGCTTGCTGCTTTCTAACAGCAGCAAGCAATAATCAAAATGACTTGCCCACATTTAGGCCATTATTTTAATATTCTTTTATTTCATTACAAGAAAACATACATCCCAGGCATTTGTTTCTATTTTAGAAGAGACAAAAGACTTTTGTTTTCCCTGTGAATGATTCACAGAGAGCCTACATCACCGAATCTGACTTCAAAAGAACAGAGACTGACTCTTTATGACGGGGATATATGAAGTGGGTAAATGCCCGAGCCATTGCTCAAAGCATGCCTGTAGCAGTATCATCATTGCTTTCCAGACAGGCACACTAGCTGAAGCAATGACTTTTCTGTTTTCCTAGCTAAACTCCATGGAGTTTAAGTCAAAGTCAAAAGAAAAACTAATATTTGAATCCATTATGCATCAGAGACTTCTTACTTTGTCAGTGGAAAGGCATAAATTTTAGTGCCATAGGCTGTTGTCTTTTAAAAGATTTACAAAAAAACAAGTACTTAACACTTTTTAAAAGGAATCCTAAAAGACTAAGGAAAACAAATGCACGTAGTTAGAAACACTGACAATGTGCTTTACCTATTTACAGTAATTTACAGTTCTCTCCAGTGTCTTGAATCCCAATGCATGAGACACTACAACCTGTATCACATAACTGGATCTCTCCACTTGAAAATGTGTCCTGCAGGAGGGCTCCTCTGAGCATGGGCCCGAAGGCACCTCACTCAGAAGGGTCCCACGCCTGGCTCCCAGGTGGCGGATCTGGGACAACTCCGGCAGTGCCCTCCCATGTTGCTTTTTGCTCCCTCCTCCAGCTTCAATCTTCTTACTGTGCTCCTTGGCAAAATTATTGATTTATTTTCTATACACAGTTCAAGTGTCCAACTAATAACCCCTAAAACCAGTAAGAGGTTTAGTACTGTAAGATGTAACAGCCTTTCCTCACCACCTAAGTGGCTTCAGTGTTGTCAGCTCTCAACTGTATTACTAAACGTTTGGGTCTAGAGATTGGGGTTTTAATAACTTAACTTTTCACTTATGTTTGATGGGTTTACAATTATACCTGAACACCAGATTTCCTTTTAAAAAAAGTAAATTTATTGCAATGAAAAATGAGAGCAAGGTTTCATTTTGAAGACCAATTCTGAAGAAATACAGGCTACATATAAAGGTGTCAAGATATGCTAAGTTTTAAATGACCAAAACAACTCTCATACTTGGGGGCAGAGGGAAGAAAGTAAAGCTGCAATTTACTTAAACTATAATGACTTTACTGGAGATGCAGAGACCAAGCATTAGAAGAAGGAAAAACAAACACTCTCATGCTACTTTAGAAATACCTAAACTGAAGCTGCAGTAATTTTGTTAATGAATAAGTAACATCACTGAAAAGATGCTCACAACATTTTGTTATAAGATTGCTAAAGTTGTTATTTTATTCCAATCAAAATTTATCAGTCATTTGAAGACATTTCTGTGCTTAAGATTTTTTAAAATACCTGGCCAAGTAGAATATAAAATTTATAAAAAAAACAAATACAATGAGAAGATTGATGTTGTTCTTCACTCCTTGTTTTCTTCCCTCACTGCTATACAATTCTTAGTAACAAAAAGACAATTACAGAAAGGAAGAAACAAAGATATTCTTCACTCTAATGCACAGATTACTAATGTAACTAAAATTTCAACCAATTTAGGTTAAAAAAAAAAAAAACACTCTCGTGCAGATCTTTGGTTCTCTTCTCAGAGTGGCATATGTGTAAAAGTGATCAGCACAAGTTTTCAGATACTGCCCGTGAACCAGCTGATTCGGTATGGTTCCCCATGCTTTTCTGAAGTGAACTGCCAGATCCCAGTGACTTGCCTGCACCAGAAACTGAGCTCTCAGCTCCTGGACCTCAGCTAGGGCATCAGGCTGGGATGGTTTTCCTGGAAAACAGGGGGCCTCATCCACAGACCACTTAAGATGAAGGTTCTTATTAGCATTAACATGTTTTGAAATAAGACTCGAGATCTGTATGCAAGCTCCAGAAAGCACAAATGCAGCAGAGAATAACACATACACAGAAACCACTGCAGGAAGGGGGGAAGAAGAGATCATCTGAAGGATAAGAAAATAAACAGCATAGCTAATTGCATCCAGTTACGTGCAATGTATCCCTCATTAAGAAATCTAGGTGCCCAAAATATTACAAACAACAACTCTTGGTCTTCATATTTCCTTCAAAACTGGACGAATGCACCATTTATGAAAGGAATAAGATATGTATGTTTGTATATATTCACCTTTAAATAGAAAATATTTCAAATACTTATCTACAGATGGGGGGGAGGGGAAGATTTCTCAACATTACCATCACAGAAAATCTGTGGAAACGGATGGTTCTTACACATTGGTTTGAACTTACCACATTGATTATCAGCTAGTTGCACTATTAACCACCTGACTTAAAGGGACAGGACAGATCTATTTCACTTAAAAGATATGCATTTTAAAAGCAAAAACATGCTTGGTATGCTTCCACTGGACTTGTTAAAAATGGTTTGCTTTTTGAGCGAAATGGAAGAAAACATCGCTGAAGCATTTATGCGGCTCGTTACCTGTCTCACCAACCTTTCCATCATCTTTTCAGCTGTGAGGCATTTTACTACGTTTACGTATGGAAATATGGCAGCTCCAGCAAGAGCCACTTTCCAACCACTCAGCTTTTCAGCAGGCTTTGAGGACTGACTCACTCAAAGTCAGACCCTTCCACAACTGTATCAAGTTAGACATCTGGTCTCTGACACAGCCACATTGTGCAGGTAGCTTATAAAATTTTCACTATTACATATGCTTGGTACAGACACTGCCAACTCAAAGATAAGGGAAGAACAGAATAAATAATGAACATATTTTTCTGTAGGATTTCTGATTTAAGTGTGCTAGAATATTTTATTTAAAAAATTAAAATATCTTACATAGTTCCTAAATTCAATGCACACAGTGACCCCTACTGGTCTGCTGAGCACTGGAGCAAAGCTGAAAACTGACAGTACAGACACTCCACACAACGAACTGGAGCTAACTCGTATCCGGTTACCAGTATCCAGGAACTTTTCAGATATAGACTTTGCCTACTTTATTCCAGTTATAGAATGACTGATTCTAATAGCTCAGAGGCAGAAGTATCTCAGTGGTTCCTATGGTCTTTTTAAAATTCATTCTTCTTGTTAACAAAAATAAAATAAATCAAGTAAATGGCTTGTAAATAAAGAATACAATGTACCAATATCTTTGCCCAAGRGCCACAATATTATGAAGATTTTAAAATTCTCCAAGAAGTTTTCTTAAAAATCAGCTGGAGAAACAAACTTCAGTCCATTATAGTTTTCAAATTCCTATTTAACAGGAATAGCAACTACTACAATAAGTCCCAGTGAATCAGACTAAGCTTGCTACTGTTTATGTTATACATAAAAAGGTCACAGAAGTGTTTAATTATTTATCTAAATACCATCTGGTCTAATACACAAGTAATTAGTAAGCCAGGTGACCAATAATGTGCTCTGTAATACACATACTTTATCATCTATTATACTATTTTATTAATTACAAAACTATTTAAATAATTGCAAGACAGTCCAAGATTTTAACACTGATATAAGAGTACATTCACAGATTAATAAAGAAAAAGAGTAAGGCTGATTATTTGAAATACTGAATGTTCCCCCATTTTATATGCATACATGCTCACACACACACACTTTTATATAAAAATCAGTATCCAACTAGGATCAGTAAAAATTAGAAAGTAGCAACGCTTATGCTAAGTGTGTATTCTAAGGGCATTTCTTCAACCATAAGGCTTTTTAATAGCACACACACAGAATTACAGGGTAAAAGTGTGCAGGAGATGGACCAAATGAAAAGGACATTCGCCTTGGACTTCATTTTGGCCAGGATTAACTCCAAGAATCTAGTAAGAGAAAGCAGTACTGTTTTCAACTTCAAAGGAAAACTTTGCTGAGAAAGCTTAAGTAACAGGACAGAAAGCCAACCCTTTCTCTCTGCTTTAAAATTCCTGAAAATTAAAAGTAAGGAATATTCTGTAGTTACTGCAAGTTTCCACTATGTCTAAACCACATCAGACCAGTGCTCCACTGCACTTGTTCATACTGGGAGCTTGCAAATAACCTCATTAGCTCCAACCATTCAAGAGCAGCTGGATGAAGGCTGAGCCTGGACCTCTGCACTTTCTAGTGGTCACAAGCAGTTTGGCCTATATGCTGCCTCAAAATTTCTGACCACTAGCCAAAGCTGTTGAAGTGAACAAGTACAGTTGAAAGTTATTTTTGAAATGCATTCAACCAGTTCTAACTTAGCATCTCAAATCCCTAGAGCCTTCTACAGGAGCTCAACATTTTATAGAGTTTTTATTTTTGGGAGCCATATTTAAATATTTACAATGTTACACAAAGSAGAATAAGAGAAAAAACAATGACATGCTATAAAACATTTAGGGAGCCTGTAACTCAACATTTTTTTCAAAATTATACAGTGAACTTTGCTACTGTTTTCACTGAAATACACAGAGTACTGCAACATCCATTGTAAAAGTGTAAGTTTAGACATTGTTATGTCAAAAAAAATAGAGCAAAAGAACACTGAGGTTAAAAGTCAATGACTCCAAAATTAGGGAATTCAAGAAACAAAGCTGTCCATGCACAACTTAATCCCTTAGCGCTTAATACCTTAGGGATAATTAAACACTTGTTTCTCAGTATCTCATGTATCGGTATGAGGACAGGCATCCTAGGGTTTGTGGTCTGCCTGACTCACTTCTGACCCCAGGCCTTGTAAGTGCCATCTAATTCCCAAACTGAACCAATTACCAGCTTCCTCATGACCAATTCTTCTGTTGCACCCTCACCAGATTATCCCAACACTTCACAAAAGTGAACCTTATAGTACAAGTAGGTAACGTTACTGTCCTAGTCTGTGAACGTGGAAACAAAGCACTGAAAGTTTTATCCAAAAATATCAAAAACATTTGCTAATTCCAGACACCCAACTTGTGATACTTGCTACTAACTCTGGCAGAAAGCTTCCCTATGACATGACTTATCAAACCTGAGACGTTCCATTCAAAATGGCTGGGAGTCCATTTCCAGCCAGGTTTCCCCAGAAACACTGCCCCGAGTCACGGGAGGTCTCTGGGACCGGGGACATCACGTTTCGCGTTCTGGGACAAACCTACAGGATAGAGGCCTGTAGGACCACAGCCCCCTCTGGCAGAAGGGAGGGCTCAACCTTCCCAGACCCTGCCCAAAGTTGAGGAATCAAGAATTCCAGACCTCTGGTCCCAGCACAAACTGCTTGGCAAAACAGGTGCCAGTACATCAGGAACAGGGACTTTTGAAGTTTCTAAGCTGTCTTCCACCAAAGGAAGGAGGCTAGGTCTATCAGAAACCCCGATTCCCCCCTACAGCAGTAGAAAGTAATGCAAAGATGTCAAAGCTACCATCAAGCCAGCTCCAGTCCCAGAATTATTACCGGGCCAGCAGGCTGCTCTGATCAAACTACTGCCTTAAATCTACACTGGCTTCCAAGCCCTGATCTCTGTACAGCAGTGCAAAGCCACGCTGTGACTGCATAGATGTAAGAGCATACTCAGGTGACTTGCAGCTTTCTGCACTTACCTCCTTTTCAGAGAATGCTCTCAGGGCGCCTAGTCTCTTCTGCAGCCTGAGAGCATCCCAAACTACTCCATGGTGTCCAAAACACCCTCTCCAYGTGTGGCTGGACAGTCTGTGCACGCACTGCTCTCAGATAAAAGCCAGTTGTGAGGACTGGATGCGAGTCAGYAATCACAGCTAAAGCTTCTGTCTCCTGCTAACTCTCTCCAAAGTAGCCTGTACTGAAATTGTACCCAAGGAAAAAAAACATTTAACCGTTCTAGTTAAGTGCTGGGGTGACCCAGCATTGGTGCCTCCAAAAGGCTGACAGTCAAAGGCTGTCAGCTACTACACAAAGTTATCTAGCTACTAACTTGCCTTCTAGAGGAACTGATAAATTGGTCCCCAAGTATCTTCTGGAAGTCTGTTGACAATTTGTTAATGAAATTGTATTTCACTATCCACAAACTAGAAATTGCGAACTATTACAATGCAGGAGGTAAAAAGGGGGCTTTTGTCAAACAAATTCTGCAACTGGGGACTGAGCAAATGTTGACTGTTGTCACCTATTTCTCACATTGCCCATCATAATCTCAACTCTATTGTCTTGAGAAATATATCTGCTTGATACATCTGCTTACCTGCTTGAGGAATAAAAACCTTCTTTCACCTTAATCACATCCCTTGTTAATAACCACAATTCTAGCAGACTAGGGATTTTTGATTCAGTTAGTACCACACATCCCGCTAAAGGACAGTGGTGAAATACAAGGGGTCTATAATCAGTGCTGAGGACAAAGGCACATCATTATACCTCTGCATACTCAACATTTTGCACCAAAGCCTCTCTTTTTAAGTATTACTCTTGCAGGAACCACAGAAGGTTCTTTGATCCTTTCTTTGTCATTAAGGGCAAAAAGCTAAGTCTAAACATGAGCAAGTCAAACATAGGCTAAGTCTAAACACAATACATGAATTATGCTGAGTATAAAGTAGAGCTAAGCTATTTGTGGATATCTCAGACTAAGAGCAGCAAGAGGGAATGGAAATGGCAGGTGGCGCAGCACTATTTTATTGCCTTGTTCTATCTGTGACTTCAGACAAAGTATGTGGTCTGAGATGCAATGCAGCAGATGGATTAGCATTCAACAGAATGCACAAGGGAACAAACATACAAGAACTTTACTGAAATTTATTACAAAATGTCTCTTACATTAGGTCAGAAAGAAGATGTCCACTAGTAGTGGACATGTAAGAAACAACGGGGGGGGGGGAAGACAACACTGAATACCAGAGCACACATTGGCAAGAAGCCGCTCACCCCACAAAGTTAAAAACACATACTTGATAATTCTTTAACCAAAGATAAGATTTTATGATACCTACAGAAATTTCTGCAGACAAAAGTTATAACATGGCACCAATGGCTGCCCTAAAATCCCCCTGAAATACTCCTCCCTTCCTCAGAATTTAGTTCTCTGATCAGCTCCCGAATCATTTGGCAGCAACTGACACAAACTGAGTGGTCTCTGTTCTGTGATTTCTGTTATTAGTAAACCTGAAGTGCCTTCCAGCTTCCCAGGTTCATATGGTCTATCTTCATGCCTCTTCAGATGAGTCAGGATTCAAGTGGAATAYATCTGTGCTTTTAAGATGCTAACTCTAGCGAAAAGGCTGCTGCATGGCTTTTCCTTTCTATAAAGTCACACTTGTCTCCTTTCATAGCAGACAGATGAGGACACAGGGCTGGACTAGGGCTGGAAAATGGGAGCTCTGATCAGGCGGTGTCCAAAGTCATTGCTGTCCCTGAATTGCTTTCCACTTCACAGGTAAGCCACCAATCTAGCCACCTTTCTATAAACCACCCATCTAGCAATTTAAACATCTAGAGATTTTATGGCAGAAATTATACACAGGAAGAGGTGTACAGAGGTAACAGTGGCACTGAGTTTTCTTAATTTCTAGTCTGCCTTGTAGAGAGGGAGTTTTTTCCAAAGTGTTGAACCTCCCTATGGGCTTTATTGCTATTTATATGTACAGTTATGGAAACAGATACAGCTGGTCCAATTCTTCACTGTTTGCAAGTGTGAAGTACTAGACAAGGAACATACCAAATACAAATGCTTTACTGAACAGTATTAGCAGTGTTTAAACAAGAAAAAAAAATCCGATGTTACACAAGCCTGCTCCAAGCACTGCTCTTATCTCAAAACTTAAAATTCCTTGAGAGCTGGACAGAAGCACTCAGGAAGAGAAGGACCTTGCAAAAGGGTCCCTTGAGCAACCTGAACAAGAGATGTTTCTTCTTCTACAGCCAGGTAGAGATAGAGCAACTCACGACTGTTTCAGCAACCATGCCAGCAAGAGATGCTTTAACAGTCCCAAGGAGGGAAAAACCCTCTCTATTGCACTGGACTGTGTACAAGTCATGCATTATGATTCCCTGTCCAGGAGAGCAGCCAAACAGGAAAGAAAGCAATGCCAAGCTTGTCTAGCTTTTAGTCTCAGGTTCTTTGTTATCTTATCTGTTATCTTATCTTCCCTAACCAAAGATGAGACACCAGTGAAAAACACAAGAATTGTCAACTCAGAAGGAACTAGGAGCCTAATTTAATCTTTTTACAAACAAGGTGGGGAACTGCAGCAAGAACCACTGCTGGAACAGGAGAAGAGAGTAGATTCACTTTGGGTGACCACTTTTAGAAAGCTTCAGAATTGGTAAGTGAGGAAAAATTAGTCAATGGGTAGAATTTAAATTGTTGAAATAATACAAAGTACAAATCACTAAGTTATAAGCGGAGGCTTAAAAAAAAAAAAAAAAAAAAAGAGGATGAAAGGTTTATGAAGACTTTGTTGGGACATGGCCAGTTGGACTTCAGAACTTCCACAGACTTTGCTTACACAAGTTTTCTGCATATGCTACAGTCTTTTTGCTTTGCCAGTTCTGACTGACCCAATAATCCCCTCAGGTCTATTACAGTCCTCAACCTACTGTCTCCAGGCAAGATCAACCACACTTCTTACCCTGGACACAAACACCTAAGCCCTGCAAAGACAGAGATTCTGTACCCTGTTCCTGAAAGCTATTCCCATGTTGCAGTATCTTTATTATTCAAAACTGTCCCTTAAGAATATTTCTTGCTTCTGGTAGATAGGACAAGAAATTGCAGGGCATAACTGTACAGCATTTCCAATCCACAGATTGATTACTTCCTCTTTGCAATGGCCTTTTATGTTATTGAGGATTTTTACAAAGTTCCTGCTCAGCATTTTCTTTTTTTAGAGCTAAACCACCCCCAGTTTGTTCTGCTCTTCTAACTGATCAGATGTCTAAAAAGCAGTGTCATATTTTCTCCTACTCTGCCTTCTTCTGCAGACACTCTTTCCAATTGACTGGCATTTTTTCTTGGATTGCAGTACCTATAACTGGACACTGTCCTCCAGCTTAGGTTACGCTCCACTTGGCATTGGTAAGGACTACTTCTCTCTTACACTTTACATTCCTCTTTAAAAATCCCAATATAGATTTGTCTTTTTTGCAACAGCATGATGCTAGTGACCCATGGTCAGCATGTGACCCATGGGTCAGTTTGTGATGCATAATAAATCCCAGTTCCTTTCAGGAAGGACCGCTACCTAATCAGTTGGATCTTACTCTGTGCTACTGATTATTTTTGCTAAATGCAGCACTAAGTATAAGTTCCTACTGAATTCCTCCCCATTTTCCTTTTTTTAAATAATATTTCCAACTTACCAAGCTCATTTTTAATTCTGCTCTTGTTCTCCAGCACACCCACAATCACTTTCACCTTGGTGTCGATGGCAAATTTAAATAAGCACACTCTATTCCATCATCCGCATCATTAAAACATCGACTCATACAGGACCTCAAACAGACCCTTCTGCAATGCTATCCAATAAATCCTTTCATTGCTGATGTATGCATGTGCTTCCGCATCCTGTGCCCACACATGTACAAACACACACGTGTGCACGCACAGCTACTTTCTGTCTCTATCTGAATATAAGATGACGACATTGATCAAAGTAATTAGTTGGTTTTGGTGCTTGGTTAGATGCCAACCATTTAGTTTGCTTCTAATACAAGCAAAATTCATAACTGTAAATAGTGTTTGCACAAGAATCAGCTATCTTGTACTTTCAACTGACAGCATGTTTTAACTAGAAAATATAGCAGAGCTGTTTTATTGATGCATGTATAACACACATCAGTTATCAAATTGCAAAAATCCACATTGTTTTAAGAAATCATGCTACAAAAAAMTCACCAAAAATAAAAACAAAACATATTTCCAACAGTTGATCTACCTCAACCTTTAAAAGAAACTTTCCTTCTCTTTTCATTTACAATATTGAACAGTGAGTTCTGATCCTAATACAGAATTTCCCTGAGGAATTGTATAATGTGATAGTATCTTTTTGAATATATTTAGAATCGAAAGAGAAAAAAAATGCAAGCTCATTTTAACATTTTGCTTAGCTAAGGAAAACTGCTAAGCAAATGTGGAAGGCGAAGTGGGAAAGAAACTGGCAGACTCGTGCAGACTTGCTAGCGGGGTGCTGAGAGTTACACTGCTGTCAGAAATTCCCTAGGTAAAAGAAAAAGAAATGGTTTTCTGCTCAAGCATTTTTATAAATTCCTCAGAGACACCATGAATATTGATAAGAACATTTTTAAAACAGTCAGTTAAATATTTAAGCATGAGCATGTATGCCACACTRATGTAGAACAATTGAATAAAAATGTGCTCTTTTTGCTCTCCAGAGAAATCCTTGTTAACCCAAACTAACATGTTCAAAATTACAAGATGCAATGATCTGGCAGTTTTTAAGAACAGATTACTGACATGGTTTTGAATGTTTCTTAGATTAAATCACTAGCATTAACACCTTCACATTAATCGATTGGTGTCAGCAGAATTCAGGAGAGCTATGCTGCAGGCTCCAACACCAAAGCAGTAATCAATTAAGGAAGTCAGCTGAAAAAAAAAATGATGCAAAGATCAGAGTTGTCAATGGCAAAATAATCTCATCTTAGTGGTGCCAAAAGAAGAGTAAAAAATATGCCATATGCTTATTCCATAATATGCAGGTAAACTACCTAACCAGTCAAAAGATTCAGTTATTCAACAATTCCCAAATAACTATTGTAATCAAAACCAGTGAAGTAACTCTTCATAAATCTATATTCCAGAGAACATTTATAAATTGTACAAGCTGTTCTCTTTTACAGTATTAAAGAACACAACTGTTAAAAAAAATACAGGTATTTTATGTAGAGAATACTAAATCACCAAATAATTGGCACAGACTTAAATACCAAGAAAAAAATGGCATGCATACAGCTTAGTCCCTGGAAATTACTTAGCATTTTTACACCTCTTACTGAAACRTTTTTCTTTTTGAATAAGGAGAAACAATGCCACTGATTTGCTTCCATATATTCCACCTGTAAACAACTATTAAGCACAAATAATGCTGCTTTGTTAAACAGCTAAGCTCTTGAACCTGCTGAGTTAGCAAAGATGCCCGCAGCAGGGTGTTGAGAAGGGGGGCATTAAATACCACTCAAAATAGGGTTCTCATTTCCCCCTACTCTTTGTTTGGCTATCACCATCACGAGGGCCTCTACCATGTTACATGCCATAGAAAGCTACCTGACACAATCTGTAGTGCATTCTTTACCTTCCACAAGCAAACCATCAGAATCTATTAAAATTACTTTACGCTGATAGCGCTAGAGACATGACAAATCACAGGCCAAGAGTCAGATACCGAAGAATGTGTCTCAGGGCTTTGGGGCCAGGCCCATTTGCAAGCAAATGATATTGTGTGAAGCTGGCGTGCTCAGTGCATGACAAACTGATGCAATTTCAGTACTGTCGCAGAAGCTGGGCAAGATTTCTCTGATGCTGGCTACGGTGAGTGTACAGAATTGTGCAGAGTTCCCAGATTTGAATCACTTGGGGCCTGAGAGGGCTTCACTTGACAAGCCRCAAATAATTACACTACTCTCTTGTTATTGTACTCTATTATTTTGCCTCTCTTATCTCCAGGCTTTGAGCACTCCTGAACAAGCAAGGTCACTTCTATTTTGACCACCAAAACATTGTTCTTTTGTGATATGATAAATAAAACACAGCCCTGCAGACTAAACATTTTTATCAGGTCCATTTTCCACTTTTATTAGCAACAACAATTTTGGGAGCTTGTTAGGAGAGTAGAGGTTGGAAATAACCATGCAGGCAAGTTCATGAGCTTTTCAGAGTGTGATATAGTTATCCCGTTATTGTAAAAACTCATTTGAGAAATGGGGCATTAAGTTCTTAGCCCCTAACAGATAACAGTTATATCTGTGATTACTTTAAGCAGGTTTTTACCCCCTTTCAAATCAGCCGTTTTTGACAATTTATTTAGCGAGTAGCAAAAAATAGTTTTGAAYGTGCAGCATATTGCCAGTACTTTTCCAGGCACCAAATCTTCTTCAAAACTATAGTAATTGCATTTTTTACACCAGTTCACAAAATGTATTATTCAAACACCTAGGCAGTTGGAGTAAGTTTTGCTTTAGTGGGTGTCATGTTAGTCACTGAATTAAAAAAAAAAAAAGTGATGATATCACAGCATTCACATAAAAAAGTAGCAAAAGAATCAGAGATGGCTTTCATGGTTTAAGGATCCAATTTTTAGTCATCTTTTCTTGGTTTACAGAACATTCAACTGCTTCTGATTCCTATTAATGTATTCTCCATATGCTTATTTTCCAGATAACTATATCATAGCAATTATGGACCAACAGGTAAGAAGAAAATGTTAAAGGACTTTTCTTAACTGAAAGTACTGAACTTGGAATATATTCCCCTACTTTGTCTCTAGTTCAGCTCAAAATAAGGATTGTACGATTTAAGAGGAGGTGAGAACTACRATCCCCACTAACACTCCTAACAAGTCACTACCAAGTTACCTGTTTTAAAACTCCTCTAAACATATTCTTTCCCTCTTCCTAACTGGCACAAAGAATTTATGGCAGAACCTGGAAGTCTGACATCTCAACATTTCTGCCAAGGGAAGGCAAAACTTGCAACTACCAAAGGAACAGATTTGGATGTGGAGGCAAAATACAGAAGGAAAAAATACAGCATATTCAGCAATCCTTGCATAACTACTTCAGCTTTGCAATCTCTGTCAAACAGGAATTTTAAAACACTGACAGGAAACAGTGCAAAAAATGGATTATGTTGTTGCCAATCACACATCCACATTGTGAGTGATCAGCAAAATGAAAGGTCTTTGGCATTTTCTACTCAATATCAAAAATAGATTGTTTCAGTTATTTACTGCCTTTTTTGCTCCCTCATTATGACATAGAAAGTGAAGCTAGGCTCTCACATTTTAGAGAGAGAATAAAACTTTAATTAAAATCTAGCTTTTAAATGTTCTCTAACTTACTTTTAAGAACCAAATGTCTTGGAATTTCAGCCAGTGTATGTCATCCCAGATTACAATTTTTCTTAGACAGTAGAAAAAATCAGAAAAACAATAGGCTAATATATGTTCTGATTCTATAATGACAGTCTTCAAACTTGTATTAGAGTTTTCTTTGAATACCCTCTTTTTCACAGCTTTCAACCAAAGTAAATATTTTTGTAACATTCCATGACATTACTATAAACCTATTAGTCCATTAATCAACAATTAAAATGAGGATATGTTCCTTATTTTTCCTCATCTCAGAAGAACAAGAAAGTGGATTGTATTACCATCACAGCTTGACTGCAAGGAAAAAACACGACCAGAGACTCCTATTCATGGGAGGAGGCTTGATGACTAAATAAAAAGGGTAAGGAAGCAAATCTAAATGCAAAGAAAGTCTTGTGCAAGACCAGAAGTAAACTCCAGTTAGCTGAAGTGCATCTGATCACTTTTCATAAAAGCAGTACCCTGCAATCAGTACAGACTTGCTGCTGAACAATTGATTGCTTCACCACATAATCAAGTTTCTTAATTTATCCCTATGTAAGAGATGATAGGAAAGCTTCAGATTTCATTATTTTCCAATCGGGGGATACTGCTGCGTATGAATACTTTCCTGTCCTAGTATAAAAAAACAGAATCCATTTTTATAAAGGGAATCAAACATATCAGGGGACAATGAGTACAAAAAATAAAATAATGAGGACAGATGAGTAATTCGTGTCTCAGTTTTCAAGGGGCACTAGTGGGAGAAAAGACTATCTTAGTAGTCTTGTACCATTTTCACTATATTAAAGAATTCAGTAGTCAAACAATGATAATACAGTTAAGGATAGTCATTAATTTTCACAACTCATCAGGCAGAAGAGTATTACCAATGCAGGCAATGTCTTTTGAAAGTGAGCTGTGAAACTCTCATGCCAAGAAAACGTGCACTATGCACACAATTTAACAACTCTCACCTAGAGGCCCTGGTCTTAGTCGGGACCCACAGACATTACGATATTCAAATGTCTATAATACACGAAATGGAAGATGCAACAGAGGTTTTATTGTCATTTCTTATAAAGTACTTCTTTCTATCTAGACTGGTGACATTTGGCATGTAAAAACGTCTTGGCAAGATTTCCTAGTTACAGGTTTTTAGAGTTGAAAGTTGTTTTGAACAGGAGGGGGAACTCTCACTGCACCAGCAGAGGAAAAATGAGGGGCAACGACGAGTGTTTTAGAATAGGGAACGGGGATGGTGCTCCTTTTTCATAACACGCTCTTTCTGTCACATCTTATTTTAACACCTAAAAACATCCAGGCATCACTGTTGCACATCAAATAATCTGTTAAAAAGAACAAAACAAAACAAGAAAAACTATGTTTAATGGTTTACAAAATGCGATGTGCTTGTAACATTGTATTTAAGTATGATTGCTCCAGGAAAGAGAGTAGTCATGCTGTAGCTACCAGATATTTATCCCCAGGAAACCTAAAAATAAACTGTCCTTTAACAGACTACGTACACTTATCCTTTCACTTCCCATAAAAAACACAGTGCCGTTTTCAAAGTAAATGACAACATTTCTGCTTTGCCATCAAAAATTCTCTTTCAAAATGCTCTACAGAATGCTATTTTAGTCTTCTCCAAACCAYGGAAAGTTAAGTCTTACCAAAAACTGAAAATGAAAATTTGATGCAACTCCTCTCATAGCTCTTGTAAAAGAACTAAGAAAAATAACTGGTATCCACAGCAAGATTATTCAAAGTGCAGTAACTGCAAAGACTCCCTCAGTACACTTCCACAGCGCGTGCCCAACATAACTACTTCCATTGCCTCCACCCATAGCCAAAAGCAGCATAGGAATTTTAACACCAAGCCCTCTGCTTCACAAACCTCTTTTCTCTACAGACTCATCATTCCCAATGTGCCAGGAAGACCTTTCTTGAACTAAGCTGAACTGGATCAGACTCTGACTAAATTTTGTGTTTCTTACTAGGAAGCAGGACAATTTAGTCACCAGGCTGCACTAAAAAATCCATCATTTTCTATTTCTTGTGAATTCCAAGATAATCATCAGTGAACCACTAAGATGGATTTATACACATTCAGCCTCCATATAAGCAACCTTTCAAATCCCTTCATATAAAATCCCAAGAAGTTACTTAAAAAGAGAGTCACTTCAGGTTGAGAAGAAAGCATTCACATAAATCACTAGCACAGACAATGTTYTTCGCAAAGACTGCAAAAATTAATATCCATAAGCAGATGGATAGCTGGTGGTATTTTCCAATGGAAAATTTTGAACTGAATTTTGAAGAATTGCCATTGAAAATTTCCAGTATTTCCAAAAATATATACCTGTTATTAAAACCACAGTTTTCTAAAATTGCTCCTGCAATATCAGCTTAACTAACTTAATAATTTAGTCACTACCGTAGGTGAAATACACATCTTCAGCTTTTTAAGGGCCTCATCAACTACCTTACATAAAACTGTTATCATTAAATACTAAAATTCCAAGGTAACTTCATAAATGCCATTACAATGGTGACTAATTATTAATTAAACCTGAAATGCAATTGTGTTTGACATTAAAAAGTTCAAAGGTCAATTAAAATGTGTGTTACAGTAATAAAAAAGGGAGAGACTTCTTACATTTTCCCTCTGGTTGTATTTATAAGCTCAGTATGTCCTCACTCCTCCCAGGGAGCAAAGAACATATGTATGCTTAATACTATCCTTGGTCATGAGATTTGACAAGTATCATAACTTGACACTACATGGAGAGAAACCACCAGCAACAGGCAGTTAAGCAAGAATCTTTCTGATGAAATAACTTGACTGGTGGTGCATACTAACAACATTTTACTACTACTACTACCACCTCTCAAAGATTCARTGACACTCATATATCTTTATTGTGATACGTGTTTGAATGCTCTATTACTCCCAGTATTTCTGATAACATCACTTCCTCATCAAAACACCAATCAGTAAGCCTCGGGAGAGAACTGGGAAATGGATGTTTTGCAATTATGCTTTACTGGCAGAATATGTGGCAACTCTTGCTCTTGCAGGAGGTAAATGATACAGATAATCATTCTGCTGCTGTTTATCCTACTTCTGAGCACTCTACGGAATCCATTGAAAGTGATTCCTTGCTCAAAGAAATCTTACACGGCCCTTTCCACCAGGATTTTATGACTAAGGATGAGGGGTTTTTTGAGCATATGCACAGTTACAGAGATCACAGGAGCTATATGTCTGTCTAATCCATCAACACCCCAAATCAGATTAAACACACACACAGAAACGGCTTTAACTGATTGCGATGTATCCATTCAATCAGTGAGTTTTTCACTTTGGCTGTACTTTTTTCCAGTTTCTGACTTAGCTGCCTTCTTCACACACACTGCAAAATTCTCTGTCCTGCTTTATACTCTTTAAGTTCCTGTTGCATACAAAATAGTCGGTTTTATACCACTGATCTAAAGTCTGTCAGCAGGAAAACTAACTGGAGAGAAGAAATTTAATCACCTATACCAAAGTGCTGCCAAACGCAAAAGTTGACCAAAAAAGTATTTTCAATCACAGCAATCTTTAGCCTAAGTCACCAGCTCTATTTAACTTACTAATGCTTTTTCATTAGAATTGAAAAAACAATTGTCTCATGTAGCATTTTTCTAACATTACAAAATCACTGGCGCCTGTCAAATCATCTTTATAGTCTTCATCTTCTCATGCAGGAGAGAAAAGATCTGTACAGAGTTGCTGTGATTCCCTTGCAGAGATACCACAACATCTAAAAGTTCTCTGTGAAGGCAACAGAAAGAGTCTAACTGTTGCTAAAATGGGTCCAATTTTTCTGTTTAAATTTCTTGAAAATCCAATGAACTTAGCTGGAGCAACCACTCTGTCACTGACTGCAACAGAATTTGCAGCACAACTTAACACTTGTTGAGCTCTCGCAAGTCCGACTGGTAAGTAGAAAGTCTTAATTCTTGCAAATTTCCCACCCACTTAAGGCACACAGAGCCTGTTCAGATTTTTAAAACAACCAAGTTTGCACAGTCCAGAGATTCAGTGAAAGGGTTATGACAGCAATACCTCAAGTTATTTTTACATAAACACGTTCACATAATTACTCCCTCCATGTTTTATATCATCAATACTTATAAAATAGCACTAGCTTTCCATCTATAATCTTTTACATTTATCATATGCTATAGTAGCTCACTCTTAGGCTTCAAACGAAAGAACACCTAACAAATTCCCCTTTTGACTCTATGCACATCAACTTCAACATTAAGGAATACCCAAATATATAAGCTACAACAAACTTTAAGTCACTGTAGTTCTACACTTCCATAAGCAGGAGGATAGCCTAGTAATTACACTGCTGCTTCTACAGATGAGATAAAGCCTATGAAATTTCAAAAAAACCCCAGTACCTGAGAATCTTACAGGTTACATCTTGCTTTCACAACATTTGAAAGTTTGGAAGTAATTCGGGGAACAGTATTGAAGTGTTAATTAAAAACGCAGTAAGCACACGTGTCAGTCAAGCACAACCTCTGCTCTACAACACATTTAAATGTATGTCACCTTGACCTGCAACATACCTTTGTAAAATTTTTTTGGTCAATATAAATCAAGTGCACACTAATTTATGCAGCAAGTTTCCTAGCCTCTGAATCAACATTAGAAATCTAGCTAGTATTTATTATTCTGTTACTGACAAAAGGAGCATATTTAAATGATAGCAAGAACACATGTGTGTCATTTTGAAGTTAAATTGTTCCCTAGGGATATCCTTAGTAAGYGTCTACATCTAAAGGTCATTCACTGCCAAATTATGAACAACTGTTGCATTTATTAGCACAGGCTCAATAGTTTGGAAGCTAGTGTCATCAATTTAAACTGACAATGAAATTTAATTGCCAAAAGGAAAGCAGACATTTTCCCTGTTCTCTTTTTCACCCTTTTAGGTATACCCCAGACAAAACCGGAACAAGTGCAACTATACTCTTGACTATTCTGGAGAAAAAAAGTTTTCAGAGTTTTACACCAGAGGAAGAGTGCTTTGGTAAAGCTGAGCTCCTGAAAGAAAGTCAGGAGGGAACAAGCTCCCTGYACACTTTTTTGACAGAGCATTAACTCAAGTGTTGCACTACAGACACTTCCATCTTTTTTCTTCCCAATCATTTCTTTCCTTTGACCAACCTTTTAACTGGTCAAGACCCTGCTCCTTTTACTTCTTAATTTCTCCCTACATTTCCCTTTGGAGCTAGGGAGAAGTTTCCATGGCAAGTTATTTCCACCCTCTCCCCAAAAGCGCACTGTGCTTCTATAGCTAGCTAATGTTGACAGCTCTTTGCCTATTCCACTTTCCCACTGCTGCCTGGAGGTACCAAGGAGAGAAAGAAAACCACCCAGAGCAACAGGTGTTGAGGAAGCAAGCTCAACAACCAGCAAGGCGGTAACGAGCTTCCTTAAAGAAGAGGACAAGCACCCTTTCCACCTCTTTTCTTTCCAGACAGCGAGAATAAACTGCGGCAGGATGAACACGAGGGGAACTGGAGCTGCTCCCTTCAGCAGGCACCCTGTCCTCCCCGAGACAACCAGGTGTCCAGGGAAACAGGAAAGTGTGTTTCGGCAGCTGTGCGGAGCTGCTGCAGAGAGGATCTCCAGTCACTCTTCTTCCATTCTCTCATTTCATGCAGGAGATGGCCGCCACTGTTTCTAGCAAACACACCACAAAACCCATTGCCACACTTCTCAAAACCCCTTCCTTCAACCCACTTTCTCTGTAACAACCCCTCACAGTCACAAAAGGCAAGACCAACCTTCATGAACTCCTGGCACGTTACTGGGCTTGCATGGAACCGACACACTGGCAAACTTCTGCACAACCCAAGCACCATCATCCCTTTATACCATTAATCACATCATCTCTGATATTTCCTTGTTTCTCACTTCAAGCAAACATTTTCATTTGGAGCTTGGATATACGAAGAAGTAAGTAATCACTTGCGGGAAAGAGAATGGAAAAAGTCAAGTGTGGTAAGTTGTACTCCTATGACCATCATCGTACCTTGTTTTAAAGGTTAACACTGTACATAAGCTGCATGACATAAAATAATTGAAACAGAATTACTTACACCGTTTCATAGAAATAACATACTTCATTGTATTACAGCACTCCAGGATTGTACCCACCCCTTAAATTCAAAGGTTACATTTCAAAGAGATTCAACACTTCCACAGAGTCACCTTCTACTCTTACCACAACTTTTTTAATTCAGCATGTACAGGTAGCCCCACAAAAGTTAAAGGGACTAATTAATCACAAGGTCCTTTATCTTCAACACCCATAGTTTATAGTGCCATCTACTGAAACTACAGCTTCTTCTGACCATTAACTCCCACATGAAGAGGCCCAAATGAAGGAGAGCAGATATGGTCTGGACACTGAAACATTTATTCACAGAAACTCATCAAGTTAAATCATCTTTTGGCTCAATGCAAAATAATTCTTATATCAATGTTTTTCTTATGTAAGTATTTCTTCCCACACAGTATCTTCCTAGCTAGTAGAGAGCAATGGTAAGCTCTCATGAGCTGTTGTTTTGCAGAAGGGAATGCTTACAGTGCATCCATTTGCATTAGCCATGAGTTTCTATGCTTGGTACAAGATTTATGCAAATTATTTAATAATGTAGCATATTCTCACTTGCATTAGAGTATGCCTTGCTCATATATAGTCAATAAACCCTTAATAACAGGGGTTTTTTTGGTTTGGTTTTAATCAGAGGAGACTTCCATATCCTCTCCCACAAGGATACCTGACCCAGAGGAACTTTAGCTGTGACTGCTATTACAGTTTCATGCTCAGTGAAATCCTTGAACTAATGCATCTGATAGTATAAAGCATCATGGTTTGCATGGGATGTAAAATGGAGATTCAATGCACTCATCTGACTGAAGAAGCACAGTCAGTCATCAACGCAAGAACAACTATTAATCTCTATCGAAACAGACCAAGTTCATATGGGCAAGTTTCAGATGCACGAGAGTCACTCATCACCAGTGACCTGAGACAACCAGGGCTGTAATAAGCACCTTGTTTCACTTTCAAGATTATAATCTGTTTTCTAGAAAGATACAGTTCCAATTCTAATCTCTTTGAAGCTTCGTCAGCAGGGTCTTACACATCAGGCATCCATGTAACATTTATAAAATCTGAAACAAATCCTTTTGACAGCAGGATTCACAGATAGAATTACTGTTAAAAATAAATAATAAATACAAATACTAAAAATAAATACTAAAAATATATATTGCTATAAAAATATCAATTCACTACTACTTAAATTCACCAGTTTAGTTTGCGGTTCTGACATCAACGAACGATCTAGAGGTCAGAGAGAGTGAAGCAGAACAATGTCCCCACATTTGGCTCACTTTTGGTGACTTAACCTACAACTCCTGTGCATGCAGAGGTACCACATGAGCAAAGGCAAACTGCCCATTGCAGACTTGAAAATCTCTATGCAGATTGGCATGGTTTTGCCAATACAGAAGAACGAACAACATA